>NW_027411866.1:31050382-31650382 GCF_047663935.1 Musca autumnalis | reverse complement strand
AAAATGTACTTCGTTCCATACAAAAGCTAACACAAGGATCCTTGTTGCTTCCATCAATGTTGGGTGTTTTTCAGGCTTTGTAAAAATTTTGTATGTACATGATCCCTCATCTAAATTTTGCTAATTTTTATAGGTAGGGGCAAAATATTTTTTCTACATTATGTCGGCATGCTAATGACCAGATTATCATATTTTGTTGACTTAAAAATGCCTCATAACTCATCCTTCAAATAGGATTTTCAATCTAATGACTAATCCAAACTGGTTAATAAGTAATTTATAATTTATTTATGATACAGGGATATGAGATTGTAAAAAAGTCATAACCCTAATGTTCATACATACACTAGTACACTGCCGTTCACTTGAATAGAACCCCCTGCAAAAATTTTTCAACCTCCATTTTTTCCGCTTTATACAAGATATAAGTATACGATTCTAGAAGACATTACGTTTCCAAAATAGACCCGTCGAAAGAAAAAAGCAAGCTTTGTTAGGCATTACACTTGATTATTAAAAGAATCCTTGCCAAAGCACGATATACCGGTTTATCGTTAATCAGGAGGGATGTACTTTTACTGAATATTACTAAAAGAACTTCGTTTTCAATATAGAGTGAATATGCATCG
The DNA here is from genome assembly GCF_047663935.1 of Musca autumnalis. NCBI lineage: Eukaryota > Metazoa > Arthropoda > Insecta > Diptera > Muscidae > Musca > Musca autumnalis. Next base: position 31,649,753 of record NW_027411866.1, on the reverse strand, counting down.
ATATTCTTATGCAATCTCTCTTTATTCCCAAGATTTAAGGTTCTGTTCAAATGAGCCACATTTTTTACTTTATTTTGTTTTCCTTGTATAATTCTTAAGTAATTTAGATTTAAATGGAAATGAATGTTTACTCCAAACACATGAAGCAATATATAATAAAAATTAAACACTTCATATCTTTTATAATGCTGAAAAAAGTAGGTTGAAAAAAGATGAAGAAAGTGAGCGGCAGTGTATATACATATGTAATCAAACAACGTCGGGCTTAATGTACACACTATGTAAGTATGTATGTATTCAAACACTCCCATTCACAATGTATCACTCATTTTATATGCACAGGAAATGCGTTGCTTTTTCAATGAACTTGGTGTTATTTCAATTTGTTGCTATTACTTCGCAACTCGACAAGTATGGTAGTGGTGGTAGTAGTAGCAATAGAAACTATCAAAAACTACTCTTGATTATTCATATCATTCTGTTGTGAAAAATTTTAAACTATTTTCGTAATGTGTACAAATACACGCGTATACATTACGCACAGAGAGTACTCGTTCATATTCATTTATTCGCACAGAAAGGAAATTAGTTATGTTTCATATGCAATGCAATTTGCTTTGTGAACTTTTACTATAGAATATACAAACTTAAAAAGAAGATTGGTTTTACATATAAAAGTTGTTAATGAAAATATTTCTATAGAGAAATGTTGTCGATAGCAACATTTCGAAATAGAAAAGCTATCGATAACAGCATATGTTTAATGATATTTTAATGATAACAAATATTCTATACAAAAAACTTGATTTTAGTAACATTTCTATATAAAAATTTGTCAACAACAAATATTCTATATAGAACAGTTGTCGACAACAACTTTTTTTATAAAGAAAAGTTATCGATAACAACAATTCTATATTAAATTGCTGTCGATAACAGCTATCCTATATTGAAATGTTGTCGATAATAGTTATTCTATATAGGAAAGTTGTCGATAACAAATATCTTATGTAGAAAAACTGTCGATAAAAACTATTCCATATAGAAAATATGTCGACAGCAAGTATTTTATAAAGAAAAGCTGCCGATAACAACTAATCGATTCAGAAAAGTTGCCGATAACAACTATTCTATATAGAAAAGTTGCCGATAACAACTATTCTATATAAAAAAGTTATCGATAACATATATTTTACATAGAATATTCTACATAGATAGGTTGTAAAAAACAACTGTTTTGTATACACAAGTTGTCGATAATAACTATCTATCTATATATATAAAATTGAAATTTGTTTGTCTGTTTGATTGTTTGTTTGTTTGTGCATTATAGACTCGAAAACCGCTGAACAGATCTTACTGACATGTTAAGGGTACATTGCTACATCGCCTGGAATGAAAATAGGCTATATCATTTTTTGAAATTTCGCGTCGATCAAAACCGGAGGTACCTCCAAAAAATTTAGATTTTGTATACAAATATCTTTAGAACTATTACAGACACAATCTCCAAATTTTGTATGTGTGACGGAATTAGGTGTAGAAATAAATTTACTAAATTTTATTCAAATCGGTTCAGATTTGGATATAGCTCCCACATACATATATTTTGTGCCAAATTATATTGAAATCGGTTCAGATTTGGATATAACTCCCATATATATTTTCGGCAGATTTTCTGCATTTGATGCACCAAACACGCTATATATGTCCAATTTCGCTGAAATTTGGAATTTGTAACGGAATTTGGTCTAGACATAAATGTGCCGAATTATATCGAAATCGGTTCAGATTTGGATATAGCTCCAATATATATTTTCGGCCGATTTTCCACATTTGATGCACCCAACATGCTATGTATGTCCAATTTCGCTGAAATTTGGAGGGTCTGACGGAATTTGTTCTAGAAATAAATGTGCTAAATTATATCGAGATCGGTTTAGATTTGAATATAGCTCCCATATATATCCATTTTCAATAAAATTGGATCGTGTGACTGAACATTGTCTAGAAATACATGTGCCAAATTATATCGAAATCGGTTCAGATTTGGATATTGCTCCTATATATATTTTCGGCCGATTTCCTTATTTTATGTACCAAACATGCTATTTATGTCCAATTTCAAATTTAGAATATGTGTTGGAATTTGTTGTAGAAATAAATGTGCCAAATTATATCGAAATCGGTTCAGATTTGGATATAGCTCCTTTATATATTTTCGGCCGATTTCCTGTATTTTATGCACCAAACTCGCTATATATGTCCAATTTCTCTGAAATTTGGAATGCGTAACGGGGTTTGGTCTAGAAATAAATGTGCCAAATTATATCGAAATCGGTTCAGATATGGATATAGCTTGCATATATATTTTCGGCCGATTTTCCTCATTTGATGCACCAAACACGCTATATATGTCCAATTTCGCTGAAATTTGGAATGTGTTTTAGAACTTGGTCTAGAAATACATGTGCCAAATTATATCGAAATCGGTTCAGATTTGGATGTAGCTCCCATATATATTTTCGGGCGATTTTCCGCATTTGATGCACCAAACACGCTATATATATCCAAATTCGCTGAAATTTGGAATGTGTTACAGAACTTGGTCTAGAAATAAATGTGCCAAATTATATCGAAATCGGTTCAGATATGGATATAGCTTCCATATATATTTTCGGCCGATTTTCCGCATTTGATCCACCATACACGCTATATATATCCAAATTCGCTGAAATTTGGAATGTGTTACAGAACTTGGTCTAGAAATAAATGTGCCGAACTATATCGAAATCGGTTAAGATTTGGATATAACTCCAATATAAATTTTCGGCCGATTTTCCACATTTGATGCACCCAACATGCTATGTATGTCCAATTTCGCTGAAATTTGGAGGGTCTGACGGAATTTGTTCTAGAAATAAATGTGCTAAATTATATCGAGATCGGTTTAGATTTGAATATAGCTCCCATATATATTATCGGCCGATTTCCTGTATTTTATGCAAAAAACACGCTATTATGTCCAATTTTGTTGAAATTTGGAATATGTGACGGATATTGGCCTAGAAATAGATGTTCCAAATTATATCGAAATCGGTTCAGATTTGGATATAGCGCTCATATATATTTTCGGCCGATTTCATGTATTTGATGCTCCAAACAGGCTGATTTTAATGAAATTTTTAACGTGTGACGGATATTAGCCTAGAAATATATGTGCCGAATGATATCGAAATCGGTTTAGATTTAGGTATAGCTCCCATATATATTTTCGTCCGATTTGATGAAACGCTGTATATGTACGATTTCAATGACATTTGGAATTTATGACGAATATTGGCCTGGAAATAGATGTTCAAAGATGTTCAATCACGCTGTATATGTCCGATTTCAATGACATTCGTAATGTGCGACGGAATTTGGCCTAGAAATAATTGTGCCAAAATATTTTGAAATCGGTTCAGATTTAGATATAGCTCCCATTATATTTTCGGCCGATTTCATGTATTTGATTTGATATATACGTCACATTTCAATGAAATTTTTATCATTATTGACATATCTCTATCAATATTGGAGTAAAAATTATCAATAACAGAAGCAGTTATCCTAAGAGTAATTTAAGATGTCCCAATAGGCTGAATAAATTACAAGTATCCTCAAACTTAAGGTACTCAATTGTAGTGTTGTTCCTAATTTAATTATCTTCTTTAAAGGAGAGAGTGTACTTAGAAGTGTTAGAGTATATAGAATTTGTAAATGTGACCTACGTAGGACTCATTCATTTATTTTTCACTTAGTCGGGGAGCGAAGCGCACCGGGTTAAGCTAGTATATATATAAAATTGAAATTTGTTTGTACGTTTGTTTGTTTGTTTGTATGTGCCTTATAGACTCAAACACCGCTGAACAGATCATACTGAAATTTTTAGGGTACCGTGCTACATGGCCTGGAATGAAAATAGGCTATATCATTCCACGTTGTGATAGCATCACAAACGGGGGTACCTCCAGAAAATTTAGATTTTGTATGCCAATATCTTTAGAACTGTTACAAATACAATCTCCAAATTTTGTATGTGTGACGGAATTTGATGTAGAAAAAAATTTGCCAGATATTATTCAAATCGGTTCAGTTTTGGGTATAGCTCCCTCATACATGTGTATATTTTCGTCCGATTTCCTTATTTTATGCACCAAACACGCTATTAACGTCCAATTTCAATAAAAATAGGAAGGTGTGACGGAACTGGTCTAACAATATATGTACCGAATTATGTCGAAATCGGCTGAGATTTGAATATAGCTCCCATACATATTTTCGGCTGATTTCAATTATTTGCTGCACCAAACACGCTATATAAGTCCGATTTCAATGAAATTTGGAATGTGTGATGGATGTTGGCACAGAAATAGATGTGCCAATTTATATCGAAATCGGCTCAGATTTGGATATAGCTCCCATATATATTTTCAGCCGATTTCACATATTTGCTGCACCAAACACGCTTTATATGTCCGATTTCAATGAAAACAGGAGTGTGTGACTGAATTCGGCCTAGAAATAAATGTGCTAAATTATATCGAAATCGGTTCAGATTTGGATATAGCTCCCATATATATTTTCGGCCGATTTCACCTATTTGCTGCACCAAACACGCTTTATAAGTCCGATTTCAATGAAATAAAGAATGTGTGACTGAATTTAGCCTAGAAATAAATGTGCCAAATTATATCGAAATCGGTTCAGATTTGGCTATAGCTCCCATATATATTTTCAGCTGATTTCACCTATTTGCTGCACCAAACACGCTATATACGTCCGATTTCAATGAAATTTTGGGTATGTGATGGATATTGACCTAGAAGGAGATGTACCAATTTATATCGAAATCGGTTCGGATTTGGATATAGCTCAAATTTATATTTTCGGGCGATTTAATATATTTGATGCAACCAAATACGCTATATTTGTCCGATTTCAATGAAATTTGGAATTTGTAATAAGGACTTACGAATTATGTCGAAATCAGTCTGGCATCTCTGCTTGTGTGCAAGTGTTTTTGGCGAGCTCTTATATCGATTTAAAAAAATAATTAATTTCAATAGTTTTTCGGTGTTTAATAAAGTGTTAATAGTGATAATTATACTAATCATTTGTTACTTCATCGAATTTCAGTGAAATATTTTAAAATCAGTGCTTTTTAAAACACTAGTGCTTGAAATAAAGTTGTGAATTTTCATTACTCTATCTTTGTAGTGCTTTGTGTTTACTTCTGTCGTTCTGACATTTCATTCTTTTGTTTTATTTGTCCTTCTTTTTGATAGATTTTCTTTATTGAAACCATTCATAGCATACTTTTAGGCCGTAATATTAATTTTCAGTGCTTTTCAAACTATAAGTATTTAACCTATATATACCGTAGCATACTTTCAGGCATATTATTAATTATCACCATGGCTTTTTTATATAGGGAATGCAGTATTATAAATTTTTCGGAGAGATTGATTACCTGTTGGATATGTGATAACCATGCCCATTTTAAATAAATACTAAATACTGATTATATTACTGATAGATCCATGGGATTACGTTGGTCGTGCCCTGACTGTAGAGATAAAGAAATAAATTTCGTTCGTCTTTTTAAAGAAACTAAATTAGAAGTCTCTAAATTAAAAAAGAAATTCAATCCCCTTTTTAACAATTTGGAAAAAAATAGAAAAAAATGTTAAATAGTTTTGATTACTCGGTTGATTCTCCGAAAAGCAAAAAAATCATCAGCCAGTAATACCATTTCCACCTCTGAAAATCTGATTGCTTTAAATTCCCCGATTGCTACTTCAGCTCCTTCTATCACTCCAATTGCCCAGTCCTCTGAAAACTCATCAGTATCTAGCACTCTTCCTGAGTCTTCTTCATCCTTGGCTCTTATTCCTACCAATAAAACAAATACCATTATTCCTGTCATCAATAAACCTATAACCAATTTACCTACTCCAGCTGAGAGTCCTTCACCTTCGGTTCCGCAAAGTAATCACCTATACCTTCTGTTGTTATCCATGAGCCTTCAGCTCCGGAACCTCCATCGTTACCCTTAAATCAACTAATTGTAGTTGCGCCGCGGAAAACTGTTTTTGTATCCTGACCACATCCTGATACTTCAACTGATCATATTCGTAATTATGTCAAATATAGAATTAATATTTAAAATGATTTAAAGGTATTTAAATTTAATCCGCCTCAACCAAGAGATATTTCATCTTTTAGGATCGTCGTTCCAAATGATTTATTCCATACCATAGTTGATAGCGAGTTTTGGCCCGAGGGACTTACAGTGAAAGTGTAGAAAGATCTACTCCGATAAATCCGATTGTTCTTCAAAAAAACTAGAGTCATTGCCATTTTTATATCAAAATGTTAGAGGTTTGAAAACTAAACTCAGTAGCTTATATTTAAAAAGTTTTTATTGTGATTATAAAGTCGTAGTGTTTACTGAAACATGGTTAAAGCCTGAAATAACCGATACTGAAATCTTTTGCGAAAATTTTCAAGTTTATAGGAAAGATAGATTAAACAAGGTTGGTGGTGGTGTTTTAATTGCAGTTCACAATTCTAATTCATCTGAATTAGTTGTAATACCAGTGACATCTTATGATGAGTTTCTTTGTGTAAAACTGAATTACCTTGGGAATATAATCTTTGTAACTGTTTCTTATATTGCACCAAACTCGGGCAATGACATTTATCTAAGACATGCCAATTTAATTCAAAGTGTTTCTTCTTTAATGTCTACTACCTCCGAATTAATTTGTATGGGTGATTTTAATCTTCCTCATATCTCATGGGTCCCTGGGGACAATAGAATAGATTTTATACCTGCAACTAGCACTGGAATTGACGATTTTTGGGATTTAATTTTTAGTCAATGTCTTTACCAAGTTAACAATGTTTTAAACATAAAGGATCGGGCTTTAGATCTAGTCTTTTCATCTACACTCAATGTTGCATTGAATAGATGTCTACCCAGCGAAAAGTTTGCCTCCAAAGAGGCAGTTAAATGATATGTACAAGTGATTTGGAAGTGCATCAAATTATGCATTTTCACTCATGATTTTTACAAGGGAGTGACCCCGGAAAGAGGCACTCCATTTCACCGCATTTTAACTGACCCTTTGGCATTGCATTTTAACTGAACCTTTGGCACTGCATTTTAACTGACCCTTTGGCATTGCATTTTAACTGACCCTTTGGGGTAGAATAGGAGGCAGTCCAGAGCACATGTTTTGAATAACAAAATAAAATGCATTTATTATTTGTGTAAAACAAAAATATTAATAACCTTCGCTCTTTATTTAATCCAAGCTTAAGTGCTTTTGCTTCTTCTGCTAAATGAGTTTGATATTGTCTTCCCATCACCAGTTAAGATTTCGACATGTACTCCAACAGCACCCCATTGGGAAATTTTCTTCTCGTGAGTTACCGGAAAAATGTTCACAAATAAATATTATAATAATAAATATTATTTAGTTTGTATTAACAAATGTTTCGAAATGTTAACGCGATTACTCTTTTATTCCGCTGCCTTTAGAGATGTATAAACTGATTTATGTACATGTAGGGATCTCTAACAACTGCTAATAAAATGTAGTGCCTTTTTCACGACTCCGTTTGCACTGCATCCGGATGCTGTTAAATTGTGAGGAATTGGAGTGCCTTTTTCACGACTCCGTTGAACTGCCTCCGCATGTTGTTAAAATGTGACGAATGGATGTGATTCTTTGGATTGCATCCAAATGCGGTTAAAATGTGAGGAATGGAGTGCCTTTTTCACGACTCCGTTTGAACTGCATAAAAACATGCCGTGAAAGAACTAGTCTACATTGCACTACTTCCAATTTATTTTGCTGGGTACCTATCGTATTGCCAGAAGATGTTTACCATCCTACACTTTCAGTTAACCTTCAACTACAAATTTCTAGACCGACCCCTAGGTCTAAGAAAAATATTAATCCTAAATTAAATTTTGAAAAAGATTTGTTATTAATGATACGATAGATTTAAGCGTTTCTAATTTCTATAATCAACTTAACTCTGCCTTTGCTAAAACAACTCCATATATAACAAAAGTTTCTGATCATGGCCCTCCTTGGTTCACATCGACGTTAAGGAGGTTGCGTAACATAAAAATTTAAAAAAATTAACTCCGCAGTGAATTACTCTAGCTACATTGTAGCCCGAAATAAATATAATTCTGCCAATTCTTATTTTTATCGGCATTATCTTGATAAAATGAGTAGGAATTTCAAAAATAACCCGAAAAGCTTCTTTAAATATGTTAATTCTAAAAGAAAGGCTAATAATTTCCCAAGCTGTATGAAATTTGGTAGCAGAGAATCTTCGGATGAATCCGAAATCTCTAATATGTTTGCCGACTTCTTTCAGTCTTCCTACTCTTCTAAAATTCTAAATGAACAATATAACTATAGTATTGACAAGCTGAATCATCTACCTCATATTGTATTGTCTGAAGATGAAGTCCTTGTAGGCTTAAAGTCGCTTCGTTCTTCAAACATACCCGGTCCAGATGGTGTTTCTACTTATATTCTTAAATCTTGCGCCAATGAAATTTATCGACCTCTTATTAAAATCTTTAATTATTCCTTAAATAATGGTTACTTTCCAACTTTCTGGAGATCTAGCTTCATTATTCCACTACACAAATCTGGTAAGAGATGCTTTGTTGAAAATTATAGGTGTATAGCAAAACTTAGTGCTATTCCAAAACTTTTTGAACTTTTAGTTTCTCGAAGACTATCTCACTTTGTTAAATCTATAAATTCACCTTTTCAGCATGGATTTATGAAAGGCAGATCTACAATTACTAATCTCATGGAGTTTGTAACTCATGTCTATAAAGGGTTTTCTTATAAACAACAGACAGACGTTATTTATACCGATTTTAGTAAAGCCCTTGATACCGTAGTGCATAAACATTTGCTTTATAAACTTGATATCATGGAATTTCCACAATCTTTGTTGAATTGGATTTCCTCTTATTTAAGAGGACGCACCCAAAAAGTTTTATTTAACGAGTCATTTTCCAAGGACCTGTTCGTTTCTTCCGGTGTGCCGCAAGGTAGCCACCTGGGCACATTTTTATTTGTACTATATATTAACGATCTTCCGTCAGCTATACGTTACTGCAAAATTTTAATGTATGCTGATGATGTAAAGCTATTCTTTCAACTGAATTCATTAAGTAATTCAATATATCTACAATATGATCTGCACTCTCTTACTAATTGGTGTTACGCAAATGGGATGACTTTGAACCTTAAAAAGTGTAAAAAATTTTCCTTATCTAGATCTCTTCCGTTTTTCTCCAATTATTATATTGGTTCACATCAATTGGAAAATGTTGACTCTTTCCTAGATCTAGGTGTTTTATTAGATCATAAATTGCGCTTCAATTTGCACATTGATTCTTGTGTTAATAAAGCTAAATCGTTATTGGGTTTTATAAAACGTTGGTCTAAAGAATTTGATGACCCATACGATACGAAACGTTTGTTTGTTAGCCTCGTCCGCCCAGTTCTGGAATATGGTTGCATTCTATGGAGCCCTTATTACAAATCATACTCTGATAAGATTAAGTCGGTTCAAATCCAATTCCTACTGTTTGCCTTGCGTGGTCTGCACTGGGACACGACCGCGCTACTCCCACCTTATGAAAGCCGTTTAATGTTAATTGATCTTCCTACCCTTGAAAAAAGAAGATTTACACTAAGAGCGCTATTTTTTATTAAACTATTACGCGGCTTAATTGACTGTCCGTACTTGATAGGAGAAATAAGATAAGAGAAATAAGATTTAATATTCCTTCACGTATAACCCGTAATTTCTTGCCAATTAATTTGCCTACTGTGAAAACTAATTATGAAGATAATAACCCATTACGTTCATTGTGTGATATATAGAATAACATATATAATACGATACCTTTAACTGAACCATTACATACTTTAAAAAAATTAATATTGCATTCATAATGTATAAACAAGCAGGTTGCCAATCCTCTTTAATGTAGTATTAAAATTTTTAGTAACTTAGTTTAGAATCTATTGCTCTGTAAACTACTTGTGCCTGTTAAGAACCCTTCAGCTCAGCATATGTATATCTACAACTCCCTCTGCGGAACAGTAGAACACAGCTAATGAGCAGAAACTATTTTTAATTTATATCTATCACCCTCGTTCATTCTAAAAAAATTGAGCTCTGTTTAACGGCAAACTACATCTCCCTCAGCGGAACCAGTAGTATTCAGCCTAAAGAGCCTTTAATGTAAATACATATTAATTTCCCTAATTAAATTATGTTGTTGTTCTAGTTTGTAATTAAATTTTTATATCGGCTGATATAATTTGTAGCCGGTAGTTTTATCCCCAACTAACCCGCCATTGACCGGTCCATGGTGTGTACGTGCTCCCTACGTAAGGGGAGGTGGCCCCCTCGGTCGGCAGGGGCGGGTGTAAGTGGCGTGGGAACGAACGAAAAAAAAGTGCCAACTCCTGAAAGATACAAATATACCATACACAGCACGGAACGGTCTGAGAACGCATTCATATACTTATCCATTAAAATATTTAAATAATGCTAACTATTAAAGATAATATAATTATAGTCATTCTTTTATTTTTTATCTTAGGCGGGGAAGCGGGTTCAGCTAGTTATGTTTACAAAATTGTCGATAACAACCATTCTATAGAAAAGTTGTCCATAACTACATTTCTATATAGAAACTTTGTCGATAAAACATCTCTATATCGAAAAGCTGTCGATAACAACTATTCTATATAGAAAAATTTTCGATTACAACATTTCTTTATAGAAAATATGTCGATAAAAATTATTCTATATACGAAATTAGTCACATAAAACTATTTGATATAGAAAAATGTTCGAATGCAACCATTCGATATAGAAAAGTGGTCGATAGCAACTACAAAATATGTATAATAAAGTTGTCGGTAGCAAGTATTCCATATAGAAAAGTTGTCGATAATAACTATTCTATACAGAAAAGTGGTCGATCGGAATTATTCTTTAGAGAAAAGTTGCCGATAACAACAATTCCATATAGAAAAGTCGTCGATAATAGCATTTCTATATAGAAACGTTGTCGATAATAACAATTTTATATAAAAATTTTTTCGACAACATTAATTCTATATAGAAAAATTGTCGATATCAGTTTTTTTCTTTATAGAAAAGTCGCCGATAACAAGTTCTCTGAACTGAAACGTTGTCAATAACACGTATCGTATAAAAATCATATAAAAAGTCAATAATTTGACTCACTTATGAGTTTGGTTGACAACTCCATCACAATCGATTGGCTGTCATGACAGAATGGTAAATCATCTACACAACACTACTCACATGTATACGATACCTTATTCAAAAGAGGTAAAGTCGTATATGTTTACCACAACAGTCAACTTAACGCAAATGGCAAGTGACGGTAATCAAGTTAATAACACTAATGTTGAGCAAGTAAATTTTAGTGGGTGGTAAATTGGATTAGTGGTATGGGTAAATTATTGCCGTCATAACAATAACTTATTGAGAGGACTACGCACATAATTGACACATCCAAAGTGCACCGCAAATGGTGGAGATACGGATCTATGCGGTTAAAAAATCAAGATGGGCCTTTTTCTTCACAACCAGCTGTGTTCTAAGTTTTTTTATATACCACCTGGGAGATTTGTAAATTGAACTTTCGCTACACTTAACTTATTTCTAACCACAAGGCAGCTATGTTAATTGGGGTACACACGATCAGTTTTGACTGTCAGTTTTGCTCAAATAATCGGTAGCTTGCCAGTGTGGCCGTTCAATTTTGTCAGTCACCAGTAGACAGCGGAATCCTATGCAAATGCATATATGGTTAGGATGGTTGTAGAGAAAATCTGATAAGACAGAAACTCGTTTTATTACAAAATAAAAGGAAATAGGCCCAGAAATTTTTGCATATCGTGCATATTTTGACTTATTTGTATATATGTATCTGCATAAAATGAGCATACTGCAAAACCATATGCAAAAATTTATTCAAGGATTTGTGGTCTAAATATCCCACCAAAATGGATAAATTTTGTCTTCGTTGTGGGTATAAAACTTTCCACCTGAAATTTGTCAGTATAGGTCCACGTCTTCATATAGCCCCCATAGAACAGTACCTACCGATATTCGGTATTTTGAAAGTTGTAGCCTTAATATCCCACCGAAAAGACTGAAGATCGATATCTATTCTTCGTTGGGGGTATAAAATATTCCATCTTAAATTTGTCGGCATAGGTCCACGTCTTCATATACCTCCCGATTTTCGTTATTTTGAAGGTTGTGGCCTCAATATCCCACCAAAATGGCTGAAATTTGGCATTTTGTCTTCGTTGTGGGTATAAAAGTTTTCACTTGAAATTTGTCGGTATAGGTCCACGACGTCATATAGCCCCCATAGAATGGTACTTCCCGATTTTCGGTATTTTGAAGGTTGTGGCTGTGGTTATACATTTCTCTATTTTATTGACTTGTCTGAAGAGAATTTTAAACAGACAAAATTGTACACCTATTATTGAAATATTTGTTGCATAAGAAAATATGTAAAATGCATAAATTTTGCATAATTTTGCATATGTCATATGTTCCGATTGCAATGTAATCAGAAGCCAAAAATATGGCCAGTCCCAAAATTTGACATGAGTCGGACCAAAAATAGGGGTTGCATAGAATTCCGCTGTCTAGTCATCAGGCAATCACAAAATATATTGTGGTTGATGGACAGTTTGACACTTGTCGATATTTCCGAAAAATCTACAGTCAAAATTGATCGTGTATACCCCGCTTTACGCATTAATGCTTTACTGTTATGAGCTATGAAATGCAGTTATGTTTGGGAGTCACGTAGTAATGTATCCTTCGGTATGCGTAACAGATATTCTTGTTCTTAGAAGAGAGAAGATTTTTAAAGCACTCAAGCCAAACTATCCAAATTTTGTACCAACACGACATTACTATTTGATGAAGTAAGTTCAAGTGAATCTGTGGGATACGATACTGTTTTAATATTAGAATTTTTTCGCTTCCTTACAAACACTTGTTTTTCCTCGTGTCTGCGGATTTTTTTGCTCTGCTTTTCTTTTGGAATTTTCGGCTTCGGCATTCCATTCTCCAGTTCAGCTCATCTTCATGGTAGATTTTAATTTACATCATGTTTGTCTAAGTGTGTGGGCCAAAGCAAGTAAGTGAGTGCAAGTTGTTGTAATAGAATAATCAGTATTTTAATAAAGTTTGCATCATAGTTTCCAAGTGGCGAAGTTAACGGCCATTTAGATTATGTTGTACGGTGTGCCACAAAATTGAAACGCAAAAGTTTTGCAATGACGAAGCTGTCGATTACAGCATTGTCCTAAGGAAAATTTGTCGATAATGACTGTAACATAACGAAATATTGCAGATAACAAATTTTCTGTATCAACAATTTGTCGATTTGTCGAACTTTTGTATATTGAAAAGCCAAGGATACGAGGGTCACTAAAAACCTTCTCGCTTGGCAACACGCAGAGTCGCCAGGCGTCATTTGACATTTTGTTTTGTTTTTTTTTTTTTTTTTTTTTGGAAATATTGGCAGTCTTTAACCTAAGAGTACTTGGGGCAGATTGACTTACGACCGTGTATTGGGTTGTTTACAGTGGCTTGATTGAGACAACTCCAAAACATGGTTTTTGACCGCTTTTACAGCATCTTCTGGCGAGTGCTACTGTTTTTCGGGTTTATACGCATCGTTCCATGATTCGTCATCTGGATCCATCTTACAAACGTCTTTTGAAGCACCGATCGACGGGAGATCCAACGAGAAAAACCGCATTTTTGCCGCCAAGTGTTTGTGCAATATCAAATGTTAGTTGGTGGAATAAATGACCAAGGACGCCTCTATCTCACGGTATATAGCACTGCGTTCTTGCATTATCCGTTCACAAATGGCTTAAGTTTTTCTGACACAACGGCCGTTTTTGGACGACCCTCACGAACTTCTTTTTTTTGTCGAGTGTTGGCCACGATTGCATTCATTAAACCAGTTTTTATAGTGCTATAGGAAGGCCCTTTATCGACATATACAGATTTAATTTGATCGATGCACTCTTGCCGTGATTATCCATGCATAGATGCACTGCGTGTAGCCTAGGTCAGAAGGTTTTTAGTGACCACGATAACAGTTTTTAAATACATTTTTACGGAGAATAGACATCGACAACAACATTTTGCTCAAAAAATCCTCGATAACAAGTTTTCTATATAGAAATGTTTTCCGTAACAAATTTTCTACAGAAACGAGTCCAATAGCAGATCATTTTTGTACAGAAGTTGGCGATAACAATTCTTCTATATATGGGAAAGCTGTCGATAACAACTATTATATATAGAAATATTGTAGGTGACAATATTCTATATAGGAAGGTTGTCGATATAGAAAATATGTCCATAAAACTATTCTATAAAGAAAAGTTGCCGATAAAACCGTTCTATATAAAAAGTTGTCGATAAAAAACTATTTTAAATAAAAATGTTGTTGATAACAACTATTTTATATAGAAAAGTTTTCGGTACCTACTATTCTATACACAAAAGTTGTCAATAACTACTATTATATTTAGAAAAGTTTCCGATAATAACTATTTTACATAAAAGAGTGATTATATTCTATATAGAAAAGTTGTCGATAACAACTATTCTATATTGAAAAGTTGTCAAAAATAGCTATTCTATATTGAAATGTTGGGTGACGTAGGGGATGGAAGATACCAAGCAAAGGTCTTACCGGTTTTAACATGGCAAAGCCCAGGATTTATCTTGGTCCCTCTTTTATCTCAAGTGGACACTGACCTCCCCGTGGTGTCACCTGGGGAACTGCCTTTAACACCCGTTAAAGGTAGTGAGCTAACATGTGCCATGTGTTCTCCCATAAGAACGTTAAAAACTTGGGTTTGGGCGTCGGGTTAGTAACCCTCCCCTAGAAAAAACAGCATACTATGAAAAAACGAAAGAAAAGAAAAACAACAGAGAAGGTGCAGTCTTCGCA
This sequence comes from Musca autumnalis, assembly GCF_047663935.1. Lineage (NCBI taxonomy): Eukaryota > Metazoa > Arthropoda > Insecta > Diptera > Muscidae > Musca > Musca autumnalis. The sequence goes on along the minus strand of NW_027411866.1, from coordinate 31,634,608 downwards.
TTGGCAGACGTACTTGAAAAGTACAAGGCCGATATTACTGCCATACAGGAAATACGATGGATTGGGAAAGACGTCACAACAACACCTATAGGTGACGCACTGTATTACGAACAGACAAAAGATATATTTTACGAGCGCTTAGAAGAAACATATGACAGTTGGCCAGCACATGACATTAAAATCATTCTAGGCGATTTTAATGCCAAAATTGGAAAGGAGAATATCTTTGGCCCAACAGTCAGGAAATTCAGCCACAGTGAAACATTTGACAATGGTATGAGGCTGATAGACTTTGCAGCTGCAAAAAACATGGTAGTTAGCAGCACCAGATTTAATCATCTCGATATTCATAAGGGCACCTGGCTGTCCCAAGATCAGAAAACAAGAAATCAAATTGATCATGTTGTGAAAGATGGAAGACATTCATCGAACGTGTTGGATGTACGATCGTTCCGAGGCGCAAACATTGATTCGGACCACTACCCTGTTGCAGCAAAGGTACACACCCGCTTAAACGTAGCAAACAATGTACGAACAGACACAACACGAAAGTTAGACATCGGTAAGCTGCAATCACAACAGATAGCCACAGCATATTCCACTCAACTAGCCCAATTGCTTAATCAAAGCACTCCTCATTCCGATAACATATCAGCGCAATGACAAAGCATTGCCCACTCCATGCAAACAGCCGCAAAATCCATACTTGGATACCAGAGGCCTCCACCAAGGAATCCATGGTATGATCAGGAGTGTCGTGTTGCTACCTAAGCGAAAAATGCGGCATATAGGGCTACTTTACAATCCGTAGCAACGCGTAGCGCACGAGAGGAGATACAGGGAGAAAAGGAGAGAGATGGAAAAGCGGGAGTGTGAAAAAATCGAGATATACAGGAGCCAGAATGAAAACCGAAAATTCTACCAAAGAGTCAAGCATCAAACTGATGGCTTTGGTACAGGCACATCCTTCTGTAGAGACCAGCAAGGTAATTTGGTAACTGATACAGATAGTGTACTCAGGATATGGAAAGAACATTTTTCAAATCTGCTGGTATCCAATAGCAGCGAAGACGACGAAGATACCACAGTCTCAATCCCAGAAGATGGTATTGAATGTATACCGCCCAGCCAAGATGAGGTAAAGACAGCAATAAATCGGCTGAAGAATAATAAGGCAGCAGGAACCGATGGCTTACCAGCCGAGCTGTTCACAACCGGAGACGACACGCTGATAAGGTGTATTCATCAGCTAGTTAGCACCATCTGGCAGGAAGAACGAGTACCCGACGATTGGAACCTGAGTATCCTGTGCCCCGTCCACAAGATGGGAGATAAGACTGTATGCTCTAACTATAGGGGCATAAGTCTACTCCCTATTGCCTACAAGATCGTGTCAGGGATATTGTGCGAACGACTAAAGCCTATGGTCAACGAGATAATTGGACCATACCAATGCGGCTTTAGACCTGGCAAGTCCACCATTGACCAGATATTTACCCTGCGGCAAATCCTGGAGAAGACCCAAGAGATGCAGATCGACACCTACCACCTTTTTGTCGATTATAAAGCAGCCTTCGACAGCCCGCTGCTTTCAAAGGTATTCCAAGCCATGTCTGAATTTGGAATCCCCGCAAAGCTCATCCGGCTTTGCAAAATGACATTTACTGACACGAGGTCCTCAGTTAAAATAGGAAAGAACCTTTCCGAAGAGTTTGGTACCAAAAGAGGTTTCAGACAAGGAGACAGCCTTTCGTGTGATCTCTTTAACATCCTGCTGGAAAAGGTTATACGAGAGGCAGACGTCAAAAGAAGTGGCACAATCTACACCAATAGTCACATGTTACTTGCTTATGCTGATGTTATAGACATCATAGGCCGATCAGTAAAAGAAGTATCTGAAACCTTTATGAAGGTCGAAGAAGGATCTGCTAAAGTGGGTCTGGCGGTAAACGGTGAGAAGACCAAGTTGATGGTGTCGACGCGCAATGCGTCCATTGAGCTCGGACCGACTGTGGATGTTGGTTCCTATAATATTGAGGTAGTAAAAGACTTCGTCTACCTCGGCACCTCCGTAAACACAACAAACGACATCAGTTGTGAAATAAAAAAAAAGAATTTTATTGGCCAACAGATGCTACTTTGGTTTAAGTAAGCAGTTTAAAAACAAAGCCACATCTCGTCAAACAAAAATAACGCTCTACAAAACACTGATACTACCCGTGCTGATGTATGGCTCCGAAGCCTGGGTACTTGCGCATGCAGACATGGCAGTGCTTGGTGTGTTTGAGAGAAAAATTCTTCGAAAGATCTACGGACCAATCTGCGTTGACGGTGAGTATCGATGTCGCATGAACCACGAGCTGTATCTGCTGTACAACGACATCAATATTGTTAAACGTATCGAGATGCAGCGATTGCGTTGGCTAGGCCATATCATAAGAATGAGCGATGATGACCCCGCTAAAAAGGTGTAGAAACACGGACCGCTTGGCTGTGCCCGCAGAATTGGCAGGCCAAGGAATAGATGGCGCAAACAAGTGGATGATGAGATGAAAAGGCGCGGTATTCCAGAAAGCGAAGCAACAAGTAGAGATAATTGGAGATCTTTTCTTAGTTCGGCCTATAGAACAAATGTTCTGTAATGGGCCAGCTAATTAAGTAGTAAGTATATTGAAATGTTGTCGATAGCAGGCATTCTATATAGGAAAGATGTCGATACAATGTTGTTGCTTTAATTATTAACCTACCTCTCGTTATTCAATGCTTCCAGCAAATGCCATGCCATTAAAAGCCTTACCGTTTTTAATTTTATTTAAGATTTAATTATGTTAACGTCACATTTAGGCAACTGGAAATGTGAACCAGTTATGACAACCTGAGTATGCAAGCATCCGTTTACATAATTCCTTGCAATGTAGTGACTCGGTTGCTATGTCTGTTATTGAGATAGTTGCCAAGCATAAGTCCACATAAGTCAGGTTTGATTAAATATTTCCTCGAAAGTCTTTAGCCAGAATTTGGTGAAAGTAAAGGCAGGGTGATTGTGGATGAAACATAACATAATAATTTAGCTAAGCTTTAAAATGTAAAAGAAAAGTATTCTCTTTTCATTTACTTCTCTTTTGCTATCTGGTTTGATTTAAATTTTTAAAGACTTTGTAAAGGAAAACCAACCAACCAAAAGTCCCAAATGTTAATCTTTCTTTTTATGTCTAAGAATTATTTTCCCTCTCTCTCCCTCCCCCGAGCACATTTGTCCCACTTTGTGTTTGTCTTTTTTATTTACTTTTAGATTTTCTCCATAATTAAATTTCGCCACGCCGAAAAGGGAGTCAAAATTCAATTTTGCAAAACTTTTACTTCTTTTCGACCCCCCCCCCCCATGACATGCTTTTGCGACAACTCCATTGTCACTTTTGCGGTCTCGTTTTTTCAAATCTCCTTTTACTCAGGTCAAATAGAAATTTGATTGTTAGTCTTTCGAAACTATTAGGGGGAAGAGGTTATTAAATTTGTATTTTTTTGTTGTAGAAAAACTTGATAAATTTTTTAATGTGGGTCACTCGAAAAATGACTACGCGAAAACTGCTACAAGCCACTTTCACTTACCCACCACGTATAACCGGTAACTGCGATCCCCAACTGACATTTTGTGGTGTTGTAAAATTGGCGAGAATGAGAATGTGGCATACATTTTACTTATGTTGTTATGTACACACAGAGAAGAGATATTGTTGGAACAATCATATTCTAAGAGCAAAATAGTGTATTTTAAAAATCTGAAAATATATATTATTGTTTCAACCATATATTTTTTATTAGCAAACATGATGATACAAAATATATTGTTGCGCCAACAATACATATTTTAAGAATTTTAAAATACACTATTTTCCTCTTAGAATATGATTGTTCCAACAATATTTTTTCTCTGCGTGTACATAATTGTTGCATAGTTTAAGGCATGTTTTGTTGTGTGCTTCTTTGCAACAGGAAAAAGCTGTGGTGCCCTCTCGTCATGAAAAGAGTAGGTTAGGTGGTGGCAGACATTGGCCTTCTTTTGTTTGTTTGTTTGTTTGTTTAACGTTGCATTCAATTGGGTGTTTATTTAAATGTTTAGCAAAGTAAGGGATGTGAAATGTAGTTTAACTGTGGTAATTTTGACAAAGGTAACAAAATTTCTATAACGAAAAGTTATTAATAAGAATTTTTTATAGCGAAAAGATGTCGATAACAATTTTTCTATAACGAAAAGTTGTCGATAATAACTTTTCTATAACGAAAAGTTGGCTGTAACAACTTTTCTATAACGAAAAGTTGTCTGTAACAACTTTTCTATAACGAAAAGTTGTCTGTAACAACTTTTCTATAACGAAAAGTTGTCGACTATAACAACAGTTCTATATCAAAAAATGATGACAACAATTTTCTATAACGAAACGTTGTCGAAACAACTATTTTATAACGAAATGTTGTTGAAAACAACTTTTTTATAAAGACAAGCTGTCGATAACAATTTTTCTATAAAGAATAGTTGTCGATAGTAACTTTTCTATAACGAAAAGTTGTCGATAATAACTTTTCTATAACGAAAAGTTGTCGATAACAACTTTTCTATAACGAAAAGTTGTCGATAACAACTTTTATATAACGAAAAGTTACCGGTAACAACTTTTCTATAACGAAAAGTTGCCGGTAACAACTTTTCTATAACGAAAAGTTGTCGATAATAACTTTTCTATAACGAAAAGTTCTCGATAACAACTTTTCTATAACGAATAGTTGTCGATAACAGCTTTTCTATGACAAAATATTGTCAATAACAACTTTTTTATAACGGAAAGTTGCCGATAACAAATTTTCTATAACGAAAAGTTGTCGATAACAACTTTTCTATAACCAAGAGTTGTTGATTACTGGTAAATTTGACAAAGGTAACAAAATTTCTATAACGAAAGGTTATCAATAAGAATTTTTTTATAGCAAAAGGATGCCGATAACCACTTTTCTATAAGAAAAATTTGTCGACAACTACATTTTCAACAGCTAAAAGTTGTTTATAACATCTGAAAAGAGTCGGTAAAAACTTTTCTAGAACGAGAAGATGTCGGTAACAACTTTTCTGTAACGAAAAGTTGTCGATAACAACTTTTCTATAACGAAAAGTTTTCGGTAACAGCTTTTCTATAACGAAAAGTTGCCGGTAACAACTTTTCTATAACGAAAAGTTGTCGATAATAACTTTTCTATAACGAAAAGTTCTCGATAACAACTTTTCTATAACGAATAGTTGTCGATAACAACTTTTCTATGACAAAATATTGTCAATAACAACTTTTGTATAACGGAAAGTTGCCGATAACAACTTTTCTATAACGAAAAGTTGTCGATAACAACTTTTCTATAACCAAGTATTGTTGATTACTGGTAAAGTTGACAAAGGTAACAAAATTTCTATAACGAAAGGTTATCAATAAGAATTTTTTATAGCAAAAGGATGCCGATAACCACTTTTCTATAAGAAAAATTTGTCGACAACTACATTTTCAACAGCTAAAAGTTGTATCTGAAAAGAGTCGGTAAAAACTTTTCTATAACGAAAAGTTGTCGATAACAACTTTTCTATAACGAAAAGATGTCGATAACAACTTTTCTATAACGAAAAGTTGTCGATAACAACTTTTTTATAACGAAAAGTTGTCGATAACAACTTTTCTATAACTAAAAGTTGTCGATAACAACTTTTCTATAACGAAAAGTTATCGGTAACAACTTTTATATAGCAAACATTTGCCAATAATCGATATCTTCACTTTTCTATAATGAAAAAGTTGTAGATAACAATTTTTCTATAAATGAAATTTGTCGATAACAACCTTTTCTTACAAAAAGTTCGTTCCATGTTCCGCAGAAGGATACTGATCTTAATTATGAGCATCATGATGTTATTTAGCAGCTTTTGTTTGTGGTTTAAGGATTAGTTGAATTTTTTAAGCTCATTTGTAATGACACTACGGAGGGCTGTGGCCAGGAGGTGGATAACGACTTTTTGGCTGCTGATAAGAGTGGGCATTGCAGTACTAAAACTATAAATTCGTGACTATGAACTCTTCATCATCATCATGCTAACCCATCATTGTTTAGCATGTTGATGACGAGTTTAAAACTTTTATTCATCGTTTGAGTGTTCATGAAAGGATGAAAATGGCGGCGATGTCGTTGCTGTTACAAATTTTTGTTGATGGCAACTTTTTCACCCCGTTTTCTCCCCTTGTAACATCATCACTAGGCAGTCTTTTGATGACTGTTAACACTCAAGTTCTTGTTGTTGTTTATTTTATTACGATGTTTTGTTGGTCTTCAACTTACAACGTCTCATCCTTTTGAAATTTGTACGTCGAATATTGTGGTTGTATCTTAGAGCTATGCGCTCGCTCTTGTTTTTGTGACCTCAAAAGTATGGTTATTAAAAAAAAATTGTTCAAGTGTAAAAAAGTTCAAAAATTACAGCATAGTTTTAGGTATTTTTATGAACTCAACAACAACAAACACAACACTTTCATGGTTTTAACTTTCAAGTAAGACCGATAAAGTTTGCTCGTCTTTCAGCGAGAGCAAGAGGATAACGACCAAAAAACAAATTGTTTTGGTCTTAAGCGAATTTTAGATGGGGTAATTAATTTTAAATTGGGTAACGAAGTATGTCCTCCCTTGGCAAAGGAATTTACAGTAATTAATTATTATTGGCTGAATAAGTTTCTGATTTGTTTTCGTTTGTTGTTTCCTTTCAGATGGGCAGTTTAAACCGTCATGACCCGTGAAAATTTAATACCTCGCACCAAACCCAAGCGTGAGGGTGACTTATCGGATACAATAGCCGCCTTGATACCCTTCTGGGATATGGCCAATCATCGTGATGGCACAATTACAACTTTCTTCAATACGAAAACTGAGCAGGTGAAGAGTAGTGCCCAGGTGGACTATAATATGGGGGAGCAGATATTCATTTACTATGGTGATCTCACAAACTCGGATCTGATGATTCATAAGGTATGAGTAAGGTTTAATCGAAATAATTTTTTTTAGAGAAACTGATGTCAAAACAAGAAACTATCGATAACACTTTTCCTATCGATAATTTTTTCTTATGGGAAAATTGCAATGGATACCATTTTCCTAGTTAACGATAACTTTTCTATATAGAATACTTATTATCTTTTATATAGAACGGTTGTTATCGACAATTTTTCTACAAAGAATAGTTGTTATCGACAATTTTTTTTACATAGAATAGGTACTATCGACAACTTTTCTATATAGAATAGTTTTTATCGACGAATTTTATACATCGAATAGTTATCGATAAATTTTACATATAGAATGGTTGTTACCTATAAATTTTTTGAGTTATTCGTTATCGACAACTTTTCTGCATAGAATAGCTGTTATCAAAAACTTTTCTATAAAGAATTATTGTAATCGACAATTTTTCTATATAGAATAGTTGCTCTCGGCCACTTTTCCATATAGGATAGTTGTAGTCGACAATTTTGTAGATAGAATAGCTGTTACCGACAACTTTTCTATATAGAATAGTTGTTATCGACAACTTTTCTTCATAGGATAGTTGTTATCGACAACTTTTCTGTATAGAAAAGGTGCTATCGAAAATTGTTCTATATAGAATATAATTTCTCAACTACTTGTCTTTATAGAATAGTAGCGCTCGACTACTTTTCTATGTAAACTAGATGTTACCTGCAACTTTTCTATAGTTGTTATCGAAGTATTCTCTGTGGGAAAGTTGTTATCGGCAGTTTTTCTATATTGAATAGTAGTTAGCAACAAATTTTCTATATATAATAGTTTTTATTGACAACTTCTATATATGGAATAATTGTTATCAATAAATTTTCTATACAGAATAGTTGTTATCGATAAATTGTCAATATAGTATAGTTGTAATCGATAAGTTTTGTATTTAGAATATTCGTTATCGGCTTTTGTCGATAACAACTATTTTGTATAGAACGGTTGTCATCGTCAATTTTTCTACAAAGAATAGTTGTTATCGAAAACTTTTCTACATAAAATAGTTGTGATCAACAACTTTTCAATAGGAAAATAATGTTATCAACAACTCTATATAGAAATGTTGTAATCGAAAACTTTTCTATATAGAATAGTTTTTCTCGACGACTTTTATACGATAACTGTTGTTTATAAAATTGTTGTTATCGACCACTTTTATATCAGTTGAGTTGTTATCGATAACTTCTTTATCTCTTTTTAATAATATACATACATTATTTTTGTTTTCTTTTTTATACCCTCCACCATAGTATGGAGGGTATATTAAGTTTGTTTTTCCGTTTGTAACGCATTGAAATACTCATTTGCGACCCTATAAAGTATATATATTCTTGATCAGGGTAAAATTCTAAGTCGATCTGAGCACGTCCGTCCGTCCGTCCGTCTGTGGTAATCACTCTAGCATCCACAAAAATGGAGATAGGACGCTGAAATTTTGGGAAAATGCGTCTTTTGTTTGCAGGAAGGTCAAGTTCGATGATGGGCTGTATCGGTCCACGTTTTGGTATAGCCCCCATATAACGGTACCCCCCGATTTGCCGTATTTTGACGTTTTTAGCTAAATTTTTAGACCGATTTAGCTATAATTTGACATTTAAGGTTCTTAAGTATCAATAAACTTATATAACAAAAGTTGTGGACATAGGTCAACGTTTTGGTATAGCCCCCATATAACGGTACCCCCCGATATACGGTATTTTGACGTTTTTAGCTACATTATCAGACCGATGTAGCTATAATTTGACATTTAGGGTTCTTAAGTGTTAATAAACTTATATATTTGAAGTTGTGGACATAGGTCCACGTTTTGGTATAGCCCCCATATAACGGTACCCCCCGATTTGCGGTATTTTGACGTTTTTAGCTACATTTTCAGACCGATGTAGCTATAATTTGACTTTTAGGGTTCTTAAATGTCAATAAACTTATATAACAAAAGTTGTGGACATAGGTCCACGTTTTGGTATAGCCCCCATATAACGGTACCCCCCGATTTACAGTATTTTGACGGTTTTAGCTATATTTTGAGACCGATTTGGCTATATTTTGACATTTAGGGTTCTTAAGTGTAACTAAACTTATATAACAAAAGTTGTGGACCTAGGTCCACGTTTTATTATAGCCCCCATATAACGGTACCCCCGATTTACGGCATTTTGACGTTTTTATCTACATTTTCAGACCGATTTAGCTATCAATTGACATTTAGAGTTCTTAAATGTCAATAAACTTATATAACTAGTGGACATAGGTCCATGTTTTGAAATAGTCCCCATATAAAGTTACCGCCCGATTTCAGGTATTTTGAGAATTTTACCAACAAGTTTTAACCGAATTATCCGTAATTTGAACATTTGACATTTGAAATTCTTAGTGGTCACCGCACCTCTCCACCAAAAATTGTCAAGAAAGCCCCAATATAACGGTACCTCCCGATTTTCAGTAATTTGATGATTTTAGCTACAATATTAAACCGAACAAGCAGTAATTTGACATTTGAAGTTCTTAGTGGTCACAACACCTCTCTATCAAAAATTGTCAACATAGGTCCATGTTCGGATATAGCTCCCATGTAACGGTACCTCCCAATTTTCAGTAATTTGGCAATTTTAGCTACAATTTTTAACAGAACTAACTGTAATTTGACATTTGAAGGTTGTAGTGGTCACCACACATCTGCATCAACAATTTTCAACATAGCCCTAATATAACGATACTTCCCGATTTTCGGTACTTTGAGGATTTTACTTAAAATGTTTAACCGAACGTAGGTCCATGTTTTTGTATAGCCCCAAAACAAACCTCCCGATTTTCCGTACCTTTGCTTTATTTTTTGGACGAACTTTCTGTAACTTGAAATTTAAAAGTTAACAAAAATTCTGCAACAAAAATTGTTCATTTAAGTTCATATTTTCGTATAGAAAAGATACCTCCGAACTAGCTGTTAATGACATTTGAAGTTCCCACGTTATGTACCGATTTTCGATATTTTGAGGATTTTTAACCGAATTAGGAGTTATTTGATATTAAAGGCTCCCATCAAAAACTGTCAACATAGGCCCATGTTTTATTATAACTCCTATATAACAGTACCTCCCAATTTCTAGCCCACCAAAAATTGTCAACAGTTAGATATAGGCACCATAAAAAGGGCCCGAATGAAGCATTTTGTGTACATTATCTGACATTTTAACGTACTCACTTAAAGTTGGGGACAGGAATGAACATTTTATGGTGGAGGGTATGAAAAGTTCGGCCCGGCCGAAGTTAATGCTTTTTTAATTGTTATTTTTCTCTTTATTACAGTTTTATTAATCCCTCCAATCCAAAGACAAGGTATCGATTAAACACGGCTTAAGTCCTTCAGATGTTTCATTCGAAAAACGTGCCAAACTTTTGGAACTCCTAAAGTTACTAAAGAATAGCGAATTGAAAGTACACCCAGCGCCAGATTTCATTTCACCTGAACTATTGGCATTTGTACATGTTTTCAATATGAATGAGGAGCAATTGGATCATAGGATAACATCAGAACGAGCTATGGATTTATTGCGTATTGATTGCGCTTTGGAAACAACGTTGGAAACGAAAACATGGCAATATCTGGAAACACGTTTGATTTTGTTTTTGCGTGTCTTACCCCAAACACTGGAACAAAATGAACAACAATTAGCCCCCATAAAAGAAAAAAATTGACAATGAGTAGCAATGTTACTGGAGTATCGTGTGCTCGAGAAAGGTATACTGGCAGCGGCCCTTTGACTATGCCAAACAAAGGACAAAAGCCTTAAAAAGAAGAGAGGAAAAACGAAACGTACGCTCAAGGACAGCAAAGTAACCTAAGTATGCAGGCCGAGTTTTGAGGGCTCGAAAAACAACTATCAACTTTTTCCTGTGTTCGTTGTGATAGTTATCTTTAACAAAGTGAAAGTCCTTAAACTTGAGCTTGCAGTTTTGTCCGTCTGTGCGTGCCAGAGACCTAAAAAATTTTGTTATTTTTTAAGTGTTTTTGTATTCAACCTTTGCTGTATTTTGTTTTTGGTTTTTTTGTGTTAAAGAACCCTGAGAAAAAAGCCATACAACAACCAGGTAAAGTAATCATAATAACGGTTTCAGTTTCAGCTGTGTTTTTCTTTCTTTTTCCATGTTAAAATAATTCTTTATTATTTAATTTTCTTGGTATTATTTATAGTTTGCCAGAGGACATTGTAGAAGTGAACAAGAAGATGTCCAGCAAATGACAGACCAAATAACAAACCAACCAAAGGACACTTGACCAAAGTTTCTTTTCTATTTTTGGGATTTCTCTCCCACAGTTTGTCCTTAGTCACTCTTTCCCTTTTCATTGCTCATATTTAAAGTTGAAAACTTTTACCGCATTACACAGTTCAAGGAGTCAAAATCATTCGGTTTAACTCTGTTTTTCCCATCATCTTAAAAGAGGGTTTTTGTGTCATCGTTAAATATTCTTTATGTTTTTATATAATTACTAGCAAAATGCCCGCTACTTCGTATGCGGAAAAGGAATAATATTCAAATAAAAAATATTTAATATGGTGAACACTGAAAACTTTTATGTACTAATACCTATTTGAATTGACATTTAATTTTTTTCAGGTACTGTTCGTACGCGTTTTGTTCCAATCTCAAAAAAAAGACCTCTACACTTTAAGAGCGGCCTTCATTTTAAATTTCAGTCCATGTTTTATTAGAACGGTATGGGTATTTTGAAAATTTTATCCACATTTTCCACCGAATTTTGGAATTTGTGATATCAAAATGTAGAAAACCGATCGATTCCCCGGTCAGGCAACATCAAATTTTCAACGGTGGCAAAATACCCCTCAGTAATGTTGGCGACATTTCCTGAGTATTTCAGCCATTTAAAACTTCTCTACAAGTGGTGTCGTAAGGCTCGCCGTTCGGACTCGGCAATAAACAGTAGGTCCCATATCATTGAGCTAATATGAAACAGGGTGCACTCATTGATATGAGAGAAGTCTCCCTTGTCCCGTCTAGGATGTTTGTGGAAAATTTATTACATTATTTAGAAACCGAATTTGTGTTAACATAGAAACAATAGTACATTATTCAGTACAATTTTTAGAATCCAGAACCTTAGCTCATATGTTACAGTTTTAGCTCTACTTGTTCACCCAATTCCAATGGTATTACATGTAGAAACCTTTCATACATTAAAAGGTGGATTTTAATAAACATACTGATCCAATCTCAACAGTGAGCCTCACAACAAATTTCATTTATCGATTCACTCAATACCAGTGCTTCAATATTTGGAATAAGTTAATACATCTAGTACATTTATTGTACGACCACTTCTAACAATGAACCTGACAAATAAATAACATACCAGAATTCCACTTCTATTCCTTAGCCCAATACCAAATTTATTGCAATTTTGTACTTTTCACACACTAATTATATAAACCCAGCTTCATTGCTACACCAACGTCAAATTTAATACCATTTAGTACATTTCGTATTTCTCAATAAGTCAGCCAGCCCTCAGCCTAATTTCAGAATTTGTATGCATTTCAAAAAATCCTTATCTAAACACCAACACCATCTCTCATACAACAATTCGAAATTCCACCTTTATCCCTTCAAGCAACGCCAAACTGGTCCAAATTCAGTACTTATAATAAAAAAAACTACCGCCTATTATCCAAAACTAAATCCCAACCGCAATTTAGTATTTTTCGTATACATACCGAATTTCACACTTTCAGCTCTACTAATTTACACAATAACAATTTGAACCAAATTCTGTGCTATTTTGTAATTTTCGTACACTTATTGTACGCATATCCACAATCACATCCATATCTCAACCCTACACATCAAGAGGGTCTATAATACCAAATTTCCGAATTCCATCTCTATTCATAATACCATTAATACTTTTCGTATGAAAGTACGAATTTCAATAACTATCCACCCAAAACTAAATTGTACCAAATTTAGTACTTTTCGTGACCACATATACGAACTTCCAAAACTATCTCAGTCCTACACTCCAACAGTAATCTAAATTTCAGGATACCTCTCTCCGTTCACTCAAATCCAAATTGAACCAAATTTAGTACCATTAGTACTTTTCGCACCCATAAGTACGAATTTCCAAAACTTCCTTAACCCTACACTCCAACAATAACCTTAACTCGAAATTTCAGGATTCCTGCTCTACTCGTTCACCTAAATATAAATTGTACCAAATTTAGTACCATTTAGTACAATCCGTACCCATAAGTACGAATTTCCAAAACTACCTCAATCCTTCACTCCATAAGTAATCTTAATTATAAATGTCAGAATTCCAGCTCTATCTGTTTACCCAAATCCAAAATGTACCAAACTTAGTACAATTTAGTACTTTCCGTACCCATAAGTACGAACTTTCAAAACTACCTCATTCCTTCACTCCATCAGTAATCTTAATTCCAAATTTCAGGTTTCCAGGTCAATCCAAATCCAAATTTTACCAAATTTAGTATAATTTAGTACTTTCCGTACCCATAAGTACGAATTTCCAGAACTACACTCCAAAAGTAATCTTAATTCCAAATTTCAGGATTCCAGCTCTATCCGTTCACCCAAATCCAAATTGTACCAAATTTAGTACCATTTACAACTTTTCGTACACATAAGTACGAATTTCCAAAACTACGCCAATCCTACACTCCACAAGGAAATAAATTCAAAATTTCAGGATTCCAGCTCTATCCGTTCACCCAAATCCAATTTGTACCAAATTTAGTACCGTTTAGTACTTTTCGTGCCCATAAACTACGAATTTCCAAAACTACTTCAGTCTTTCACTCCATCAGTAATCTTATTTCCAAGTTTCAGATTTCCAGGTCTATCCAAATCCAAATTTTACCAAATTTAGTACCATTAAGTACTTTTCGTACACATAAGTATGAATTTCCAAAACTATTCCCATATTTCACTTCGACTGTAATCTAAATTCCAAATTTCAGGTTTTCAGCTCTATCCGATCACCCAAATCCAAATTGTACCAAATTTAGTACCATTTATTACTTCTCGTACACATAAGTACGAACTTCCGAAATCATTTCCTTATATCAACACCACTTCCCAACCCTGATTCCCATACCAAATATGAAGATTGTAGCTATATCCGATCAAAATATACAATTGGTACCAAATTTAGTAACTTTTAGTACTTTTCGTACACTTATAGGTAGAATTTCCAAAAACCATACCAAAGGGTTCTCTCTAAACTCTCTATCAGTGACCCTCGTTCCAAATTTCAGAATTCTAGCTCTTCCCGTTTGCCTAATACCATGGATAGCATATTTTGTACGAAATAAGTACGAAATTGCTGGGTTCCAGCTCTATTCGTTCAACTAAATCCAAATTATACCGAATTTAGTACTTTTCGTAAACATAAGTACTGAAACTACCCCATATATCAATCGTACACTTACACAGTTATCTTAATTCGAAATTTCAAGTTTCCAGCCCTATCCGTTAACCCAAATCCAAGTTGTACAAAATTTAGTACCATTTAGAACTTGTCGTACACATAAGTACAAATTTCGAAAAATACCTCCATATCGCAATCCTATACTCCGTCAGTAATCTTAATTCTAAATTTCAGGTTTCTAGCTCTATGCGTTCATCCAAATCCAAGCTGTACTAAATTTAGTACTTTTCGTACACATAAGTACGAATTTCCAAAACTACTCCTATACCTCAATCCTATACTCCGTCAGTAATCTTAATTCCAAATTTCAGATTTCCAGCTCTATCCTTTCACCCAAATCCAAATTGTACTAAATTTATTACCATTTAGTACTTTTCGTACACATGAGTACGAATTTCACAAACCATTTCCTTTTATAAACACCACTTCCCAACCTTCATTTCCATACCAAATTCCAAGTTTCTAGCTAAACCCGTTCAAAATATACAATTGGTAATAAATTTAGTACTTTTCGTACACTTATAGGTCGAATTTCCCAAAACCCTTTGGTACATCTTTCTAACCCTCCATCAGTTACCCTCAATCCAAATTTCAGAATTCTAGCTCTTCCCGTTTGCCTAATACAAAGGGTACCATATTTAGTACCTTATAGTACTTTTCGTACCCTTCTAGGTTGAATTTCCAAAAACCCAGCCTTATCTCACCCCTACACACCGACAGCAACCCACAGTCAAAATTTCAGCTTTCTAGCTTCAGCGGTTTCGTCTGGGCGATGATATACATGTCACTCACTCACTCACTCACTCAGTCATCACTAAGCTCTTTCATATATATAGATAGATGATATTTCTTATACCATTTGCCGCTGCAGTTGTTACTGCACCCCTGCTGCTTCTTTTGGTATAATTACTTATTATTTAAGCTTTCCGTTACTTCCTGGGTCCTTATGACCAGCTATTACCGTATATTAACAGTTATGTGTTGTTTTTGTTTTCATTCCTAACTTTGAAATAGTTGTGTTTTCGCCCCAGTGCTAACAAAAATTGTTCTGTTAACAAATAATATGGAAGTTAAAAATTAATTAATATTTTTATGAAAATATTTTGTACTAACCAAGAAATGGAAACAAAATTGAATTTTATTTGTTAGTAAGAAAAGAAACTTAATAAACATTTATAATTTATTTGAAATAATATATATGATGAAGTTTTATTTTAAATGTAGAAAGTTGTCGTTGCCTTTTTGGTACCGAAATTCGTTTTCTGTAAAGAAAGGCATGGACATGAAAACTGCCGGTACAGACACATAATGTGTGGCTGGCTAGACAATTTTTGTGGCCTGCCATTTGTTAAGTTAATCAAACTACGTAATCGTGATGTAGGATAATCCCCCTCGATTTGGGTGGTCCTAACACTCTTTAGCCTATTTATTAGAGGAGAGGAGGAGGAGGAAAGGCTATGGTCGGGACGGGGCCGACCATGTGATACCCTACACCACTACCCCTGTGCATAAGCTTTAAACTGGTAAACATTTCTTTTAGGGAATATAATCCGACTAACACCAGACATTATATGCCTCTTTCTCTCTGGGACCCCCATAAGCAACCAAAATTTTGTGACCATCCGATCAAAATTGCGACCTGTAGCGTGATTGAAAAAAATGGAAGAATTGGATGTATTACCAACTATTGTGGTGTCCCCTTGCTTGACCACCTTCGCCAAACTAAATTACACCAATGTAAAGGTAATATTTTCTTCTTCCAATAACAGGCTTTGCCGTTGGAATAGTAGGCCGATATATTCACAAAGAATAAAACTTTGAATTTGTCTCCACATGAGTTTTTCCCTATTCCGACCCCTAAATATTATCCGACTATCACCAAAACCAATAGGCTTTTTCTTCTGTGGGGCCCCCATCAACACCCAAAATTTCGTGACTATTCGATCAAAATTCCAACCTTTGGCTTGATTACAAAAAATGGAAAAATGGATATATTACTGACTTTTGCGATATCTCGGTTGTTTGCCCACTTACGCCAACATATTTTACATCAATATAAAGGAGATTTTTTCTTCTTCCATTAACGTGCTTTCCTTTTGGAATACTCCTACCAGAAGCGGAGATATTCGCATAAGAAAAAAACGTTGACTTTTCTCCATGCAAGCTTTTTTGCTTATTCCGACTCCTGAATATTATCCGACCATCACAAACTTAATAGGCTGCTTCCCATGTGGGACCCGCATCAACTCCCAAAAAATTCGTGACGATCCGATCAAAATTGCGACCTGTAGCGTGATTACAAAAAAATCGGATAATGGAATGCATTATTTACTATTTCGATATCTCTGTTGTTTGACCACCTACGACAACCTACTTTACATCGTTTTAAAGGTGATATTTTCTGCTTTCCTAACTTTCGATATACGTCTTAAAGAAACAGAGATATTGGCTTTAAAGTAAAACGTTGAGCTTTTCTCCAAATAAGTTTTTGCCCTTTCCAACCCCAATATGCTTCTTCCTCTGAGGGACTCCCATTAACACTCAAAATTTCCTGACGATCCGATCAAAATGGGATTTATTACCGATTATTGCTATATCTCCGTTATTTGGCCACCTACGCCAACCTACTTTGCGTCATTGTAAATGCGAGATATTCTACTTTCATACTCAGGCTTTGCTTTTGGAAGCTCCACAACCAAAGCTGTGATATTCGTCATTATAATTAAAACCGCAAAAAAGGGTTGTATTAGCGACTATTGCGATATCTTCGTTTTGACCACCTACGACAACCTACGTTACATCGCAAAGGTGATATTTTCTACTTTCATTAGCAGGTTTTGCTTTTGATATATCCCTTATAGATGCAGAGATATTCGCTTTGAAATAAAACTTTGACTTTTTCTAAAAATAGGTTTTTTGCCCATTCCGACCCCTGAATATTATGCATCCATCACCAAAATCAATAGGCTTCTTTCCCTCCTGGATCCTCATCAACACCCAAAATTTGGTGACGATCCGATCAAAATTGCGACCTGTAGCGTGATTACAAGGTTTAGATGGACAGACGGACGGACACATAGCCAGATCGACTCATCCCGTCGAGACATTAAATTTGGTATATATAAGTATGGATCTATGACAATTATTTCGATGCGTTACAAACTTTTTGGCCAAAACCAACTTATAATACCCTCCCCATAGAAGAGCAGGAGCCATTCTTATAGAAAGACATAGGGTCTTCTCATTGAAGACCAGGAGGTCTAGTTATAGAAGACATGAAGGATTTTTTAGAATATCTGGAGGTCTTCTTTTAGAATATTGAAAGATTCTTATAGACGACCTAGAATCGTCATATAGAACATCTGAGGCCTTCTTAATGAAAAACTGTAGGACTTCTTATGGAAGATCTGAATGTCTTCTTATAACAGATCTGAAGGACTTCTTATAGTACACCTGAAAGTTTCCTATAGAAGGCCTGGAGGTCATCTTGTAAAAGACTTGGAGGCCATCTTATAGAAGATCTGGAGGACTTATTTATTAAGGCAATGATTATCTACTAAATTAATTACAAAAAGTTAACCAAGAAATAATGTTTGTTAATAAAATATATAAAACATAAGATTGTATTTTCTGCATATTTTAAATCGCACGAGTAACGCTCGCTCTTTGAGATATAACAATGTCCTGAGATTGTAGCCCGAAAGCCCTAAAAATGCTATGTTTAACATCATAAGAGGCTGACGATAATGTTCGTAATATCTATATCACAAACGCCCAAAAATTTACACTTGCAAAACTTTTCCAATCAAAACTTAATGCAATCTTTACGAGTAGAAAACCTGAACGACAACAACAATCTCACACAAATAAAAATAATAACCATATTAGCGGTACTTAGACGATTATTATTTAATATGATAATTAAGTAAAGTTTTGGGTTTTTTCAAAATTGTCTACGTATTATGTAGTCGCTTGCCATGTTCCAACAGCGAAAGGCAGTGTTCAGATTTTAATGATTACGAGTATGGCTAAAAATGGCAAATAACAACAATATCATATGGGAATATTCACATAAAATAAATTAGTTTTTACACCGCGACTCTAAACTTAGGGACACAACATCCAATAAAAAGTAGTAGAGTAAAATTTCGTGACCATAAACAAAAACAACGGTGAATGTTTTAACAGCGCTAAACTTTCGAACTCATCTCTAAACGATGTACTTCAATATGGATTGGCAAAATTCCCAGTTGTGTGTATTACAGGGTGACCTTTCATGGGATGGTTAAATGTAAAGAATTATGTTGTGAGTGCAAGATTAAGAAGTTATATTTGTGAGGAGTTCGATTTTAATAGCTTGAAAGATTTAAAAGGAAACAAGTAAGCAAAGGCTATAGTCGGACAGGGCCGCCATACGATACCCTACACCACTACCCTGCGAATTAGCTTTCAGTAAATCAAAATTCCTTTTGGACAATTAAACTCATTGTAAGAAATAACTTTTTTGAGTCTGCAACCTTATCATATTAAGTTTAAATAATAATATAATAATAGTTCCACAAACATCCCAGAAGAGACAGGGAGTGCACCACGATTCATATTACATCAATGATATGGGTCCTACTGTTTATCGCCGAGTCCGAAAGGCACGTCTGAAGACACCACCTGTAGAGAAGTTTTACGTGGCTGAAATGCTCAGAAAATTTCGCAAACTTTAGTGAGGGGTATTTCGCCATCGTTGGAAATTTGATGTTTGCTGCCTTCAGCGTGCAAGGCGGGTGTGCATATAATTCTTCGTTGGGGGTATTAAACTTTCCACCTGAAATTTGTCGGTATAGGTCTTGGCGTTCATATAGCTCCCATAGAATGATAGCTCCCCATTTTCGACGTTTTGAAGATAGTGGCTCTGGTTACAGATTCTCTATTTTATTGACTTATCTGAAGTGAATTTCAAACAGAAAAAAAATGTACACAAACATTTTCGAAGATATTATTGAAATATATGTTGCTTACGAAATTATGTAAAATACATACATTTTCCATATGCAAAAAATAATATTTGCATATGCATAATTTATACATTTTGCTTATTTTTACATACACTCCGGTTCATCTGAATAGAACCAACCAATATTTGTCTACAGATACCGTTATATCAGACGAAAGGAGAGGAATTGTAAATTATAATTTTGTGGACATGTAGAGTATATAGTAGCCGATATTTGCAATACCTAACACGTTTTACATATGCGTTATAACGGTACTTTTTACTCGCTTTATGAAAAAATTTCAAAATATTAGCAAGTTTTAATGGTTCACCAGGATAGAACCACCCTAAGAATTTACACAAATCCTTTGTTAGATGTGGTAAACTTTAACAAAAAACTATTTATAATTATAAATAAATGCCGTGAGTGTTAATTGCTATCAGATATTGTGCAAAAATTTGTATTGGGGTCTTGAAATTTGATGAAAATCGATGCTTAGAGCTGCAAAAAATATTTTTATGAAGAAATCGGTAGAAACAATTTATAAAGACAAAATTTTATACTGAATTATGTTCAAAATTTTCTATACTACAATAAAATTACAAAAAAGTCACATTTGATAGGTTTATGAGTCCGAAACAGAGGAAATATGGTAAAAATAACTCAAATTTCTACCTTTCCAATCCAAATTTTGATATTTTATCTTAGGAAAGTGAATGCAAATCGATGGGTTCCACCTAGTTGCGTTGGCTGTGGACATCTACAGGTCCAAAAAATAAAGAAAATTCCACCGCCGAACGCTCCATGTCAACATCAAGGGCTTTGATTTAGAAGAAATCGCATGACATGGAAAGCACGGAAACATAGGCGCTCTTTTTTGTATAATAACGGATCAGAAATATTTTTTCGGTACTTATACTATGAGGAAATATGTGTGAACATCATAACCATCAAAATTTAACCCTTTTCTTTCGAAAAAATTAACGTCTGCCTTCCCCTATCGCTAAGCTGTTTCTTCACATCAAATGTCTTAGAACCTTTTGAAATTCCAAGGACTTGATGGTGACATGGAGCGTTCGGCGGTGGAATATTCTTTATTTTTTGGACCTGTAGATGTCCACAGCCAACGAAACTGGGTGGAACCCATCGATTTGCATTCACTTTCCTGAGATATAATATCAAATTTTGGATTGGAAAGGTAGAAATTTGAGTTATTTTTACCATATTTCCTCTGTTTCGGACTCATAAACCTATCAAATGTGACTTTTTTGTAATTTTATTGTAGTATAGAAAATTTTGAACATAATTCAGTATAAAATTTTGTCTTTATAAATTGTTTCTACGGATTTCTTCATAAAAATATTTTTTGCAGCTCTAAGCATCGATTTTCATCAAATTTCAAGACCCTAATACAAATTTTTGCACAATATCTGATAGCAATTAACACTCACGGCATTTATTTATAATTATAAATAGCTTTTTGTTAAAGTTTACCACATCTAACAAAGGATTTGTGTAAATTCTTAGGGTGGTTCTATCCTGGTGAACCATTAAAAATGCTAATATTTTGACATTTTTTCATAAAGCGAGTAAAAAGTACCGTTATGACTCATATGTGAAACATGTTAGGTATTAAATTTATCGGCTAATATATACTCTACATGTCCACAAAATTATAATTTACAATTCCTCTCCTTTCGTCTGATATAACGGTATCTGTAGACAAATATTGGTTGGTTCTATTCAGATGAACCGGAATGTATGTGATATATTTCGATTTGAATTTATTCAGAAGCCAAAAATATGCCCAGTCTCAAAATTTGACAAAAATAGGCGTTGCATAAAATTCCGCGGTCTACATATCATTGAGCTAATATTAATCGGGGTGCACTCATTCATATGAGAGAAGGGTGCCTTGTCCCTACTGGGATAGAAAATTTTTGTATGTTATACATTTTTAATAAATATTCTTAACTTGGAAAATTGGCGTTGTTTAGCCCCTTCAGCTACATGTTTAAATTTTGGACAAATGGACAAGTAATACGCTAGGGCTCCACGCAATTTGCAAAAACTGGGAATTTCTCAGTCATGATAGGAACAATTTGTAGCATCGGAGGAAGATGTGGTTCTCTTCACAAAACTCATTATATACTAGGTAGTAGGCCCGTTATCAAGCACACATATTATTGCAATTCTCATCAGAGGAAAGGTTAGTTGTTATTTTTCCATATATAGGCGACTTTGCCGGTATATGCCCTCCAGGAATTCAAATATGGACCAAAAATAAAATGTTTTTATTTTGCATACAAAAGTAATGGTCCATTACACCCGCTAAATAACATCAGATCATCATCCAAATTTGTAGGCATCTTCTTCGACCTAAGCCCCTACCTTGAGCAAAATATCGTGACTATTGAGCTATAATTGCGACCTCTAGTGTGCTTACACAATCAAAAAATTGGATATATTAGGCTGTAACTCTGTTATGGAAACGGCAAGAGGTGGCCTTCCAAATATATCTTTAAGTGGGCGGAATGTGTCTTGCAGGAATAAAGATACAACCGGTATATTACAAATTTTCACAATTTTCACACAAAAGTTTTGGTCCATTTGACCCTCTAAACATCATTCTATCACCATCTCAAATTGCAAGTATCTTCCTTGTCATATGCTGCTACCTTGTTCGAATTTTTGCGGCGATCGGGCTATTATTACGACCAACAGAGCAGCTACAAAATCGGATAAAAATTATGTTTTTGGTCCATTTCAATATTTCTCGATCATCACCAATAAGAATAGGGATCTATTCTGGTCTGAACCCGACCTCCATACAAAATTTCGTGACGATCGGTCCATAATTGCGGTCTGGAGCGTGTTTACAATTTATAATGGACAGACGGACGGACGGATCTCAAAATCGCTTTATCTCGTCGAGATATGAAGATTGGTATACCACATTGGGGGTCTCCGACGAATATTTCGCGGTGTTACATGAATTTTTACCAAAACAAACTTATAATACAATTTCCACATTGTGGTGTAGGGTATAAAAATAAAATCCAAAAATATGGCAATAGAAGACCTCTCTGTAGACAATTGATTTTGAGTTTTTGTATTTCCATCGGCAGAACCCAACAAGGTCTTCCTAAACCAATGTCAAATGGAGTTACAGTGTTTTAAGTTTTGTCATTATTGTAGTTGTGTGATAGAGTTGTATCTACAAAGAGTTGTTGCACAAATGATTTTGTACAGCAGTTTTGAAGAGGATTTATTTTGACAAACTGCCAATAGTAGTCAGACATAACTTTAACTATTAGCTTTCCAGTAGCTACAAATTTATTTTTGTATTTTTGGCCTTAGTTGCCCAAAGGATTCTATTGTAACTAAGTGCATAAAAGGATTCTATTGTAACTAAGTGCATAAAACAAGTATCTATATATATAAAAAAGGATGATGTTAGTTACTACGCTTATAACTCAAGAACGGCTGAACAGATTTTGACAATTCGCACCAATTCGGAATGGTCTCATGGCAGAAAAGGATAAAACCTAAAAAAATCGCGAAAATTTGCGAAAAATTTGCAAAAATATTTTTTCAATAAAGTCAATTTTTCCACAAATTTCTATCGAGCTTCGCGTTTGGAGTAA
This sequence comes from Musca autumnalis, assembly GCF_047663935.1. Classification (NCBI taxonomy): domain Eukaryota; kingdom Metazoa; phylum Arthropoda; class Insecta; order Diptera; family Muscidae; genus Musca; species Musca autumnalis. Next base: position 31,611,410 of record NW_027411866.1, on the reverse strand, counting down.
ATCTTGGCACTTATTTGGACATTTTTTGGTGAAAATTGCATTTGCACCTACTGTGAGGGTCCATTGTACGCCTCTGTTTTGTCAATTTTTGAAAGTTGTATAGAATTTTTTATTCACAATCAAATCGATTTTCATTTATTTTCAAGCGTCTTTTTAGGAAATTAACAGCGAAAAATGGTTAAAAGGGCTTAGTTTAGAGTTTGTAAAGATTAGTGGTGGTTTCGGTCAGACACCGATTGAAAAGACTAAGATGATAATGCCAAAAGTGGTTTCCAAGGTTTTGAGGAAAAAGGTACAAATCCACAAAATTGGTGGGTTAATTGAAACATCAAGGGCTCCGAGGTAATTTCATTGGAAGTGAAGTTGTGGCATATATGTATACTTTTAAACCGTAGGTAAAAACATCTTCGAAGGATAAACTTCCGATGTATGCGGTATAATATTTAAGCTGTACCAGATATATTTTGATACTGCTTAGATTCTGTCATGATACAAAAAAAATGGTGCCCCCACTGTAAAAGGAGTATGAATTCAATCAATTTAATTCCCGCAGAGCTGGAAGGCAATTACAAACGGCCAAATACATACATACATACAAACATACATATGTACATTGGTACTGTTGGTACACTGTATGTATGTCATTCGAAAAAAGGATGATATTCAAAATTGGAAAAAACAAGAAATCGGAGGTACTGGAGATTTTTTGGTCGAATTATCTGACAAATATTCTTTATCGGCGACATAAGTAGGTAAATACTTATTAATCGCTAATTAGTTTGTGATATTAATTTGACTGTTATTTACGTCGAAATTAAATTAATAAATCCACAACAGTCACGTGTTAGTGTGACAAGACTTGAAGCATCAGAAAAACACAAAGAACGGCAACTAAGAGAATAGCTCTGTCCATGTTACCAGAGCCATTGCATCTAATACCGAATTTGCAGTGCAAGTAGAATTCGGGAGATCACATTAAATAGAGAAGTCAGAAAAAATAAGTAAACAAGCGTTAAGTTCTTTTTATACCCTCCACCATAAAATATTCTGAACTAAAACGGAATAATTATATTCTTTCCTGTCCACAATTTTAGACGAAGATATTTTGTGACCTCTGATACCTAAATAAGGTAAAAACATAAAAATGTATTCAATCGGTAAGGAACCTTATATGGGGCTATATCAAAGAGAAAATCGGGAGGTACAATTATATAGGGGGCTATACCTAAACATGGACCTATGTTCACAGTTTTTGGTGGATATATTTTGTGATTACTAGAAACCTCAGCGCTCAAATTACAGGTAGTTCGATCAAAAATTTTAGCTAAAATACTCGAAATACCAAAAATCGGGAGGTACCGCTATATGGGGGCTATACCAAAACATGGACCTTGACTGTTTTTAGTGGATATACTTTGGGAACCACTGGGAACCCCAAACCTGATAGTTGGTCAAGAAATGTAATTAAAATCCACAAAATACAGAAAATCAGGAGGTACCGTTATATAGGGGCTCTACCAAAACATGGACCTATGTTGATAGTTTTTAGTGGAGATGTTTTGTGATTACTAGGAACCTCAACTGTCAAATTACAGGTAGTTCGGTTACAATTTTTAGCTAATATCCTTAAAATACCGATAATCGGGAGGCACCGCTATATGGAGGCTATACCAAAACATGGACCTATGTTGACGGTTTTTGGTTGAGATGTTTTGTGACCACTGGGAACCCCAAACGTCAAATTACAGGTAGTTCGTCAAAAAATGTAGTTAAAATCCCCAAAATACCGAAAATCGGGAGGTAGCGTTATATAGGGGGCTATACCAACAAGTGTTCCGATATAACCCATCTTCGAACTTGACCTGCCTATGGAAAAAAGACGCTCGGGTGCAAAAATATAGCGCTCTAGCTCAATTATTGCGAACGCTAGAGTGATTACAACAGGTGGACAGACAGGCAGACGGTCATGGCTAGATCGTCTTAGAATTTTATCCTGATCAAGAATATATGTGCAAATGATTAGTTCGATGTGTTACAAACAAAAAATAAACTAAATATACCCTCCATACTATGGTGGAGGGTATAAAAACAGACGAAGGTGGTTACCTGATAACGATCGGATCAAAATGGGTAAATAGGTTAAAATGGGTTAATTGATTAAAACGCAAATTTAAATAAGCACTATATTCAGCATTAAATTCAAATTCATATTCAATTGTGAAATATGGTGTTCAGTGTTGGAAACAAGAATTGCAGAAAACCATCGATTATGAAACGAGTAGGTCGTTATCATATTATTTTGCTTCAACTGCCCCACCAAATATATTTATTTAGATAACAAAACGTGTTATTTGCTTAAAAAATATATCTTAGTCCCGATTTAGAGTTACCTAATTTTTTTCCCGACTATTGTCGGGTTATTGAAGAGAGAGTCGAGGAAAATAGAAACACTTTGCCTCTCTCTTCGTCAAACTGACAATTGTCGAAAGTACAATTGTCTAATGTGCATCTGCTTCAAAGATCGTCCTAAACAGTTCAAAACAAAGAAATATTTGCCATTGAGCAAGGTGATAGCAATAATAGTATTATAGGTTTGAACCAAAGCCATAAAGTTCTGTACCTAACAAACTGCGAGACGAAGTTCGCCGGGTCCCCTAGTTAATTTAATAAAAGCAGAAGTAAATTCACGGAAGGTCGGCGTTGCTTATCATTTCTGAATTTGTGTTGATTGAATTTACTCGCGGAGACACTGTACCACTTTGTGCTAGAAGTAATGCATTATTTTAAATTATTTGAATATATTTTTAGAGTACACAATTACAAATGAATGTCTTCTTTGGCATGCAATACATTTTTGTAAATTAAAACAAAATCACCCTATTTTTAGCAAAAAATATATCCCGAAATGTGTTTAATGGTCATTCACATTTTCACGACAACACAATGTGGAAGAATAAAAAAAGAAACAGAATGACAAACAACATTTGCTAGAATGAGGCAAAGTAAACACCATAAAGAGCAATTGCTGAATGTTCGAACCATCAGTTAAAAAGGAGGAAAACCTTAAAAATGTTAGGATTAAAATATTCAAAAAATTATTTTTGTATGTGGTCTGTTGTTGAGGCTCCAACAAAGTTGCAGGATGTGTGAATCAGCAACATATTTGCCACACATTAAATCGATTAAATTCATACCCAGCAAAATGTTCGATGCCAAAGATGCTATTCAAGAATGGGTACAAGTGAAATGGAATGCCATTTTTTCAGCATCTTCACTCATTCTTTTTACAAGAGCGTGACCCCCAAAAGATGCAATTCATTTTCAGATCCTAAGCATGTCATCTTTACTAACTCGATGGAATGGCATCTTCAACAATTCTTTGGCATGGCATCTATACCAATCCTTTGGCATGCCATCTTAGCCAATTCCCAAGAATAGCATTTTCACTAATCTTTGGCATGTCATTTTCACCAACCCTTTGGCATGTAATTTTCACGTCTTGTTCGGAAAATGGAAAATGCTGTATTGAAAAATTATTTTCATTTTTTTTTATTTTATTAATTGAAAGGAATTAATGAAATAACTATAATTTATTTATCATCATAAAGTTTACATCTATAATTGCAGTTTGTTCTCGTTGTTGTAACAGTAGTTAATATGCTTGTATTCTCATTTTTCTGCTTAATCTGACTCTGGGTCTATCAGTCGTAAGAATGTGGTTATTTCGCTATTTATATGGTTTGTAACCACAAAGCTGCAAACTTAAGTTTCTTAGCAGGATTGGTAGGGCAATTGAGAGAAGCAGTGTGTCGTGGGGGCCTGTGCTGTATGTTGGGCAGATGTTTTCCACGGTGTTATCAGTACCTATAGGAATTTTGACTGCTGCACCATCCCGAGCGTATTGACCCAAAACTACTCTGGTTTGTCCTGACAGTTGGCGCTTCTCAGCTGCGATAGATGGTGGACGTTCTCCAAGGACCGCATTCACACGATAACTGTTTACTGCATCTGCGACTGCATTCGTGTGAATGCTACTTAAACCTGGTTGAAAGGCTTGTTGATCTAGAGGTCCTCTCTTGTAACGTTAGACTTCTCTTTATAGATTATGAATATCCCCTGGCTGCCTGGGTCTGTGGTCTGAATTCTGCTATCATCGACCATGACATTCAACTCTATTATTCCCAACTCTGCCGCCCAGGTAGTGAACAGAGTGGCCGTAGAATTATTGGCTGGTATTTGCATACTCCTCGCGTGGAAAAAATGGTAAGATCAGACAAAAAGGAGTTCAGTCTTTCACAAATATCGTCAGGGAAGGCACCTGACGCCAAGATAGTACAATCATTCTCATACGTTACGATCTCAATGCTTTCTGCAGCGTTTGGAATTCAGAAGAGGTTTTCTTCACTCTACGGGTCTTGGACTTCTTGATCCTAAATTCTACGTACTACTGTCGTCCAGACTTAAAATTTATTATCCAACGTCTGCTCGATGACATCAAACAACGAGGGCGCTTGACAATATCAAAGGGATTTGCTAAATCAAGTGTCACTATCACTGTTCTATCGCACGGCTTGCTCTGAGTGAGTCCTCGGCTAATATGGAAATGGACTTCAGCGCAGTTGGTGTGCTGCTTACGGATCCTATGCTATTGATCGGCAACTGGAAAGTTATTTCTGATGCTGGAAGAACTAAAGCCACAAGGGTCCTTGCTACGGGCGACAAAAGCGAAATCGGTTTGTAAGATTCACCTTTGCTGGCATCCTTTTCGGGCTTCAGTAGCTGGCCTATTTTCCAGACTTCGGGAACGATGTGTTTGGCAAGCGACAGGTTGTAAATTTAAGTGAGAAACTTGACTTCCGGCCGTCCCAGCTGTTGCAGTCTGAACACCGCCGCTTCACGCAACAGAGTTTACTTTCTCCGCAACAGGTTTTGATTAATCTTACAAAAGGATTTTACTTCCCATCAGTGCAGTGCAGATTTCGACATTGACTCCAACTGCAGATTACTATTTCGTGAATTTTATTTTACAACGTTTTGGAAATGTTTGTTGTTTTGTAGGGATTTACAAATCGACTTGTTGAGCAGGGTTCTCCAGAGCAGGCAAGGAAACTTTTATAATTGGTCTGTTCCTTTACTTTTAAAAATGGTAATTGTTGCAAAAATGGTAAAAGTGGTGAACTGCTCTCATATAAATTGTATGCTTTTAAAAGTAAGGAAACACTTTGCGGATAAAAACTGGTGACCTCCGGCACGTAAAGGAACAAGACTAATACCAAAGAGTGCAGTCGGACTCTACTTTTAGCTCAATGATTGGGACTTCCTAGCATAATAAATCTTACATTGCTTTAAACGTACATATTTAGATAAATAAAAGAATATATACATGTGTAAAAATAAAAACACAAAATTCATCTCTATTGGATCGATGGAATGGGTTCAAATGCTAAGGAAAATATCGGATCTATCACGACTTCCTTTGAATTGGTTCAAATGCTGATGAAACGATCGGATCTTTCACGACTTCCTTCGAATGGGTTCAAATGCTGATGAAAAGATCGGATCTTTCACGACTTCATTTGAACCAATGCAAAAGATCCAGTGAAATCATGGCATCTCATGGAACCACTTCTATAAAATTTTGCTGGGTATGGTTTAGTTTCAGATTTTAGATGAAATGGGTGAAGCCGGGATGTGCTAACAAAAAGTGACGATTTCAGGAGTCGAATGCCAAACTGTTTTTAGATAAAAATGATTTATATTGAAAAATGTTTTATGGAATAGTGATCTGCCAAGAAATTGGTGTGTTGGAATAACCCTGGCAAACATTTCCAAATTTCCAAAATTTTTGTTATAAAATTACAAAATTACAAATTAAATGTAGGTTCACGAACTAGAAATTCTTAAAGGAGTGCTGTTGGAGTCCATGTCGAATCTGAACTGGTGATGAGAAGATAATAGAAAAGCTTTTGTAAGATGAAACAGGGTGACGTAGGGGATGGAAGATACCAAGGAACGGTCCTGACCGGTTTTAACATGGCAAAGCCCAGGATTTATATTGGTCCCTCTTTCATCTCAAGTGGACACTGACCTCCCCGTGGTGTCACCTGGGGAACTGCCTTTAACACCCGTTAAAGGTAGTGAGCTAACATGTGCCGCGCGTTCACCCATAAGAACGTTAAAAACTTGGGTTTGGGCGTCGGGTTAGTAACCCTCCCCTAGAAAAAAACAGCCTACTATGAAAAAACGAAAGAAAAGAAAAACAAACCCCTCTAAAGTTGACGAACCCCGCAAACGTTTTAAGGACCATGATCTGCGAATCTGCACCTGGAATGTTCGCACTCTTTATAGAGAAGGTGCAGTCTTCACATTGGCAGACGTACTTGAAAAGTACAAGGCCGATATTACTGCCATACAGGAAATACGATGGATTGGGAAAGGCGTCACAACAACACCTAAAGGTGACGCACTGTATTATAGCTGCCATGACGTAAAGCATGAGTTTGGTTGCGGATTCGTAGTTAGTCGGAGACTAAAACATCTGGTATCCAGCTTCACCCCAGTGAATGAAAGACTTGCTGCAATTCGAATAAAAGCTAAATTCTTCAACATCAGCTTTATTTGCGCTCATGCTCCCACTGAAGAAAAGGACGAACAGACCAAAGATATATTTTACGAGCGCTTAGAAGAAACATATGACCGTTGCCCTGCCCATGACATTAAAATCATTCTAGGCGATTTTAATGCCAAAATTGGAAAGGAGAATATCTTTGGCCCAACAGTCGGGAAATTCAGTCTCCACAGTGAAACATCTGACAATGGTATGAGGCTGATAGACTTTGCAGCTGCAAAAAACATGGTAGTTAGCAGTACCAGATTTAATCATCTCGATATTCATAAGGGCACCTGGCTGTCCCCAGATCAAAGAACAAGTAATCAAATTGATCATGCTGTGATAGATGGAAGACATTCATCCAGCGTGTTGGATGTACGATCGTTCCGAGGCGCAAACATTGATTCGGACCACTATCTTGTTGCAGCAAAGGTACGTACCCGTCTAAACGTTGCAAATAAAGCACGAACAGACACAACGCGGAAGTTGGACATCGATAGGCTGCAAACACAACAGATAGCCACAGCATATTCCACTCAACTAGCCCAATTGCTTAACGCGAGCACTCCTTGTCCCGATATCATAACAACACAATGGCAAAATATTGCCCACTCCATGCAAACAGCCGCAAAATCCATACTTGGATTCCAGAGACCTCCACAAAGGAATTCATGGTATGACCAGGAGTGTCGTGCTGCTACCGAAGATAAAAATGCGGCATATAGAGCTACTTTACAATCAGTAGCAACGCGTAGCGCACGAGAGAGATATCGGGAGAAAAGGAGAGAAGAGAAACGTCTTTTCCGCAAGAAAAAGAGAGAAATGGAAAAGCGGGAGTGTGAAAAAATTGAGATGTACAGGAGCCAGAATGAAGTCCGAAAATTCTACCAAAGAGTGAAACATCAAACAGATGGCTTTGGTACAGGCACATCCTCCTGTAGAGACCAGCAAGGTAATCTGGTAACAGATACAGATAGCGTGCTCAGGATATGGAAGGAACATTTCTCCAATCTGCTGGTATCCAATGGTGGCGAAGACGATGATACCGCAGATCCAATCACAGAAGATGGTATAGAATGTATACCACCCGGCCAAGATGAGGTAAAAACAGCAATCAACCGGCTGAAGAATAATAAAGCAGCAGGAGCCGATGGCTTACCAGCCGAGCTGTTAAAACCGGAGGCGACGCGCTGATAAGGTGTATGCATCAGCTAGTTAGCACCATCTGGCAGGAAGAACGCGTACCCGACGATTGGAACCTGAGCATCCTATGTCCCGTCCACAAAAAAGGAGATAAGACTGTATGCTCCAACTATAGGGGCATAAGTCTACTCCCTATTGCCTATAAGATAGTGTCAGGGATACTGTGCGAACGAATAAAGCCTATGGTCAACGAGATAATTGGACCATACCAATGTGGCTTTAGACCTGGCAAGTCCACCATTGACCAGATATTTACCCTGCGGCAAATCCTAGAGAAGACCCAAGAGATGCAGATCGACACATATCACCTTTTTGTCGATTATAAAGCAGCATTCGACAGTCCCCTCCGATCAAAGGTATTCCATGCAATGTCTGAATTTGGTATTCCCGCAAAGCTCATCCGGCTTTGTAAGATGACTCTAACTGATACTAGGTCCTCAGTTAAAATTGGAAAGAACCTCTCCGAAGAATTTTGTACCAAAAGAGGTTTCAGACAAGGAGACAGCCTTTCGTGTGACCTATTCAACATTTTGCTGGAAAAAGTAATACGAGATGCAAATGTCAAAAGAAATGGCACAATTTACACCAATAGCCACATGTTACTTGCCTATGCTGATGACATAGACATCATGGGACGATCAGTAAAGGAAGTAACTGATACCTTTAGGAAGGTCGAAGCAGAATCTGCGAAAGTGGGTCTGGCGGTAAACGGCGAAAAGACCAAATTGATGGTGTCGACGCGCAAAGCGTCCATAGAGCTCGGACCAACCGTAGAAGTTGGTACCTACAATTTTGAGGTAGTTAAAGACTTCGTCTACCTCGGCACTGCCATAAACACAACAAACAACATCAGTTGTGAAATAAGAAGAAGAATTGTATTGGCCAACAGATGCTACTATGGATTAAGTAAGCAATTTAAAAACAAAGCCACATCTCGTCAAACAAAAATAACACTATACAAAACGCTGATACTACCCGTGTTAATGTATGGCTCCGAAGCATGGGTACTTGCGCAAGCAGATAAGGCAGTGCTTGGTGTGTTTGAGAGGAAAATTCTTCGAAAGATCTACGGGCCGATTTGCGTTGACGGTGAATATCGACGTCGTATGAACCACGAGCTATATAAGCTATAAAGACATGCATATAGTTAAACGTATCGAGATGCAACGATTGCGTTGGCTAGGCCATATCATGAGAATGAGCGATGATGAACCCGCTAAAAAAGCGTATGAATACATGCCACATGGCGGTGCACGCAGAATCGGCAGGCCTAAGCTTCGATGGAGCACACAAGTGGATGAAGAAATCGAAAGGCGCGGTATTCCAAAAAGTCAAGCGAAAAACAGAGAGGAATGGAGATCTTTTCTTAGTTCGGTCTATGGAACAAATGTTCTGTAATGGGCCAACTAAGTAAGTAAGTAAGTAAGATGAAACAAAATTAGTGGCTGAGTGTGGACGAAGTAAACACCGTTGCGGTGCAGCGGCGTTGATTAAATTGAAATTTTGGGTGTAAACCATGGATAGGCACTTACTGAGAGCAAGTGAGCATACATTTCAATGCATTTTACATTGGAGTTTTCGCTCACTTGCTCTCAGTAAGCGCACATTGCCTATCCATGGTGTAAACTTTATGCTGATAAATTAGTTCTAGTTATTTCATGAATTAGTTTGAATTAATAAAGAGTTTGGTTTGTCATGAAAATCATATTTCAATACAGAATTTTCCATTTTCCAAACAAGACATGAAAATGTCATGCCAAAGGGTTGGTGAAAATGACATGTCAAAGCATTGGTCAAAATGACATACTTAGGATTCGACAATGAATGTCATCTTAAGATCCGAAAATGAATGTCATCTTATGGTAGTCACGCTCATGAGTGAAAATGCTAAAAAGATGACATGCCAGATCACTTGCACCCATGATTCAATAGCATCCTTGGCATCGAACATTTTGCTGGGATGTTAATGTTTTGATTTTGGATATTTCGAAGATATTACTCACATTTTTTGACCGAAATAACTGTGATTTGACATTTGAGTTTCCCATTGGTCACAAAACTTTTCCAACAAATTGTCAACATAGGTCCATGGTTTGATATTGCTCCCATATAATGGTACCTCTCTATGTAATTTGATATTTGATGTTCCTAGTGGTCAGGAAACTTCTCCAACAGAAAAGTCAACATAGGCGCATATTTTTGTATAGAAACCATATAACGGTATCACCCGATTAGGTATTTTGAAGTTATTAACCACATTTGTTGACCGAACTACCTGTAATTTTACATTTGAGGATCCCAGTTGGTCAAAAAAGTTCTCCACCAAAAATTGTCAACATAGTTTCATGTTCTGAGCTATGTTTGTTGGGTATTTGAAAGATATTAGCCACATTTGTTGACACTTGAGGTTCCCAGTAATCGCAATACTTCTCTAACAAAAATTGTCAATATACAACCGTACCTCCTGAATGTAGGTATTTTGAAGATATTAGACACAGTTTTTGTAATTGTAATTTTACATTTTAGGTTCCCTGTGGTCAAAAAAGTTCCCCACAAAAAATTGTCAACATAGGTCCATGTTCTGGTATAGCCCCCATATAATGGTGCCGCCGAATTTTAGGATCACGTTTTGATATGACCCTATAGAACCGATTTTAGTTTTTATCTACATGTTTGGGTAAGATTGGATGTCCGTTGGCATTTATGGTTCCCAGTTGCTAAATATTTCTCCATCAAAAATTGTGGACATAGGCGCACATTGTGGAATAGCCCCCATATAAAGGTGCCACCCAATTTCAGGTATTTTTAAGTTTATAGCTGACCGAATTAGCTAGAATTAGATATATGGGGTTCCCAGTGGTTAAAAAACTTCTCCACCAAAAATTGCCGGCATTGGTACTTTCGTAACAAAAATAAAATTAATTATTCAATATAAGTTTAGAATATTTCGTGGTGGTAGCCCGGCCAAATTTTTCCATGCTCTACTTTTCTGTGTTGTTTTAAATATATAAACTTCTTGATAACTCCTTCCTCAGTTACAAGTAAAAGTGCCAATTAACAGCATGTCTGTCAAAGTACAAATTACTGTTTCACTTAAAAATTATTTTCCACGTTTTTGCATTGTTTTTATTAAGGTAATTTTAAGGAAAGATATTCCAACAAGTTTTCCTATTTTAACATGTTGCACACTTTGAAAACGAAATAAAAGTTGTGTAACAACATCGCAAAGCAAAAAAAAACTGCGGGCTAAGGGTTCTGTGAAATATGTTCATTTATATAAAGTGTATGAAGGCGTATGGTAAATGAAGAATGTGGAAGAATAAAGGATATTTATCACAAAAACTTTTGCGAAAATTATATTTTAAGTATTACAGGGAGTTGGGGGCCACCGTGGTGCAATGGTTAGCACGTCCGCCTTGCACTCAGAAGGTCTGCGGTTCGAATCCCAGGCCAAGCAACATCAAATTTTCAACTGTGGCAAAATTCCCCCTCAGTAATGCTGGCGTCATTTCCTGAGTATTTAAGCCATGAAAAACTTCTCTACAAGTGGTGTCGTAAGACTCGCCGTTCGGACTCGGCAATAAAAAGTAGGTCCCATATCATTGAGCAAATATGAATCGGCGTGCACTCATTGATATGAGAGAAGTCTCTCTTGTCCTATCTGGGATGTTTGTAGAACAATTATATATTATATTCCAGCCACGACTCGTCTCAGACTGCGAATAGAGAAGTCGTATGAAGATAAACAAGTAAAAAAGCGTTAAGTTCGGCCGGGCCGAACTTTTCATACCCTCCACCATAAAATATTCTGAACTAAAATGGAATAATTAGTTTTCATTCCTGTCCCTAACTTTAAGTGGGTACGTTAAAATGTCAGATAATGTACATAAAATGTTTCATTCGGAAGGCCCTTTTTTATGGTGCCTATATCTAACTATGAATGTTGACAATTTTTGGTGGGCTAGAAATTGGGAGGTACCGTTATATAGAGGTTATAATAAAACATGGACCTATGTTGGCAGTTTTTGATGGGAGCCTTTAATTACAAATAACTCCTAATTCGGTTAAAAATTGTAGCTAGAATCCTCAAAATACCGAAAATCGGTACATAACGTGGGAACTTCAAATGTCATTTACAGCTAGTTCGGAGGTATGTGGGCTATACGAAAATATGAACATAAATGAAAAATTTTTGTTGGCTTTTAAATTTTAAATTACAGAAAGTTCGTCCAAAAAATAAAGCTAAGGTACGGAAAATCGGGAGGTTTGTTTTGGGGCTATACCAAAACATGGACCTACGTTCGGTTAAACATTTTAAGTAAAATACTCAAAGTACCGAAAATCGGGAAGTATCGTTATATTGGGGCTATGTTGAAAATTGTTGATGCAGATGTGCGGTTACCACTACAACCTTCAATGTTACAGTTGGTTCGGTTAAAAATTGTAGCTAAATTTGCCAATTACTGAAAATTGGGAGGTACCGTTATATGGGAGCTATATCCGAACATGGACCTATGTTAACAATATTTTATGGAGAGGTGTTGTGACCACTAAGAACTTCAAATGTCAAATTACTGCTAGTTCGGTTTAATATTGTAGATAAAAACATCAAATTACTGAAAATCGGGAGGTACTTTTATATGGGGGCTTTATCAATACATCGACCTTTCTTGACAATTTTTGGTGGGGAGGTGTGGTGACCACTAAGAATTTCAAATGTCAAATGTTCAAATTACAGATAATTCGGTTAAAACTTGTAGGTAAAATTCTCAAAATACCGAAAATCCGTTACATGGGGATACCGAAATCCGTTATACCAAGGTACCGTTATATGGGGCTATACCAAAACATGGACCTATTGCGAATATTAGTTTTTTGGTCACTAAGAACCCTAAATATCAAATTATAGCTAATTCGGTGTAGAAATCTGAATTTAAAAATACCTAAAATCGGGCGTTAACGTTATATGGGGGCTATTCCAAAACATGGACCTATGTCCACTAGTTATATAAGTTTATTGACATTTAAGAACCCTCGGGCGGTAACGTTATATGGGGGCTATTCAAAAACATTGATCTATGTCCACTAGTTTTGTTATATAAGTTTATTGACACTTAAGAACCCTACATTTCAAATTATAGCTACATCGGTCTGAAAATGTAGCTAAAAACGTCAAAATACCGTAAATCGGGGGGTACCGTTATATGGGGGCTATACCAAAACGTGGACCTATGTCCACAATTTTTTTTATATAAGTTTATTGACACGTAAGAACCTTAAATGTCAAATGATAGCTAAATCGGTCTGAAAATGTAGCTAAAAACGGCAAAATACCGTAAATCAGGGGTACCGTTATATGGGAGCTATACCAAAACGTGGACCTATGTCCACAAGTTTTGTTATATAAGTTTAGAGACGCTTAAGAGCCCTAAGTGTCAAATTAGAGCTAAATCGGTCTGAAAATGTAGCTAAAAACGTCAAAATACCGTAAATCGGGGGGTACCGTTATATGGGGGCTATACCAAAACGTGGACCGATATAGCCCATCATCGAACTTGACCTGCCTGCAAACAAAAGACGCACTTTCCCAAAATTTCAGCGTCCTATCTCCATTTTTGTGGATGCTAGAGTGATTACCACAGACGGACGGACGGACGGACGGACGGACGTGCTCAGATCGACTTAGAATTTTACCCTGATCAAGAATATATATACTTTATAGGGTCGCAAATGAGTATTTCAATGCGTTACAAACGGAAAAACAAACTTAATATACCCTCCATACTATATTTCATTGCTGTGAGTGTTTGAGCGGGGTTAAGTGAATAAGTGTTGGAGCGTTTTACTTCACAAAGTTTGTAGCTTTGAAAGATGTCCTATAAAAATTTAGCAGGTCGGTGGGAAGAAGAAAATAGGCAATATGTGTTTTCTCTCTTCCTCCCGTATGGCCAGAATTAGCTAACGCAAAAAAAGCAAAATTATTTTTGTTTTGTGGTTACAATTTGAATCGTGCCGGAAATTTTTAAATGATTTTGGCAAAATCGAAACATCAAGTGGAATCTAGGGAGGTAGTTGGAGGAGGAAAAATATTTAAATGATGATTTGATTTATGGGTTTATGGGTCATGGAATTCAGTGGAGGGTATCAACATATTTTATGACTGCTTTGATATTGCTTGTAAATTCTTCTCATTCTTTGTGTTATTACAAGTGTTATTTGTTTTGTATTTTATGTTCACTGTTCCGCACAAGCATTGAAAGAAAATTGATTTTTTTATTCCCTTGCCAAGACGAATTTTCCACAATTTATTTCCGGGAGAAAGTGATTTACATTGAAAAAAATCCCAAAGTAAGGCCACAAACAATGTTGTGTCTTAAGTATCCGAATTTGTGGATATATCCTCAAGTAAAAATTTTATTTAATTAATTCTCTTTCGAGTTGAGCTGTTAGGCCTTTAGAGATACATTGAAAAATTAGGAGTCTACCGAAGTCCCACGCATCCAACCATTACACTACGTTTCACGGGTGGTAAATCCGATCTTCAGGTGTATTAGGATGTTGTTTTTGTGGCAGACGAAGGCAAAGCTTGGTAACTGGTATATATATCGAACTTCATTAGATAAATGTATATGCGAAATTATGTCAGTTAATTGAAACTCCAAACTTTTCCTATAGTCCTGCTTTGGTAATCCCATTTTTCAATGTTCACAAATACTATGGTAAGTTTTATTCCTACATCATTAGTAATTGCTCTTCTATATCAGAAGATTTTATTTTTTGATCATCAATTATTGTCTACTAAAGTTTTGACAAGTAGTGTAATGGTTGGATGCGTGGGACTTCGGTAGACTCCTAATTTTTCAATGTATCTCTAAAGGCCTAACAGCTCAACTCGAAAGAGAATTAATTAAATATCACTATAAATGGCCTTCGCCTTAATAAGGCAAAAATAAAAAATAATTTCAGCATGAGCCAGGCTGGGATTCGAACCTGGGTCTCCGACAACTGAGTGTCAAGGTTGCCGGCGTCTTAGCGTTCTAAGCCACCATCAACTTGTCAAAACTTTAGTAGACAATAATTGATGATCAAAAAATAAAATCTATATATATAAAAGAGTAGTGAGGTGAGTGACTGACTGACTGACTGACTGATTGACTGACTGATTCATCAGCGCCCAGACGAAACCGCTGAAGCTAGAAAGTTGAAATTTTGGGTGTAGGTTGCTGTTGGTGTTAAGGGGTGAGATAAGGCTGGGTTTTTGGAAATTCGACCTAGAAGTGTACGAAAAGTACTAAAAGGTACTAAATATGGTACCCTTTGTATTAGGCAAACGGTAAGAGCTAGAATTCTGAAATTTGGAATGAGGGTAACTGATGGAGAGCTAGAAAGATGTACCAACGGGTTTTTGGAAATTCGAACCACAAGGGTACGAAAAGTACTAAATGGTACTAAATTTAGTACAATATTGATTTGGGTGAACAGATTGAGCTGGAATAATGACATTTGGAACGAGGGTCACTGATGAAGAGTAACAATGAAAGGTTTTTGTAAATTCGAACTATAAGGGTACGAAATGTACTAAATGGTACTAAATTTAGTACAACTCGGATATGGGTGAACGAATGAGCTAGAATCCTGAAATTTGAAATTAGGGTCACTGGTGGAGAGTAACAAAGAAAGGTTTTTGGAAATTCGAACCATAAGTGCACGAAAAGTACTAAATCGTACTAAATTTAGTACAATTCGGATTTGGGTGAACGGATAGAGCTGGAATCCTGAAATTTGGAATGAGGATCTCTGATGAAGAGTAAAAATGAAAGGTTTTTGGAAATTCGAATTACAAGGATACAAAAAGTACTAAATGGTACTAAATTTAGTACAAATTGGATTTGGGTGAACGGATTGAGCTGGAATCCTGAAATTTGTAATGAGGGTAACTGATGGAGAGTAACAAAGAAAGGTTTTTAGAAATTCGAACCATAAGTGCACGAAAAGTAATAAATTGTACTAAATTTAGTACAATTTGGGTTTGGGTGAACAAATAGAGCTGGAATCCTGAAATTTGGAATGAAGGTCACTGATGGAGAGTAAAAAAGAATGGTTTTTGAAAATTCGAATTACAAGGGTACGAAAAGTACTAAATGGTACTAAATTTAGTACAATTTGGATTTGGGTGAACGGATTGAGCTGGAATCCTGAAATTTGTAATGAGGGTCACTGATGGAGAGTAGCAAAGAAAGGTTTTTAGAAATTCGAACCACAAGTGCACGAAAAGTACTAAATGGTACTAAATTTAGTACAATTCGGATTTGGGTGAACGGATAGAGCTGGAATACAGGCATTTGGAATGAGGGTCACTGATGAAGAGTAACAATGAAAGGTTTTTGGAAATTCGAACTGTAAGGGTACGAAAAGTACTAAATGGTACTAAATTTAGTACAATTTTGATTTGGGTGAACGGATTGAGCTGGAATACAGACATTTGGAATGAGGGTCACTGATGAAGAGTAACAATGAAAGGTTTTTGTAAATTCGAACTATAAGGGTATGAATAGTACTAAATGGTACCAAATTTAGTACAATTTGGATTTGGGTGAACGGATAGACCTGGAATACAGGCATTTGGAATGAGGGTCACTGATGAAGAGTAACAATGAAATGTTTTTGGAAATTCGAACTGTAAGGGTACGAAAAGTATTAAATGGTACTAAATTTAGTACAATTTTGATTTGGGTGAACGGATTGAGCTGGAATGCAGACATTTGGAATGAGGGTCACTGATGAAGAGTAACAATGAAAGGTTTTTGTAAATTCGAACTATAAGAGTACGAAAAGTACTAAATGGTACTAAATTTAGTACAATTTGGATTTGGGTGAACGGATGGCACTAGAATCCTGAAATTTGAAATTAGGGTCACTGGTGGAGAGTAACAAAGAAAGATTTTTGGAAACTTGAACAATAAGTGCACGGAAAATTCTAAATGGTACTAAATTTAGTACAATTTGGGTTTGGGTGAACAAATAGAGCTGGAATCCTGAAATTTGGAATGAAGGTCACTGATGGAGAGTAAAATAGAAAGGTTTTTGGAAATTCGAATTACAAGGGTACGAAAAGTACTAAATGGTACTAAATTTAGTACAATTTGGATTTGGGTGAACGGATTGAGCTGGAATCCTGAAATTTGTAATGAGGGTCACTGATGGAGAGTAGCAAAGAAAGGTTTTTAGAAATTCGAACCATAAGTGCACGAAAAGTACTAAATTTAGTACAATTCGGATTTGGGTGAACGGATAGAGCTGGAATCCTGAAATTTGGAATGAGGATCACTGATGAAGGGTAAAAATGAAAGGTTTTTGAAATTCGAACTATAATATATGAAAAGTAATAAATGGTACTAAATTTAGTACAATTTGGGTTTGGGTGAACGAATAGAGCTGGAATCCTGAAATTTGGAATGAAGGTCACTGATGGAGAGTAACAAAGAAAGGTTTTTAGAAATTTGAACTATAAGTGCACGAAAAGTACTAAATGGTACTACATTTAGTACAATTTGGATTTGGGTAAACGGATTGAGCTGGAATACAGACATTTGGAATGTTCACTAATGAAGAATAACAATGAAAGGTTTTTGTAAATACGAAAAGTACTAAATGGTACTAAATTTAGTACAATTTGGATTTGGGTGAACGAATGGAGCTGGAATCCTGAAATTTGTAATGAGGGTCACTGATGGAGAGTAGCAAAGAAAGGTTTTTAGAAATTCGAACCATAAGTGCACGAAAAGTACTAAATTTAGTACAATTCGGATTTGGGTGAACGGATAGAGCTGGAATCCTGAAATTTGGAATGAGGATCACTGATGAAGGGTAAAAATGAAAGGTTTTTGAAATTCGAACTATAATATACGAAAAGTAATAAATGGTACTAAATTTAGTACAATTTGGGTTTGGGTGAACGAATAGAGCTGGAATCCTGAAATTTGGAATGAAGGTCACTGATGGAGAGTAAAAAAGAAAGGATTTTGGAAATTCGACTTACAAGGGTACGAAAAGTACTAAATGGTACTAAATTTAGTACAATTTGGATTTGGGTGAACGGATTGAGCTGGAATACAGACATTTGGAATGAGGGTCACTAATGAAGAGTAACAATGAAAGGTTTTTGTAAATACGAAAAGTACTAAATGGTACTAAATTTAGTACAATTTGAATTTGGGTGAACGGATGGAGCTGGAATCCTGAAATTTGTAATGAGGGTCACTGATGGAGAGTAACAAAGAAAGGTTTTTAGAAATTTGAACTATAAGTGCACGAAAAGTACTAAATGGTACTACATTTAGTAAAATTTGGATTTGGGTGAACGAATAGAGCTGGAATCCTGAAATTTGGAAAGAAGGTCACTGATGGAGAGTAAAAAGAAAGGTTTTTGGAAATTCGAATTAAAAGTATACGAAAAATACTAATGGTACTAAATATAGTACAATTTGGATATGGGTTAACGAATAGGGCCGGAATCCTGAAATTTGGAATGGGGGTCACTGACGAAGAGTAAGAAAGATGTACCAAAGGTCGAAAAGTCCTAAATGGTACTGAGTATTCGGGTTCTGGGCGAAACCGCTAAAGCTAGAACCTTGAATTGTGAATGTGCGTGATTGTTGTTGTGAAGGGGTGAGATAAAGTTAAGTGTTTGGAAATTCGTACTGGAAGGGAAGGGTGTTAGTGAAGGGGTAAAACAAGGAGTCGAATCTGAAATTTGCAATATGATACGTAGTTGTGGGAATTCGCAATAAAAAATATGGTAGCTGTGTAGGGATGAGATACGGCAGATTTTTTTTTTAAATTCTGACTACAATCGAAAAAATATTGGTAATAAAAATAGGTATTAGTACAACAGAATCTCCAGTATTCACCATTCCCGTATTAAACATTGTTTATATATATTTCGTTTCCTTTCCGCATACGAAGTAGCGGGCATTTGCTAGTCTATATTAATAAAAGAGTAGAGTGACTGATTCACTGACTGACTGATTGATTCATCAACGCCCAGACGAAACGGCTGAAGCTAGAATCCTGAAATTTTGGGTGTGGATCACTCTTGGTCCGAAGGGGTCAGATAAGGCTGGGTTTTTTGAAATTCGAACTGGAAGGGTACTAAAAGTACTAAAAGGTACTAAATATGGTACCGTTTGTATTTGGCGAACCGGTAGAGCTAGAACTTTTAAATTTGGAATGAAGGTCACTGATGGAGTGTAGGAAAGATGTGCTAAAGGGTTTTTAGAAATTCGAACTATAAGTGTACGAAAAGTACTAAAGTGTACTAACTTTGGTACCAATTCGTATTTTGTGAACGGATAAAGGTTAAAGGTTGAAATTTGGTGTGAGAATCAAGGTTAAAAGGTACGGTTGACATAAGGAGGTGTTTTAGGAAAAGTGTACACATGTGTACGAAAAGTACTAAATGGTACTAAATTTGGTACAATTTGGATTTAGGTTGAACGGATAGAGCTGGAATCCTGAAATTTTGAATAAGGACTACAGTTGGAGGGCAGAATGGAAGTAGTATTGAAAATTCGTACTTATGGGTACGAAAAGTACTAAATGGTACTAAATTTGGTACAATTACGATTTGGGAGAACGGATAGAGGTGGAATCCTGAAATTTTGAATTAAGGCTACTGTTGAAGAGTGAATGGAAGCAATTTTGAAAATTCGTACTTATGGGTACGAAAAGTACTAAATTGTACTAAATTTGGTACAATTATGATTTGGGCGAACGGATAGAGCTGGAATCCTGAAATTTTGAACTAAGGCTACTGTTGGATAGTAAAATGGATGTAGTTTTACAAATTCGTACCTATGGGTACGAATAGTACTAAATGGTACTAAATTTGGTACAATTTGGATTTATGTTGAACGGATAGACCTGGAATCCTGAAGTTTTGAATTAAGGCTGCTGTTAGAGAGTAGAATGGAAGTAGTTTTGAAAATTCGTACTTATGGGTACGAAAAGTATTAAATGGTACTAAATTTGGTACAATTTAGATTTGGGCGAACGGATGGAGCTGGAACCCTGAAATTTTGAACTAAGGCTGCTGTTGGAGAGTAAAACGGAAGTAGTTTTGAAAATTCGTACATATGGGTACGAAAAGTACTAAATGATACTAAATTTGGTACAACTACGATTTCGGCGAACGGATAGAGTTGGAATCCTGAAATTTAAATTAAGGCTGATGTTAGAGAGTAGATTGGAAGTAGTTTTGAAAATTCGTACTTAAGGGTACAACAAGTACTAAATGATACTAAATTTGGTACAATTACGATTTGGGCGAACGGATAGAGCTGGAATCCTGAAATTTTAATTAGAGAGTAGAATGGAAGCAGTTTTAAAAATTCGTACTGATGGGTACGACAAGTATTAAATGGTACTACATTTTTTACAATTTGGATTTAGGTTGAACGGATAGAGCTGGAATCCTGAAATTTTGAATTAAGGCTGCAGTTGGAGGGTAGAATGGAAGTAGTTTTGAAAATTCGTACTTATGGGTAGCAAAAGTACTAAATGGTACTAAATTTGGTACAATTAGGATTTGGGCGAACGGATACAGCTGGAATCCTGAAATTTTTAATTAAGGCTACTGTTGGAGAATAGAATGAACGTAGTTTTAAAATTTCATACTTATGAGTACGGAAAGTACTAAATGGTACTAAATTTGGTACAATTTAGATTTAGGTTCAACGGATAGAGCTGGAATCCTGAAATTTTGAATTAAGGCTACAGTTGGAGGGTAGAATGGAAGTAGTTTTGAAAATTCGTGCTTATGGGTATGATAAGTACTAAATGGCACTAAATTAGGTACAATTAAGATTTGGGCGAACGGATAGAGCTGGGATCCTGAAATTTGAATTAGAGAGTAGAAGGGAAGCAGTTTTGAAAATTCGTACTTATGGGTACGAAAAGTACTAAATGGTACTAAATTTTGTACAATTTGGACTTAGGTTGAGCGGATAGAGCTGGAATCCTGAAATTTTGAACTAAGGCTACTGTTGGATAGTATAACGGAAGTAGTGTTGAAAATTCGTACTTATGGGTACGAAAAGTACTAAATTATAGTAAATTTGGTACAATAATGATTTAGGCGAACGGATAGAGCTGGAATCCTGAAATTTGTATTAAGGCTGATGTTGGAGAGTGGAATGGAAGGAGTTTTGAAAATTGGTACTTATGGATACGGAAAGTACTAAATGGTACTAAATTTGGTACAATTACGATTTGGGCGAACGGATAGAGCTGGAATCCTGAAATTTGAGTTAAGGCTGCTGTTAGAGAGTAGAATGGAAGCAGTTTTGAAAATTTCTACTTATGGGCACGACAATAACTAAATGGTACTAAATTTTGTACATTTTGGATCTAGGTTGAGTGGATAGAGCTGGAATCCTGAAATTTTTGAATTAAGGCTGCAGTTGGAAGGTAGAATGGAAGTAGTTTTGAAAATTCGTACTTATGGGTACGAAAAGTACTAAATGGTATTACATTTATCGGATAGAGATGAATTTCTGAAATTTGGAATAAAAATTGCTGCTGAAGTATAAGATTGGCTACTGTTGGATTGTATAATGGAAGTTGTTTTGAAAATTCGTACTTAAGGTTACGAAAAGTACCAAGTGGTACTAAATTTGGATTTAGGGTGAACGGATAGAGCTGTAGCCCTGAAATTTCGAATTAACATTGATGTTAGAGTATGGGATTGAGATAATTTTGAAATTCGTACTTCGTTGACTACATTTGGAGAGTAAAATGGAAGTAGTTTTGAAAATTCGTACTTATGGGTACAAAAAGTACCAAATTTGAATTTGGGTGAACGAACAGAGCTGGAATAATGAAATTTAAAATTAAGCTTGCTGTTGGGGTGTAAGATGGAGTTAGTTTTGCAAATTCTTACTTACGGGTAAGAAAAATACTAAATTTCGTATAGTTTGGATTTGGGTGAACGAATAGAGCTGGAAACCTAAAATTCGTAATTGAGATTAATGTTGAGGTAGTTTTGGAAATTCGTACTTAGGGATACGAAAATCACTAAATTTGGTATAATTTGGATTTGGGTCAACTGATAGACCTAGAATCCTGAAATGTGGAATTGAAATTTCTGTTGGAGTGCAGGATTGTGGTAGTTTTGGAAATTCGTACTTATGGAACGAAAAGTACTAAATTTGGTACAATTTTGATTTGGAATCCTGAAATTTGGAGTTGAGATTACTGTTGGAGTATAGGATTGTGGTAGTTTTGGAAATTCGTACTTATGGGTACGAAAAGTGCTAAATGGTGCTAAATTTGGTACAGTGGGGACGGATAGAGCTGGAATACTGGAATTTGGTAAGACTACGGTTGGAGTGTACGATTGAGACATGGAGGTAGTTTTTGAAATTCTTACTTATGGGCACGAAATATACCAAATGGTACAATTTGAATTTGAGTGCACCGATAGCGCTGGAAACCTGTTTTTGAAATTAAGATTACTGGTGAAGTGAAGGATTGAGGTAGTTTTGGAAAATCGTACTATTGGGTGTAGGGAAAGTGCTGGAATCTGTATTTTTTGGATATAGTGTGGGTATTGGTGTGCAATGTTGGTCTCGCTGTTAATTTTGAGTATTCGCCATTTCCATATTATATATTGTTTATTTGTTTTTTATATCCTTTCCGCATACGAAGTAGCGGGCAATTTGCTAGTCTTCTGATATAGAAGAGCAATTACTAATGATGTAGGAATAAAACTTACCATAGTATTTGTGAACATTGAAAAATGGGATTACCAAAGCAGGACTATAGGAAAAGTTTGGAGTTTCAATTAACTGACATAATTTCGCATATACATTTATCTAATGAAGTTCGATATATATACCAGTTACCAAGCTTTGCCTTCGTCTGCCACAAAAACAACATCCTAATACACCTGAAGATCGGATTTACCACCCGTGAAACGTAGTGTAATGGTTGGATGCGTGGGACTTCGGTAGACTCCTAATTTTTCAATGTATCTCTAAAGGCCTAACAGCTCAACTCGAAAGAGAATTAATTAAATATCACTATAAATGGCCTTCGCCTTAATAAGGCAAAAATAAAAAAAAATTTACTTTTTGTTTGTTTGAGAACTAAACACATTGATGTGTGATATTTGTAGGGGGATAATTTCAACATCGTACCTTAAGGACATTGTAAGAAGAAAGTTTGTTTTCACACCACATTTGTTAAAAAGAAAATGTTGAATGTTTGCATAAGAGATTTGAAATCAAACAGGATACGCTTTCTTCACGAGCCAATGTGATGGGGTTTTGGAAAGATTTTTTTTTGTTTTCTTATAATGAGGTGTGACATTTTTTAAACAGGAAAAGCTAAATGTTTCCTTAAGATATTTGAAATCTAAAGGTTGCGTGTTTTTCATAATCGGTAGTTAAAGTGAAGATGGTTTTAGTTAATTGTTTTTTTTTTTTTTTTTTTTTTTTTTTTTTTTTGTACTTTTTGTTCGGCTTTAGGTCCTCTTTTCAATAAAACAAAATTCTATTTGCTTTTATTTACTCTGTTTATTTCCAATATTTCGGACGTCTTCGACGACCATCATCAGGGATCTTTTTTGATTAACATAAAAACAAGAATATTAATTATATAAATTAATAACAAAATTACAAAACAATATTTACTTTTTGGTTTTTATTCAACTAACAACAACTTTCATCCTATGTGACTGGTGGTGTTGAACTGAAGTTTTTCTCATTTTTTTGATGTTTTTGGATGACGTTTCGATAAATTTGTGCACAGTGTTCTGTGTCTGACTTATAGTTTATTCTTTTTTCTGTGGGCGTATTTATTATATGGAGCATTTCCAATATATATCGACGTTTATAATTGTCCTCCTGAGTCAAGATTTTGACGTCCTTAAAATTTGGAGTGTGCCCTGTTTTGGAACAATGTGCTGCCAAAGCAGTTTTTTGTTCAAGTGGTTTGTTTTTGGCCTTTTGATCAGACTTGTGGCCACTGAGTCTGGTTTTTAATTTAGATTTTGTTGTGCCAACATATACCATTTGGCATATGTTGGACTTGTCTCCATCACATTCTATCTTGTACACTAAATTAGATTTTTCATCGTTTGATATTTTTGATTTTGTGTTGCTAAAAAACTTATTGTTTGTGTTAGTACTTTTTAAAGCTATTTGGTACTGTTCTTTGTTGTACAAATTGGACCTGGAAAAACGTTCTGAAAATCCACATACATATGTGGCTCTTTTGTATGTTTTTGCCTCTCTTTTTGTCAGGCTTTTTTGTTTTTGATTGTTTTATTAGTTGATTAATGGTATGTATTGGGAAATCATTCATTTGTAGAATTTTCCGAATCTTTTTCTCATTTTTGGCATGAAATTTATGATCACTAATATTGAAAACTCTGTTTATAAAGTTTGTGGCCGTATTTATCCTTATTCTTCTTGGATGTTTTGAGTTAAAATTAATGATTCTTCCCGAGGACGTAGGTTTTTGATACCAATCTACAAGAAGACGTTTTCCATGTCTCTGTACTACTGCGTCTAGGTATGGCAACTGTTTGTTTGTTTCACATTCTATTGTGAATTTGATTTGCTTGTTGAAGTTATTTAAGGCTGCTAATGTATTTTCCACCTGGTCTTTCTTAATAATACAGAAAATATCATCAACGTATTTTGTTAATAATCTTGGCTTTTCCTTTAATGTTTCCATTGTTTCATTGAGAAGTTCTTCCATTACAATGTCCGCTACAATTGGTGAAATCGGCGACCCCATAGGCATTCCCTTTTGCTGTTCATAAACTTTGTCTTTGTATATGAAGTACCTCGAATCTTTAATGCAGAGTGTTAAACTTTCGATAAAAAGGTTCAAAGGAATATTAGTATGTTTTTCAATGTGTATCCATTTGCTTTTAATTATATTTAATGCCAAGTTGACCGGTACGCTTGGAAATAATGATATTACATCGAAGGATATCAATATTTCATCCTCATCTATGTGCTGCTTGTTAACTTTGCCTTTGAATTCTTCTGCATCTTTGATATTATATACAGATTCTTGGGTTAAAGATTTTAAAATGGAAGATAAATACTTGGATAGTTCATACGTTGGCGACTTTAAGCTAGAACAAATTGGACGTAGAGGAGTTCCCTCCTTGTGGATCTTTGGCAGGCCGTATATTCTAGGCGCTACCGCTGTTTTATTTATCAATCTGTTTTTATCCACTTCATTGATTAATTTCAAATCAAACATCTTCATAACTAACTTGTTGTTTTTTTCCTGTAGACCAGTAGTCGGATCTCTTCGCAGTCGTTTATATGTGCAAATATCCATCAGTATTCTGTTCATTTTTGTTTCATAGTCAGATTTTAACATTGCCACCGTCTTACCCCCTTTATCTGCGTTTAGTATTAAAATATGATTATTTGCTTTTAAAAATGTTGTTGTTTGGCGTACTGTGTCCAACACAAACCGATCTCTTTTTCCCAATTTCATATTTCTCATTTGTTCATTTATGAGATTAACTAAATTAATTCTAGCATTTTCTTGCTCTTCCCGATTTTCTAACGACTGAATACAGTCCTCTCCCTCTGCTAATTAATTAATTGTTTTTTTTTTTTTTTGAATCCCTAAATAAAAGCAATAAAGATTCGCGTACGCCGTCAGTCAGATATGAACAATCAACCGCAAGCCATCTTACTGTCGAGCTCATTAAAAACCACACAAAAATGAGGAAATACGAAGCGGTAGGGATTGTATAAACGAGAATATTGAGTCAAGATTTTTAAAATGACGACTAGACAGAAGCCTCTTATAGTAACTTTTTTCTATTCTACCGAAGCCTCCTATTGATACGTTCTTGATTTGGCATTCAAGGTTGCCTGTTGTTATGAAACTTCTCTGGTAGAGTCCCTATATAATGGCACCTCTCGATTTTCGGTATTATGGAGGTTTTAAGTATATTTTTTGACTGAATTACCTGTAATTTGTCATTCAAGGTACCCAGTAGTAAACAAATTTCTCCACCAAAATTTTTCAATATGGGACCGTGTTTTGGTATATCTCGCATATAACGGGTACCTTCCGATTTTAGGTATTTTCAGAATATTAGCTAAAATTTTTAACCGAACTAGCTGTAGTTTGACATTTGAGGTTCTTAGTGGTCAGAGCTGATCTCCACCAAAAATTGTCAATATAGAGCCATGTGTTGGTATAGCCCCCATACAACGGGTACCTCTCAATTTGCGATATTTTGAGAATTATAGCTACATTTTTTTACCAAAATAATTTAAGGTTGGAAGTGTTGTAACCTTTTGATTGTTAATGTAGGTCCTTTTTTTTAGAATGTACCCATAGAATTTAGATAAATTTTTGACAGAACTATGCATCTGTAATTTGACTTCGAGAGCCCAGTGGTCTCACAACTTCTAAAAATTGTGAACATAGGTCCACGATTTGGCATAGGCCCCATATAAGGGAAGAAGCTTCGTACGGAGGCCTTCTATTCTATAGAAGGCTCCTATGGGGGCCTTCTATTCTATAGAAGGCTCCTATGGAGGCCTTCTATTCTATAGAAGGCTCCTATGGAGGCCTTCTATTCTATAGAAGGCTCCTATGGAGGCCTTCTATTCTATAGAAGGCTCCTATGGAGGCCTTCTATTCTATAGAAGGCTCCTATGGGGGCCTTCTATTCTATAGAAACCTCCTATGGAGGCCTTCTATTCTATAGAAGCTTCCTATAGAGGTGTTCTATTCTATAGAAGCCTCCTATGGATGGCTTCTATTCTATATAAGCTTCCTATGGAGCCTTCTTCTCCTACAGAGGCATTTTTTCTATAAAGGCCTTATAAGGAGGGCTCCAATTATATAGTAGCCTACTATGGAGGCCTCCTATTCTTTAGAAGCCTCTTAAGGAGTCCTTATATTCCATAGAAGCCTCCTATGGATGACTTCTATTCCATAGATGCCTCTTATTGAGGCCTTCTAATCCATAGAAGCCTCCTATAGAGGCCTTCTATTCCATAGAAGCCTCCTATGAATGGCTTCTATTCTATATAAGCCTCTTATGGGGTGCCTTCTATTCAATAGAAGCCTCCTATATTCCATAGAGGCCTCTTATTCTATAAAGGCCTTGTACGAAGGGATCCCGTTATATAGAAGCCTACTATAAGGCATCCTATTGTTTAGAAACCTCCTATGAAAGCCTTATATTCTTTAGAAGCTTCCTATATGGGCCTTCTATTCTTTAGAAGTTTCCCATGGAAGCCTTCATTCTATAGAAGCCTCCTATGGAGACCTTCTATTCTATAAAAGCCTTCTAAGGAGGCCTCCTGTTCTGTAGCAGCCTCCTATGGAGGCCTTCTATGCTATAGAAGCCTCATATGGAGGCATTCTATTCTATAGAAGCCTCTTATAGAGGCATTCTATTCTATAGAAGCCTCTTATAGAGGCATTCTATTCTATAGAAGCTTCCTACGGAGGCCTTCTATTCTAAAGAAGCCTCCTATGAAAGCCTTTTATTCTATAAAAGCCTCCTATGGAGGCCTCCTATTCTGTAGCAGCCTCCTATGGTGGCCTTCTATGCTATAGAAGCCTCATATGGAGGCATTCTAATCTATAGAAGCTTCCTACGGAGGCTTTCTATTCTATAGAAGTTTCCTACGGAGGCCTTCTATTCTATAGAAGCCTCCTATGGAGGCCTTCTATTCTATAGAAGCCTTCTATTTTATATAGAAGCCTCCTATGGAGGCCTTCTTTTCTATAGAAGTCTCGTATGGAGGCCTTCTATTATATAGAAGTCTCCTATGGAGGCCTTCTATTATATAGAAGTCTCCTATGGAGGCCTTCTGTAATATAGAATCCTCCTATGGAGGCATTCTATTTTATAGAAGAATCCTATGGAGACCTGTTTTATAGAAGTCTAATATGGAGGCCTTCTATTATAGAAAAGTCTCCTATGGAGGCCTTCTGTAATTATAGAAGTCTAATATGGAGGCCTTCTATTATATAGAAGCCTCCTGTGGAGGCCTTATATTATATAGAAGTCTCCTATGGAGGCATTCTATTATATAGAAGCCTCCTATGGAGGCCTTCTATTCTATAGAAGCCTCCTATGGAGGCCTTCTATTCTATAGAAGTCTCCTATGGAGGCCTTCTATTATATAGAATCTTCTTATGGAGGCTTTCTTTTCTATAGAAGCCTTCTATGGTTGGTTGGTTTACGTGGTGGCTGTACTTTATAGCCTCAATTAGTATGTAAGAGATACCGTTTTGAAAAACCACACCACTCGTTCAGAGATTGCTATTTCGTTGTTGCATGTTGGCAGTTAAATCCAGCCTGATGAGTTAAGGAATCGCAGAAGGTCTCCCAGACCTACTTCTGTTATCTCTGTGATATCACGAAGGAACGGCTGTCTTTGAGCTTTGAATCGTCGTTGCATTTGTGCAGGGCAGGAACAGAGGAGGTGCTCAACAGTTTCCTCCTCTTCTTCATTCCCGCAGCTACGGCAGTGGTCATTGTGCGGTAGATTTAAACGTTTTGCATGGTTACCAATTGCCCAGTGACCGGTTAACACTGCAATAAGTCTTGCAAGGTTCCGTCGCGTTTGATTGATTAGGAACTTAGTTCGTTTGGCGTTGTATTGAGGCCACGTTAATTTTGATATCTTGCATGTTGCCGTTTTGTCCCATCTACTTTCAGCCAGTGATAGATAGTGTTTGAAGATATCCCCTTTAACTACTCCCATTGGAATTGCGACTGACGCCTTTGGGAGTTCGTTAGAGGCGGATCCTGCTCTAGCTAACTCGTCTGCTTTTTCGTTCCCAGCAAGTCCCTTGTGGCCCGGGATCCAAGTGAGAACTACTCTTGACAGACGCACTAGTTTGGCAATTTCTTCTTTACAATCATTCACTAGCTTTGATGTGACAGCGTTGGATTTTAGTGCTAGGAGCGCCGCTTGACTGTCGACGAAGATTCCTATTGAGTTTGCTGTGTGATGCTGTAAAAGTTCAGTAAAGGCCTCCTTTATTGCCAGTATCTCCGCTTGAAAGACACTACAGTACTCAGGTAGCTTTGTAGATGTGTATATGTTTGCTTCTTCCGAAAACACACCGGATCCGACTCCACATTTCATCTTGGAGCCGTCCGTGTATACCTTAGTGTCATATGCTATCAATGGTGATCCATTACTCCATTCTCTTCTGCTTGGAAATTTGATTACAAAAGGCTGATCAAAATCCAATGTAGGTACGCAGTAATCAGCAGTGGTTGTTATTTCTTTCGGAAGTTTTTGGAAGCATGCACGCATGTCCGTAAGCTCTGTCTCTCCACATTCCTAGAGCTCGGAGTCTTACCGCATTACATGTTGCTGTTGCTTTGATGTGTAAATCAATTGGCAAAATGTGCATCATTATATTGAGGGCTTCGGCCGGACACGTTCGCATCGCCCCTGTTGCCCCGATGCATGCAGATCTTTGTATGCTGTATAGTTTTTTCTGTGTTGTTTTCTTGTCAACTGCTGGCCACCACACTAGTGCTCCCTATGTGAGAATTGGTCTGATTATGCTGGTGTACATCCATAACACCATTTTAGGTTTGAGGCCCCATCGGCTTCCAAACAATTTGCGACATGCGTAATATGCAACAGTTGCTTTGTGAGCACGGTGTTCCACGTTACGTTTCCATGATAGCTTTGAATCTAGGATGATTCCTAGGTACTTGGCATGATCTGATAGGGGTATTTCCTGACCTCGCAGTCTTGGTAGATTAGGTATTGCATATTTGGTCTTTGTGGTGAATAGCACCATCTCAGTTTTCCCTGGATTCACTCCCACACCACATCTTGTGGCACAAGTATCTAGCGATCTCAGGGCTCCGCTCATAATGTCACTTATTACGGTCGGAAACAAACCAGAGACGAGTATTACCACATCGTCCGCATAGGCAACCACCTTAATCCCCATGTGGTCAAGTTTATTGAGAATTTCATTGATGACAAGGAGTCAAAGTAATGGCGAGATAACTCCTCCCTGTGGAGTTCCTCTGTTCACGTGCTTTGACAGGGTACTGTTTCCCAGTGTGGCATTAATAACTCTGCTTTGCAGCATGGTGGTAATCCAACTACTGATGAGTGGTTCCACGCCGAAGTTATCTAGTGCTTGTTTTATAGCTGATGTACTGACGTTGTTAAAGGCACCTTCTATGTCTAGGAAAGCAGCTAAAGTAAATTGTTTGTGTTCTAAGGACTTCTCTATAGTACTAACGACTTCATGTAGGGCTGTATCCGTCGAGCGACCTTTAATATAAGCATGTTGGCTAGAAGATATGATGTTTGAGTTGTCCATCTTTTCTCGAATATACACGTCGATGAGTCTTTCGAGCGTCTTAAGTAGAAATGATGAAAGGCTTATTGGTCTGAAGTCTTTAGCATTTTCGTGACTACGTTTTCCTGCTTTGGGTAAGAAGACAACCTTTACCTGTCTCCAACTCGTTGCAACGTAGTTAAGGGATATACATCTACTATAGATGTATACTAGCCAGGGATTTATTATTTCCTCTGCACATTGTAGCATTTTTGGTATGATTCCATCTGGTCCTGGAGATTTGTAGGGAGAGAAGCTGTTTATAGCCCACGTGACTTTATTCGGACTTATTATCTTATCAACTTCACTGTACTTCGGTACTGTCCGAGCAGCCGGGGAAGTGCGTGGTAAGAAGGATTTCAAGAGATTCGGCTGAGTTTTCGGACCAGGTACCGTTGTTTCTCTTTATATAGGTAGGATTCGAATGACCTTTTGCCATAACTTTACTTAGTCTGGCTGTATCTTTGGTATTTTCTAGCGATCCGCAAAAATCAACCCATGATTGCTTTTTTGCTTTGGCTATGGCTTGTTTGTACTCCTTTAGCTTATCCTTGTATGACTGCCAGGATCCGCTTTGGTAGCTGGGGTTGAAAGCTTTCCGTGACTCTTTACGCAGTTTAGAGAGTTCGGATGTCCACCATGGTGGATAGTGTTTTTTCGATCGTGTCATTGGACAGGATACTTTAAAGGCTGTGTCTAGTGATTTCTCCAGAATAGATACAGCTTTGTCAATACATGTTGTAGTGTCGCCTTTTTGAGGAGAGCTGGGAAGTTTATCTTTTAAAACCCTATTAAATTTCTCCCAGTTTGTTCTTTTGGGGTTGCGAAAGCAATTTGTTGGCGTTTCTTTTTCAGATATATTAAATAGTATCCAATTGTGATCTGAGAAAGAATTCTTATCGGATACCATCCAATTAGCAATTTCAATATGTCGTTTATCGGATACTAAGGTTAGATCAATGACATCTTGCCATCCCCTAAAGTAATCCGAGCTTGGAAATACAAATGTTGGGTTAGTACCTCTATTGCATATAGTGAGATTGTTAGTATTAATGAAATCTAAAACTGACTCACCTCTGTCGTTGATTTCAGAGCTACCCCACAGGGTATGTCTTGCGTTTGCGTCGCAGCCAATGATAACGGTGTTGTGTGTGTGTATGGCTCCCAAGGTGTCCAAGACCTCGCTTGGTGGTGCTTCCCTTGAGTGAGCCATATAACAGGATGCGATAAAGAACTGTTTACCATTTTTCAGTTCCACTCTTGCCACGGTGAAGTCCGCTGTACTATACTGAGGACACAGAAATGCATTTATGTTTCTTTTAACAATTAGACATGATCTTGGCTTACCTTTATCCTTCATGTATAATGTATTGTATTCTCTGCTATCAAGTCCCTTTACTTCATTCTCAAAGACGTATGGTTCTTGTATAATGCCTATGTCTAGATCCTCCTCCACCAGAAGGATCCTCAGGTTATCTGAAGCTACCCTAGAGTGCTTCAGATTGATCTGAACGACCTTAAGCATAGTTTTAATGGGGGGATGATGTGGATGGCCCCTCTAGCTGCATATTATCGAGCAGCTTTTCGGCATCGTCGACGTCAACACCATCGTCTTCTCCGTTCGGGCCAAGTGGTCGTAGTATCTTTACTTTGGCTTCCCTTACGCCAAAGAACAGTTTGTTGCCTAGTCTCTCCAGTGCCTCTACTCCGGCCTCTGTTATCGAGAGAACCAAGCTCATACTATTATTATTGGGTGATTCCATGGCGATTACAGACCATTCGTCCATTGGAACGTCTTTGTTCATTTTCGCCAGACCTTGCAGTAATTTGGGGCCGTCGCAGTCTATCTTGGGCAACCAAACTCTGGCTCGAGGTCTCATAGGGATATCTTGGGCTGGTGTCAGCCGCAGGCTGATGTCTTCCCAAGCATCGCTGATCTTTGCGATACATTTCTCCAAGAATCCTTTTGAGAACTCGTCCATGCATTTGATTACCCTATAACCACGGTGTACCTCGCTAGAGTCGAAATGGGGCACAGGAGAATCGTCGTTTGCGGAAACATGTTCCTTAACTTGTTCTGACAACTTTGTTTCTACCATGCCCCATTCCGCTGTGGTGATAGGGGACAGCTTGTTATTCTTGTCGTTGGCCACGGCAACCATCAGGTTATCCTTAACGACTTCGTTGAATGGGCGTTTTATTGTTGAAGAGGCAGTGGTGTTATGCTTTAACTTTTTCCTCTTTGCGGGCTTATTGTCCTCTGTGCGAGAGCGTTCACGCTTGAAGGATGTTGGTTGATCATTTTTAGAGGCGTTAGCTTTTTCGTATTCCTCTACGATTTTAGTGTAGGTAATCTTGTCTTCTTCATCCCGTTCATGGACTGTACCTTCTGCAGCATTCTTAGCAATTTTGCTGAGAATATACTTTGCCTTCTGGTACAGGGCCTTACGAACGTCGGACGGGCTTTTTTTCTTTTTGTTAGACTGACCATCTTCAGTGACGGTTAGAGTTTGTGTATTAGTTTTATGTTGCTGAAGTGAGTCAGAGCTGTTTGCAGTGCTGACTACACTTGGTTGGCTAGCTGTCAGCTCCTGGCTGGAGGCTAAAAGTTCATCCTCGGATGAGTTGCCACACTGCAGCCGAGGGGTAGTTTTGTTTTGGTTTTTGTTTGTTTTTTTAGTATTTTTTTCCATAGATTGTTCCCACGAGTGTGCCGTAAGGGGATGGACCATCGTACGCAGTGACGGCTTGCGCAGACTAGGCTAATTATAAGTACCCCCGACCCGTGCCCTGGCGTCGAGGGGGATTTGCTAGCGACCAGACTTCTTTAGACACTTGCCGGCCATTCAGATCCTCGGCACAACTCCATCACCTTGATCTTAAAAGTGTATATATATGTCACTCACCTAAAGGTGAGCTGTGGATTATCAGTTCGCCTGCTTGGGTCGTGACAAGGCCTTCTATGGAGGCCTTCTATTCTATAGAAGTCTCCTATGGAGGCTTTATATTATATAGAAGCTTCCTATGTTGGCCTTCTATTCTATAGAAACCTCCTATGGAGGCCTTCCATTATATAGAATCTTCCTATGGAGGCTTTCTTTTCTATAGAAGCCTCTTATGGAGGCCTTCTGTTCTATAGAAGTCTCCTATGGAGGCTTTCTATTATATAGAAGCTTCTTATGGAGGCCTTCTATTCTATAGAAACCTCCTATGGAGACCTTTTATTCTATAGAAGTCTCCTGTGGAGGTCTTCTATTATATAGAAGCCTCCTATAGAGGCATTCTTTTCTACAGAAGTCTCATATGGAGGCCTTCTATTATATAAAAGCCTCCTATGGAGGCCTTCTATTCTATAGAAGTCTCCTATGGAGGCCTTCTATTATATAGAATCCTCCTATGGAGGCTGTCTTTTTTATAGAAGCTTCCTATGGAGTCCTTCTATTCTACAGAAGTCTCCTATGGAGGCTTTCTATTATATAAAAGCTTCCTATGGAGGCTTTCTATTCTATAGAAACCTCCTATGGAGGCCTTCTATTATATAGAAGCCTCATATGGAGGCATTCTATTTTATAGAAACCTCCTATGGAGGCCTTCTATTCTATAGAAGTCTCCTATGGAGGCCTTCTATTATATAGAAGCCTCCTATGGAGGCCTTCTATTATATAGAAGCCTCCTATGGAGGCCTTCTGTTCTACAGAAACCTCCTATGGAGGCCTTCTATTCTATAGAAGCCTCCTATGGAGGCCTTCTGTTCTATAGAAGCGGTTCATATAAAGCCCTTCTATTCTATAGAAGTCTCCAATGAAGGCCTCCTATTTAATAGAAGCCTCCTATGGAGGCCTTCTACTCGTTGGAAGTCTCCTATGGGGGCTTTCTTTTTATCCTTTGGGGGCCTTCTATTTCATGGAAGTCGCCTATTCCATGGAAGATTATTATCGCGCCAAAGGTCCGAATATTGTTTTCATAATATTTTTTCTAAACATAGCTTAAGTTCGAAAATGGGCCACATCGGTCCACTCTTTTGGGTATCTATCTCACAAAAGTTCAACATTTTTTCAACATTTCATAAAATATTAATCGTGGTTAAATGGTTTATTTAAAATCCAATTAATTTATTAACAATTCATAAACAATTAAATCTCCTCCGTGTATTTTCAATTTATTGTAAAAGTGTATATTGAAATGAAATTCATTACTCGAAAATATTTTTTCAACAAAAACCTCTGACTTCGCATACATATCCAAAGCCCACCAAAATCCAAAGCCAAATGTCACAACAACCCTGTCCACTTTAAAGCTTTAAAAAAACATTGATGTTTACCACAAAACCTGTGGAATAGTAATACCTTCATACACCTCTTCATGCCTTCCTCATTGTTATTACAAACACATAAAATCTTGTGCTTAAAGTTTGCCAAAAAAAATATTTGTGTTTTTTTCTGGAGTGGTATTTTTCTCAATATTGTTGAACAGGTTGAATGAAAAAAAAAACGGAGAACCTCCCCAAATCGTAAATCGACAGTCGAACAATAAAATTGGTTCCCAATAAAAAAGTATGTAACTGTTTGTTTGAAGAGTGTGATGGTCAAAAGTCCAGGATTTAAGTTTTGTTGTGTTTTTTTCTTCTTTCATTTTATTCGCAGTGACCATCTGCTTCAAATAAAAATAAAACAAGCCCTTTATTGTCCGAATTTTAAAAAAGTAAAGCTTTAACAATCATATGTTGCATGAAAAAGGGTAATAGGATTTTGGAAACAGAGGAGGTGTTTTCATGACTTAGAGGAGGAGTTTTTTAAGGACAAGTTTAAAAAACAGTTTTTCATAAGAAACTTAAGGTCACACGTACGACCAGAAAGACACCTCATAGCAGTTAAAAATATAACATATTCTCATAGAAGATATAAGGAGAGTCTTGTAAGCGAAAATTACTTAAAAATTCAGCAATACTACTTACAAGGTACATTTTTGTGAAAAATATTAACACTCTAAAGTCTCAATAAAGGTACAAAATAATACTTTGGTATAGTTTCGCGTACAACGTTGCGTATAATTAGTAACATTAGTTATACGTCATCTTTTACCCACAAAAATATTTCATTATTTTAATTCCCTTCACTACAATACGTATTCCCTATTAGTAAATACTAAACTTTATTTACATAAGGCTTAATCCTGGTATCCGGCGGAAATGTACATTTTAAATATGTACATAAAAATGTGTTATTTTTACACTAAAAAAACATGCCCATGAAATTCTTTGTTAAATGTAAGCAAAAAAATTCTGCCATCATGCTCAATATTGAGTATGTTTTTTGAATTCTGTTGCCAAAGGGAAAAACAGTTTTTCAAAAATTTTTGGCACCATTGTGTTTGTCAGTTCAATCTGTTGTCGTTTTAAGTGAATGATGAGCTTCATTCTCTGTTGCGATGTTATAAATAAGTAAATTATTGAACATATTGGGGTGTACGAGTATATTTGTTTACTTAAAGTGGATCTTTTGTTGATGGACGCTTAAAAAAGAAGTGAAGGTACATATGTTTGTATATTGCTTTAAAGTAAATTTGTAATATATTGGAAAAGGTATTCGAAATATGAATATATTGCATATGTTTGGTTCATTGGTGTATAAGCAAACCAAAAATTTTTGTAAATCAACGACACACAACAGAGCACAATGTTGGCCTTGTTTTGCAAACACGGTTGCTCGGGTTGTATGGGGATGTCAAAGAAACTACTCAATGAAAATGTTTCTTTGGTCACTCTTTCATTTCGATCGAACGATTGATGTTCAAAAAATATGTTTTGTTGAAGAAGATTTTGAAACATAACTTAACTTCGGCGGAGAATATCCGCAAAAAGGTAGGGAAATGATGAGAAACTGTAGCGAGGTTCGAAACTACCGTCTTCCCTGTCTTACCCATTGGCGAACAATGTCAAATTTTCTCCATTAATAAAATAGTTATTTTAGTAAAATAATAAAGCAAAGAAAAACAAGTAAAAAAGCGTTAAGTTCGGCCGGGCCGAACTTTTCATACCCTCCACCATAAAATATTCTGAACTAAAATGGAATAATTAGTTTTCATTCCTGTCCCCAACTTTAAGTGGGTACGTTAAAATGTCAGATAATGTACATAAAATGTGTCATTCGGTAGGCCCTTTTTTATGGTGCCTATAGCTAACTATGTACGTATGTTAACAATTTTTGGTGGGCTAGAAATTGGGAGGTACCATTATATAGGGGTTATAATAAAACATGGACCTATGTTGACAGTTTTTGATGGGAACCTTTAATGTCAAATAACTTCTAATTCGGTTAAAAATTGTAGCTAGAATCCTCAAAATATATATAACGTGGGAACTTCAAATGTCATTAACAGCTACTTCGGAGGTATGTGGGCTATACGAAAATATGAACTTAAATGAACAATTTTTGTTGGCTTTTAAATATCAAATTACAGAAAGTTCGTCCAAAAAATAAAGCTAAGATACCGAGGGATGTTTGTTTTGGGGCTATAAAACATGGACCTATGTTCGGTTAAACATTTTAAGTAAATTCCTCAAAGTACCGAAAATCGGGAAGTATCGTTATATTGGGGCTATGTTGAAAATTGTTGATGCAGATGTGTGGTGACCACTACAACCTTCAAATGTCAAATTACAGTTAGTTCGGCTAAAAATTTTAGCTAAAATTGCCAATTACTGAAAATTGGGAGGTACCGTTATATGGGAGCTATATCCGAACATTGACCTATGTTGACAATTTTTGATGGAGAGGTGTTGTGGCCACTAAGAACTTCAAATGTCAAATTACTGCTAGTTCGGTTTAATATTGTAGTTAAAATCATCAAATTACTGAAAATCGGGAGGTACTTTTATATGGGAGCTTTATCAATACATCGACCTTTCTTGACAATTTTTGGTGGAGAGGTGTGGTGACCACTAAGAATTTCAAATGTCAAATGTTCTAATTACAGATAATTCGGTTAAAACTTGTAGGTAAAATTCTCAAAATACCGAAAATCCGTCATATGGGGATACCGAAATCCGTTATACCGAGGTACCGTTATATGGGGCTATACCAAAACATGGACCTACGTTCATAATTATTTCGAATCTAAGTTTTTTGGTCACGAAGAACCCTTAATATCAAATTATAGCTAATTCGGTCTAGAAATGTAAATTTAAACGTCAAAATAACTGAAATCGGGCGGTAACGTTATATGGGGGCTATTCCAAAACATTGATCTATGTCCACTAGTTTTGTTATATAAGTTTATTGATACTTTAGAACCCTATATGTCAATTTATAGGTAAATCGGTCTTAAAATGTAGCTAAAAACGTCAAAATTCCGTAAATCGGGGGTACCGTTATATGGGGGCTATACCAAAACGTGGACCTATGTCCACAACTTTTGTTATATAAGTTTAGCGACACTTAAGAACCCTAAATGTCAAATTATAGCTAAATCGGTCTGAAAATTTAGCTAAAAACGTCAAAATACCATAAATCGGGGGGTACCGTTATATGGGGGCTATACCGAAACATGGAACTATGTCCACATCTTTTGTTATATAAGTTTATTGGCACTTAAGAACCCTAAATGGCAAATTATAGCTAAATCGGTCTGAAACTGTAGCTAAACACGTCAAAATACCGTAAATAGGGGGTACCGTTACATGGGGGCTATACCAAAACGTGGACTTATGTCCACATCTTTTGTTATATAAGTTTATTTATAGTTAAGAACCCTAAATGCCAAATTATAGCTAAATCGGTCTGAAATTGTGGCTAAAAACGTGAAAATACCGTAAATCGGGGGGTACCGTTATATGGGGGCTATACCAAAACGTGGACCTATGTCCACAAGTTTTGTGATATAAGTTTATTGACACTTAAGAACCCTAAATGTCAAATTATAGCTAAATCGGTCTGAAAATGTAGCTAAAAACGTCAAAATACCGTAAATCGGGGGGTACCTTTATATGGGGGCTATACCAAAACGTGGACCGATATAGCCCATCATCGAACTTGCGTCCTATTACCACAGACGGACGGACGTGCACAGATCGACTCAGAATTTTACCCTGATAAAGAATATATACTTTATAGGGTCGCAAATGAGTATTTCAATGCGTTACAAACGGAAAAACAAACTTAATATACCCTCCATACTATGGTGGAGGGTATAAAAATGGGATTGAGACAGACAATTTTGAAAGAGGAAAAAATAAAAACAGAACATTTTAAGGGATATTAAATCATTAGGTTCGGTCGCGTCGAAGAAAAAATAAAAACAGGACATTTTAAGAGATATTGAATCATTAGGTTCGGTCGCGTCGAACTTTTTATGAAATATTCTTAACCAAAATGGAATAACTAGTTTCCTTTCGATGTTTTTGACCTCGTATAACCCCGATAATTTCTTCAATTAAAACATGATTTTGGTGAAAAATGTAGCCAAAATCTTCAAAATACCTAAAATCGGCAGGCACCGTTATATGGGGTCTACACCAAAACAAGGACCTATGTTGACAAGTTTTAGTGGAGTGGTTTTGTGACTACTTGGAACCTTAAATATGAAATTACAGATAGTTCGGTCAAATATGTAGTTTATATCCTCAAAATAAGTCGCGAAGTTCCGTTATGTGGGAGCTGTACCAAAACATGGACCCGTGTTGACAATCTTTGATGGAGAAATTTTGTGACCACTGGGAACCTCAAGTGTCAAATAACAATTAATTAAATAAATCAAATAACAATTATAAAATTAGCTAAAATTCACAAAATAACGAAAATCAGGAGGTACCGTTATATGGGGGCTGTACCGTTATATGAGACTATGTTCCCAATCTTTGATGAAATGGTTTTGTGTTCACTGGGAACACTAAATGTCAAATTACGGGTAGATCAGTCACAAATCTTAATTAAACTCCTCAAAATACATACCTAAAATCGGGAGGTACTGTTATAAGGGGACACTATGTTAAGAGTTTTTGGTGGAACGGCTTTGTGACTACTTCAGCCCAAGCACCATCGAACCGATTGCTGAAACCATTGCCAACTAAGATTATGAGCACGCGTTAATTACTTCAGGCCAATTACTATCGGGTATATTAAACCTTAATTTATCTTTGATATTTTGCCTGTTCGGCCGAAAATTATTTTAAAGTTAATTATAACCTCAGCATTTATGCTAACGAGTGTATATCAGCAAAAATGTCTAAAATCGTCTTTTCCATTTCAAAAAAATCAAAAAAAAATGTTGATACTACATCTATGATTTTTGGTACATAGATGAAGAAAAAAATCGTCATTCCAAATCTGTTTTCTTTACCAACTTTGATCGTTGCGCGCAGAAGATATGACCATTTTAATTATGCTAATTAGAAAAAATTCTAAAAAAATCGCGGCTTAATATAGTAAGCAGTTATATCCTATTATCGTTAACTGAATTCGCACCCTTTGCGATGATGCAAAAAAAACGAAAAGCTTCAATGGATTCACGAAAAATAAAATTTGTTAAATAATTTCACGTATTTACAAACATATTTTTGAAACAATAGCGCTTATACTTACAAAAAATATATATAAAAAAATTAAAGCAGCATCCAGACATTGTGAGGAATAAAATGAAACATAGGTCGTGAAGTTTGGAGCTATAGTATTCATGTTATTTGCAAAAATACAAAGAAAATATGACGAAAAAATAAAAATCATGTTGTTCTAATTTTATTTTTATTATTATTATTATTATTATTATTATTATTATTATTATTATTATTATTATTATTATTATTATTATTATTATTATTATTATTATTATTATTACAGTGTTTTATTTAACTTGCTTTGGTGTGTGTTTAGTTCAAATCTGGTAACTCATTTTTAACACGGTTGCAGTTGACCAATCGAACTAAAACTTTGCACACTTCTCAGATTTGGAAGACAATACACGAATATGAAATCAGAAACCAATATTGGTCCATTTTTACACTGTTTTACAGTGTTTTATCTAATTTGCTTTTCAAATCTGGTAACTAATTTTTCACACAGTTGCAGTTGACCAATCGAACTTAAAATTTGCACACATTTCAGAATTGGATGACAATACATGAATATGAAATCAAAACCAATATTGGACCATTCTTACAGTGTTTTTACGGTGTCTAACTTAACCCCCTTTTCAAATCTGGTAACTGATTTTTAACGCGGTTGCAGTTGACCAATCGAAGTAAAACTTTGCACACTTTTCAGATTTAGATGACAATACGTGAATATGAAACCAAAATCAATATGGGTTCATTTTTTCCTATAGCTCCCATATAATGGTACCACCCGATTTCCGGTATTTTGCTTTTCAAATCTGGTAACTCATTTCCCAACCAGTTGCAGTTGACCAATCGAACTAAAACTTTGCAAACTTTTTAGATTTGGATGACAATACATGAATATGAAATCAAAACCAATATTGGTCCATTTTTACAGTGTTGTACAGTGTTCAATTTTACATGCTTTTCAAATCGGGTAACTCATTTTTAAGACAGTTGTAATTGACCAAGCGAACTAAAACTTTGCACACTTTTCAGATATGAATGACAATACATGAATATGAAATCAAAACCAATATTGGTCCATTTTTACATTGTTTTACAGTTTTTTATCTAATTTGCTTTT
The DNA here is from genome assembly GCF_047663935.1 of Musca autumnalis. Lineage (NCBI taxonomy): Eukaryota > Metazoa > Arthropoda > Insecta > Diptera > Muscidae > Musca > Musca autumnalis. Next base: position 31,570,532 of record NW_027411866.1, on the reverse strand, counting down.
CAAATCTGGTAACTCATTTTTCACACAGTTGTAGTTGACCAATCGAACTAAAACTTTGTACACTTTTCAGATTTGGATGACAATACATGAATGTGAAACCAAAATCAATATTCCTGTAGCTCCCATCCAGCGGTACCACTCGATTTAAGGTATTTTATCGTCATTTTAAGCCCGTATTGGCTGCTTTTTGACAACTAGGTACAGAAACGTACCTATTAAAAATTATGGACATAAGTCCAGGTTTTGGTATAGCCCCCATATAGCGGTACCGCCCGATTTCAAGTGTTTTATAGATTTTATCTTAATTTTTATACCGAATTGCGTGTAACTTGCCATTTGGAGATCCCAGTGGTACAGAAATTTCTCCACCAAAAATTGTGACATAGGTCCAGGTGTTGGTATAGCTCCCATATTACGGCTCCACCCGATTTCAAGTGTTTTTGTCTTAATTTTTGGGCCGAAATAGCTGTAACTTTGATTTCGAGTTCCCAACTTCTCCACTAAAAATTGTGGACATAGGTCCAGGTTTTGATATAGCCCCTATAAATGGTACCACCCAATTTCAGGCATTTTAAAGTTTGTATCTACATTTTCGGCCTAAATTGGTTATGGGGTTCCGTTGAAAATTGAAAGAGCATGTTGAGAGGGGAAAGTTCGGAGGAGGTAGTTCGGCGGTGGTTTTTCGGTGGTTCGGTGTAAGTTGTTAGGAGTTAAAGTGAATGTTGTTCGGAAGTTCCGAGGAGTTTGTTTGAAAGTTCGGATGAGGTTGTCCGGAGGAGATTTTGCGGAAGTTTGAATGAGGTTGTTCGGAAGATCGGTGGAGGTTGTTCGATGGTGGGGTGGTGTTATGAAGGTGGATGTTAGGAACTTCCACCCCCCTCCGAACTTCCAAACAACCTTCTCCGAACTTCCCCTTCTCAACTTGCCTTTTCCACATTAAGTCTAACTGGTTCACTACTACACACATCCACACACACATGCACACAATCGGTCAAAAAATAAATACTTATTTCAAAATCTGACCCATGTACACAATTTTGGTGGGGACGTTTCTGTACAACTGGGAACTCGAAGACAAAATCCTCAAAACAACTTAAATCGGGTGGTACCGCTATATGGGCACCATCATTAAATATCATTTATAATCTCAAGTATATACAAATAAAATTGATATAAAATAGAAAAATGTTTGTATGTTTGTTTGTTTGTTTGTTTGTTTGTTTGAAATTTATAGACTCAAAAACCGTTGAACCGATCTTGCTGAAACTTTCAGGGTATATTACTACATCGCCTGAAAGTAACATAGGCTATAAAAAATTTCGAAATTCCGCTCTGATCCGGAGATATAGCACCAGAATCGGAGGTACCTCCAATTTAAATCTAAACTTTGTATGCAAATATCTATAGAACGGTTACAGATACAGACTCCAAATTTAAAATGTGTGATGGATTTTAGCCTAAAAATAAATGTGCCAAAATATATCGAAATCGGTCCAGATTTGGATATAGCTCCCATATATATTTTCGTCCGATTTCAAGTATTTGATGTACCAAACACACTATATATGTCCGATTTCCATGAAATTTGGAATGCGTGACGGAACGTGGCTTATAACAAAATGTACCAAACAATATCGAAATCGGTTCAGATTTGGCTATAACTCCCATATATATTTTCGTCCGATTTCAAGTATTTGATGTACCAAACACACTATATATGTCCGATTTCCATGAAATTTGGAATGCGTGACGGAACGTGGCTTATAACAAAATGTACCAAACAATATCGAAATCGGTTCTGATTTGGCTATAGCTCCCATATATATTTTCGTCCGATTTCAAGTATTTGATGTACCAAACACGCTATATATTTCCGATTCTAATGAAATTTGGAATGTGTGACGGAATTTGGCCTATAAGTAAATGTACCAAACTATATCGAAATCGGTTCAGATTTGGAAATAGCTCCCATATATATTTTCGTCCGATTTCAAGTATTGGTGTACCAAACACGCTATACATACATGTCCAATTTCAATGAAATTTGGAATGTGTGACGGAATTTGGTCTATAACTATATGTTCCATTATACATCGAAATCGGTTCAGATTTGGATATAGCTCCCACATATATTTTCGTCTGATTTCAAGTTTTTGATGTACCAAACACGCTATATATGTCCGATTTCAATGACATTTGGAATGTGTCATAGAATTGGCCTATAACTAAATGCGCCAAAATATATCGAAATCGGTTCAGTTTTGGATATAACTCCCATATGGATTTTCGTACGATTTTAAGTATTTGATGTACTAAACACGCTATATATGCCCGATTCCAACGAAATTTGGAATGTGTGACGGAATTCGGCCTATCACTAAATGTGCCAAATATATCGAATTGGATATAGCTCCCATATATATTTTCGTCGGATTTCAAGTATTTGATGCATCAAAAACACTATACCTGTCCGATTTCAATGAAATTTATAATGTGTGACGAAATTTGAACAATAAATAAATGTGCCAAAATATATCGAAATCGGTTCATATTTGGATATAGCTCCCATATATAGATTTGACCGATTTGAGGTATTTAATGCACCAAACACGTTATACGTGCCCGAATTCAATGAAATTTGAAATGTGTGACGGAATTTGGCCTATAAATAAATGGTCCAAAATATATAGAAATCGGTTAAGATTTGAATTTAGCTTCCATATATATTTTTGACCGATTTAAGGTATTTGATGCACAAACACGCTATATGAGCCCGATTTCAGTGAAATTTGGAATGTGTGACGGAATCTATATATCTATATATATAAAATTGAAATTTGTTTATACGTTTGTTGGTTTGTTTGTTTGTGCCTTATAGACTCGAAAACCGCTGAACAGATCTTACTGAAATTTTTAGCGTACATTGCTACATGGCCTGGAATGAAAATAGGCTATATCATATTTTGAAATTTCGCATTGATCTGGAGATATAAAATCAAAACCGGAGGTACCTCCAAAACATTTAGATTTTGTATGCAAATATCTTTAGAAGTGTTACAGATACAATCTCCAAATATTGTTTGTGTGACGGAATTTGATGCAAAATAAATTTACCAAATAATATTCAAATCGGTTCAGATTTGGATATAGCTCCCACATACATATATTTTCGGCAGATTTCCTTATTTATGTACCAAACACGATATACATATATAACCAATTTCGCTGAAATTTTAAATTTCCAAATTAAATTTGCCAAATTATATCAAAATCGGTTCAGATTTGGATATAGCTCCCATACACATATATTTTCGGCCGACTTCCTTATTGTATGCACCAAACACGCTATATATGTCCAATTTCGCAGAAATTTTGAATTTCTGACGGAATTTGTTCTAGAAATAAATGTGCCAAATTATACTGAGATTGGTTCAGATTTGAATATAGCTCCCATATATATTTTCGGCCGATTTCCTGTATTTTATGCACCAAGCTCGCTATATATGCAGAACTCGGTCTAGGAATAAATGTGCCAAATTATATCGAAATCGGTTCAGATTTGGATACAGCTCCTTATATATTTTCGGCCGATTTCCTGTATTTTATGCACCAAAGTCGCTATATATGTCCAATTTTGGTGAAATTTGGAATGCGTAACGGAATTTGGTCTAGACATAAATGTGCCAAATCATATCGAAATGGGTTCAGATTTGGCCTTCGGCCGATTTTCTATATCTGATGCTTCAAACACGCCATATGTGTCCAATGTCGCTAAAATTTGAGATGTCTGACGGAATTTGTTCCAAAAATAAATTATATCGAGGCCGGTTTAGATTTGAACACACTAATATTACCAATTTCACTGAAATTTGGAAAGCGTGACGGAATTCGTTCTAGAAATAAATGGGACAAATTATATCGGAATCGGTGCAGATTTGAATATAGCTCCCATATATATTTTCGGCAGATTTTCTGTATACATATATTTTCGGACGATTTCGCGTATTTGATTAACCAAACGCGCAATATATGTCCAAATTCGAAATTTGGAATGTGTAACGGAATTTGGTCTAGACATAAATGTGCGAAATTATATCTAAATCGGTTAAGATATGCATATAGCTCTCATATATATTTTCGGACGATTTCCTGTATTTTATGCACAAAACACGTATATTCAAATGTATATTCAAATTCAATGAAATTTGGATTGTGAGACGGGATTTGGTCTAAAAATAAATATGACAAATTATATCGAGATCGGTTCATATAGGAATATAGCTCCCATATGTATATATTTTCGGTCGATTTCATGTTTTTGTTACGTATGTTCAATTTTAATGAAAATTTGAAGACTTAGCAGTCAGTAGAAGTCATCATTATTTACAGCAGTACTTATAGTTTGGAAGGAATTGACCAAGGCTACAGCTATTAAATATCATATCTTCGAGAGACTTCTTAAGATATATGTTTTATGATGATATATCTAAATCATTTGTAATACTTATAGGCAGAAATGCTTTCGGAGGAGTGTTACCTCCTGAAACATACAAAAATACCATAGTAGCTCCATAACAACCCTGAATAGGTATATAACGCCTTCATATCTCCTATATTTATTCGTTAAAATATTAAAAACGTTAATATAATTATGGATTCCATTATATTTTATCGTAGTCGGGCAGCAAAGCGCACCGGGTTCAGCTAGTATACAAATAAAATTGAAAATCTTAAAAAAATGTATTTACAAAAAAATTAAAAATAATTATAAAATTAATAAGTTTCAGTGTTCTATTTTTAAATGCACTAAAAACTAGAAAATAAGTATGTAATTAAAAAAAATTAAGTAACAGTGTTTTATTTATAAATGCACTTAAAAGTAGAAAATAATTTTGATGATGGAATCTCTCAAATAAAACGCTTGCCGTTCAATATTATCACAAGTTTTAATTTAAATGCAAGCGTTTTATTTGAGAGATTCCATCATCAAAATTATTTTCTACTTTTAAGTGCATTTATAAATAAAACACTGTTACTTAATTTTTTTTAATTACATACTTATTCAATATTACATTCATATTACAGCCAATGGTTTTTTCATCGTTGACTGTATATGTCTTTCACATCGAAAGATTTTTTAAGTGGATTGTGGTTTAGAACGCTAAGACGTCATCAACATTGTCTGTTAGATGGTGACGACCCAGGTTCGAATCCCAGCCGGGCCCAGCTGAAGTTTTATTTTTAAGTTTTTGAATTTTTGGTTTTTTTTTTTTTGAAGCAACTAGCATTCGCTGCCTCAATTACGACGGTAAAAGCTTTTTCAGGGACAAGTTCATACTTCTTGAGAAAACAGCCCGAAAGATGTAAAAAAAACCATATGGCATAATATGTAGTGGTTGAAAAGCACTAAAATTTCGAACTGATCAACTGATACGGATTTGGTCTAAAATTTGGCCTTCGTCATATTTTGTCCAAACTTAGTTTCAGTTCGAAGATGGATAATACCGTTCCACAAATTCCGGTACTTTCCTCTAATATTTAAAAATTGCTCTAAAATGGTATGCACGATATCTCTTGAACGGGGCAACCAATTTGGCCCAAACTTTGGATCTCCTACTTTTTTCAAGTTTGTTTAACTAAAATGACCCATATTGGCCCTCTCCTTAAGGTGTCTCCCAAAAAAGGTTCAACATTTGTCTCTAAGTGCAGTTTAGGGTCTGTTCGAAGATCCTTTGGAAATGTTACCGATGCTGTTCGTTGTGGACCTGTTTACAGCCATATTATGTTTTCCTTGGATAAGGCCATGTTTCTTGGCATACTGGTCCAAAATTTATACAATGACAAAAAGGCCCTGAATACATTCGATCTGTATGTAGATGAAAGTTTAAATTCACAAAGGCTGAGGGTATATCTCTGTCGGCAATGCCGACTGATACTTTTATACTAGTTTATTTTACCTTCGAAATTTTGGTTTTGACTTCGAACTATGCCGAGAGTTTTGAATGTTTTTGAAAATAAATTGCATATCCATATAGTTTGGCATGTTTTTCTTCAAATCAAATTAGAAAACTCGAACTATTAAAAGTTCGAAAATCGACTTTTTGTCTAAAAACCTGGCCGAATTTTTAGCAGATAAGGTGTTTTGACCACTTGGACCCCTAAATGCTAAATTAAAGATAATAGGGTCAGAAAAGGTAGGTAAAAACTTCAAAATACCTGAAATCTATCAGTACCGACAGTGGGGACTATACCAAAACATGGCCCAATGCTGGTCTTTTATGTTGGATAATATTTGTAACCGTTGGGAAACTCAAATGTCAAGTTACTGATAGATAATAATAATTAAGAATGATAAAAAATATTCTTTAAAAATCAAGTTTATTGGTCTGGTGAAAAAAATATTCTTGAAAAACCAAGTTTATTGGTCTGGTGAAAAAAAAATTCTTGAAAAAATCCACGTTTGTTGCTCTAATGAAAAAATATTCTTTAAAAATCCACGTTTGTTGGTCTATTGAAAAAAATATTCTTTAAAAAATCTACGATTGTTGGTCTAATGAAAAAATATTTTTGAAAAAATTTACGTTTGTTGGACTGGTGAAAAAATATTCTTTTAAGAATCCACGTTTGTTAATCTGATGAAAAAATATTCTTTAAAAAATCCACGTTTGTTTGTCTGATGAAAAATTTACTGTAAACCCTCAAAATACCTAAAATCGGGAGATTATGTTATATGGGGCCTATACCGAAACATGGACCTCTGTTGACAATTTTTGGTGGGGCGCTTTTGTAATTTCTGGAAATTTTATATGTTAAATTACAGCTACTATGATTAATAAATTAGCTTATATCCTCAAAATAATTAGAATCGGGATATACCGTTATATGGGGGCTATACCAAACCTTAGCAAAAAAACAGTCGGGTGCAAAAATATAGCGATCTGGTTCAATCATTGTGGACACTAGAGTGTTTGTAACTTCTAAAAGGATCGTGTTGATAAATGGGTTAATAAAAAATATTTTCAAAGAGCGGGAAATTAATTCACTTTACATTAAAACTCAATTTAGCCGACAGGTCTAGTTCTTCTGGAACACATTTGCCGACGAGCAAACAGTATTATGTTATTCTTCGAAAGTTGTTTAGATTCTACCAACTTTCAAAGAATAAGACCATACGTGATATGGAGAAAAAAACATCCAAATTATAATTGTAATATGAACACCATGAGTATATAAAAAAAACTATTTAATTTTTGCTACATGGAGTTAAATTCGGGTGGGATAAAATGACTTATTCAAAATACTAAAAATTGGGCGTACTGTAATAAAGAGGTATACCGAATCCTGGTGCTATGTTGACAATTATATAAAAAGAAGTTGGTTGTGTACTACTAAGAATCAAACAAATCCGCTAATCATACAACTGCTAAAGTGTGGTATTTTTCCGATTAAATTGGAAAATGCGGTGGAGATGAGTATTCGATCGACAATCTTAATTGAATTGATTATTAAAGATAATATTATTGTTGTTAATATTCTTCTTATTATTAATACCTTTTCATATTTACGGATAATTTGAGGGAAGCCTTACCTGAAAATATATAAACAAATAAAATAATTTATTATAATATGGCAATAGTTGTATGTATATGCTAAAATATGAAGGAACTAGTTTTTGTTTATAATGTATAACATAATATACTAATAGCCATTAACGATTTTTTCAATTTATCTAATTATTCATTGGAATTTTTACAACTTTGTGCATAATGGAACTATTCTATTGTTCCCCAATGCGTATAATTGTTGTTAGTAATCATATGTTCCCTTTCACCAACCGCTCCAGTAGAGGAATTCTATAACTCATTTTTTGGTTGCCGAAAAACTCGGTATAATTAAAACGCAAAATTATTTATGAAAACTTATTACTAATGTAACCTTTTTATACTCCGGCAATCCAGGTAGACAGCCAAGATCTAGTGGAGTTGGGCTTCTCCTTTCCAAAAATGCCAAGGAAGCACTTGCTGAGTGGAAACCTCATACGGATCGTATAATATCAGCAAGATTTCGTACGCGCGCTAGATACCTTGCCGTGATACAGTGCTTTGCCCCAACTGAGAACGCTGAATATTCCGACAAGAGTGCTTTTTACAGCCAGCTCACAAATGTTTTAGATGCAACCCACAGAGGAGATATAAAGATTTTAATGGGCGATTTCAACGCCCAAGTAGGACCAGATAATGGAAATTTGGAATGTGTAATGGGTAAACACGGCATAGGAAGAATGAACGAAAATGGTACACTTTTAGCAGAAACATGCGCCAGCAACGCTCTTGTGATAGGTGGTACACTATTCCCTCACAAGAGAATTCACAAAGCCACATGGATATCTTCGGATTGTTTAACGAAAAATCAGATAAACCACATCGCAATCAGTAAAACATGGAGAGGGTCACTTCTGGATGTGTGTGTAAAAAGAGGAACAGATGTAGGTAGCGACCACCATCTACTGTTAGGAACACTCAGGTTTAAGGTAGCTGTAATTAGAACAGAAAGGACAAAAAAACATAGACCACGATATGATGTTGCCAAACTACAAGAGGAGACCGTGCGAAACAGATACTCAAGGAAACTCGATGCAAAATATGCCGAATTACAAGCCGTCGAAAGTTCTAACGTAAATGATTACTGGGAAAAGGCTAAGTCCACAATTTTAGAAACAGCTGCCGAATATCTAACTGCCACGAGAGCACCCAGGAAATGCTGGATGTCAGGCGATACGTGGATGCTCATCGAACATCGGAAAAAACATAAAGTCTCAACTAAATGCAGCCAGAACAAATCGATAAAACTTACCTTAAACACACACTACAATGAGTTGGATAAGAAAGTTAAAAAAAGTGCCAGAAACGACAAAAGACATTGGGCAGAAAATATGGCAGTACAAGCGGAAACTGCAGCATCATCCAACAAAACAAAAGAAATGTACCAAACAATAAAGAAGCTCAGTGGAAAAAAGACAAAATTTTCAAAAGGTAAACCTTTAGTTGGCCCAGTTGGAACATCACACACAAACAGACAATCGCAATACATCACTATGCCAACATTCTGTCCTTAAACCAAACAGTTTGGAATTCAAATATCTGCAACTGTGAGCATCACGAGACAAGAGACGACATAAGCACAGCACCTCCTTCCATAATCATGCCATATCATCTTTAAAGCATTGACGAAATCGGATCTGAAATGTTAAAAGCAAACCCATTCACAAGTGCATTGATCTTACATCCAGTCGTCAACAACTTTTGGAGTACTGGGGAATTGCCATCCGACCTAAAGGAAGGACTGGTAATAAATGTGCCAAAAAAAGGCAATCTTTCTCAATGCTCAAACTACAGGGGCATAACTCTTTTGAGCATGGCAAATAAAACAATTACATATATTTTAAACGACCGAATTTCATCAGCGATTGCACCCGAGCTAAGAAAGCAGCAAGCTGGCTTTCGACAAAACTGTGGATCACATAAATACTCTAAGAATCATCATAGAGCAATCTATAGAACTAAGATCATCATTGTATCTAACGTTCATAGACTTTCAAAAATCATTCGACACTATATCCCACAATGCCATATGGGCGTCCCTAGTATGCAAGGGTGTTCCAACAAAAATAATCGACCTTGTTAAAGCTCTATATGATGACTCACACTGCAGAGTTTTGCACGACGGCTTAACTAGCCAGAGAATTAAAATATGTGCAGGAGTAAGACAAGGATGCGTATTATCGCCGCTCCTTTTTAACATTGTTCTAGATACGGTGATGGTTGCTGCGACGAGTGAGCTTGGCGGCATTATTTGGGGTTTAAACGGCAGATTGACTGATTTAGACTACGCTGATGATATATGCCTTTTGTCGCATCAGAACTCAAACATGCAACATCTAATCAACCAAGTTCAGGGGTATGCGCAGAGAGCTGGCCTTCATATAAATTTATCCAAGACTAAATGCATGCGCATCAATGCTGGAAACGCAACACCCTTAACCTTGGACAACACCCCTTTGGAAGAAGTAGAAGAATTTCGGAGCACTCAAGAATATATGGAAATCATCGCAAATCAGACGTAGTACAAAAATACGACTATTCAACTCAAATGTAAAATCTGTCCTATTGTACGGATGCGAAACATGGAACATGTCCTCAAGAATAGCGAACTCACTCCAGGCATTCGTCAATAGATGCTTAAGAAGAATTTTGAGAATACATTGGCCTAATGTGATTACAAACCAATCTCTTTATGAAAGGTGCAACCAAAATCCAATAGTCAAGGAAACCAATCTAAGAAAATGGAGATGGATCGGTCATACACTGAGGAAACAAGAAGGAAATATTGCCAAAGAAGCCGCCGTAGAGGTAGAGCTTTGCTAACGTGGCGAATAAATCATGGAATGAAATTAAAATTTTAGCTTTAAATAGAAATAATTGGAAAAATTTTGTTGTGGCCCTATGTTCCACCTAGGACCCTGGATATTAATAATAATAATAATAATATAAATAATAATAATAATAATAATAATAATAATAATAATAATAATAATAATAATAATAATAATAATAATAATAATAATAATAATAATAATAATAATAATAATAATAATAATAATAATAATAATAATAATAATAATAATAATAATAATAATAATAATAATAATAATAATAATAATAATAATAATAATAATAATAATAATAATAATAATAATAATAATAATAATAATAATAATAATAATAATAATAATTAATGTATAAAATTTATTATTGGTAGGACATAACGACAACTTTATTTTACCGATTTTTGCCGGAAACAAAAAAAAAATATAGAGTACAGAGTACCACTATAGATATGTACATTTTTATAGTTAAGAATTTCGCACTTCAAATATATTTCTCTACAAAAAATAATAATAATTAATGTATACATTTTATTATCGGTAGGACATAACGACAACTTTATTTTACCGATTTTTGCCGGAAACCAAAACAAAAAAAAAAAATAGAATACAGAGTACCACTACAGATATGTACATACATTTTTATCGTTAAGAATTTCTCACTTCAAATATATTTCTCTACAAAAAATATCCTCTCTGTGCTTTAAAAACATTAATTTCTATTATGATATACAAATTCCCTATACCCTTCTTGAAGACACTAAAATTCTGTTCTTAAAGTGTTCCTCCAGAAGAATCTAAGATTCTTCGAGATTATTTTCAGATTATGTTAAATTCAAAAGTAAAAATCAAATTGAAATGGGGATCACCATGCTTGTTTTTTCTAATGTTAATTTTAAATGTTGGAAGACACAAGTGTACTAATGTTTGTTCTTTAAAATCTAACTAATTACAATAGATAACTTGTAATAATGACACATAGTGGTGTAGATTACAACCCCTGCCGCTGTTCGCTTTTTAAAAATATTTGTTTAGTCATAATTTATTTCTTCACTTAATTGAATTTGGCACATTCAAATCAATTTTCATGACATTGTATCTCATTATATCGATTGTTTCTCGACTAACATGTCATTGATTAATGACATTTATCGCGAACATCAAACAGGCTATAAAAATCGGGATAATAGATGACGGTTCTCAAATTCGTTGAAAAAATCAAATGTATCTATTGCTTGTGTTGAATATTTGCAAAATACATATATGAAAATTAATGGTTAGAAATTCAGTTTTGGTTTGCGTGTCATTCAATCAGCTAGACAGCTGACAGCCGAAATGCGGTTTAGTAAACTAAAATCAATATTAATACATTTAGGTATGAGTACAAAAAATTTTATTTAGAATAAAAATAGCTAAAATTTTAACATGTAAACAAAAGATTTCAAATGTTTAGTTTCTCCGCATTTAACAAAATATATTGTATCCTGTGGCGTATAATTTATTTTAATGTTTTACTCAATCTATTGACATAACAATCATACGCTTCAGTGTTCAGTATAAATGAAGTGTAGAATAATCGGCTTATTGTTTCCTTCTATTTTTTGTTTTGTATGTATTTGGAAAAACTATTAAATACCGGTTTTCCTGCAGTTATTTCTATTCAGTTATTTTATTCATTTTATTCCAACTAAATAACATTAGCATGCACATGAATACATGCAGACGTTATTTGAAAAAATGTATAGTTTCGGGGTTGACAGGATATCGATGGGCCATAGAATTACAAATAATAGAAAACAAAATAATTGCTGCGTATTTTATTTAGAACAAATAAAACAAATAATCAATTGCAGGTGGAGTTAGGCAGGGCGATAGAAGTGCACATTGAATTGACATTAATTGAGCGAAGAAAAACTTGTGTGTGAACAAATGCACGTTTGTTGGTCTGATGAAAAATATTTTTTAAACAAATCCACGTTTGTTGGTCTGAATATATATTCTTTTAGAAAATCCACATTTGTTGGTCTGATGAAAAAAAAATATCCTTTGTTGGTCTGATGAAAAAAATATTCTTTTAGAAAATCCACATTTGTTGGTCTGATGAAAAAAAAAAATATATTCCTTGTTGGTCTGATGAAAAAAATATTCTTTAAAAAAATCCACGTTTGTTGGCCTGATGAAAAAAAAAAAATATTCTTTAAAAAAAATCTACGTTTGTTGGCCTGATGAAAAAATATTTTTTAAACAAGCCACGTTTGTTGGTATGATGAAAAAAAAAAATATTCTTTTAAAAAATCCACGTTTGTTGGTCTGAGGAAAAAATATTTTTTAAAAAATCCACATTTGTTGGTCTGATGAAAAAAAAAATATTCTTTTAAAAAATCCACGTTTGTTGGTCTGAGGAAAAAATATTCTTTAAAGAATCCACATTTGTTGGTCTGATGAAAAAAATATTCTTTTAGAAAATCCACATTTGTTGGTCTGATGAAAAAAAAAATATTCTTTAAAAAAATACACGTTTGGTGGCCTGATGAAAAAAAAAAATATTCTTTAAAAAAAAATCCACGTTTGTTGGCCTGATAAAAAAATATTTTTTAAACAAGCCACGTTTGTTGGTATGATGAAAAAAAATATTCTTTTAAAAAATCCACGTTTGTTGGTCTGATAAAAAAATATTCTTTAAAAAATCCAAGTTTGTTGGTCTGAGGAAAAAATATTCTTTAAAAAATCCACGTTTGTTGGTCTGGAGAAAAAATATTCTTTAAAAAAATCCACGTTTGTTGGTCTGAGGAAAAAATATCCTTTAAAAATCCACGTTTGTTGGTCTGAGGAAAAAATATCCTTTAAAAAATCCACGTTTGTTGGTCTGAGAAAAAAATATTCTTTAAAAAATCCACGTTTCTTGATCTGAGAAAAAATAATCTTTAAAAAATCCACGTTTTGTGGTCCGCTGAAAAAATAATCTTTAAAAAATCCACGTTTTGTGGTCCGCTGAAAAAATAATCTTTAAAAAATCCACGTTTTGTGGTCCGCTGAAAAAATAATCTTTAAAAAATCCACGTTTTGTGGTCCGCTGAAAAAGTAATCTTTAAAAAATCCACGTTTTGTGGTCCGCTGAAAAAATAATCTTTAAAAAATCCATGTTTGTTGATCTGATTAAAAAATATTCCTTAAAAAATTCACGTTTGTTGATCTGATGAACAAATATTCCTTAAAAAATCCACGTTTGTTGATCTGATGAAAAAATATTCTTTAAAAAATCCACGTTTGTTGATCTGATGAAAAAATATTCTTTAAACAATCCACGTTTGTTGGTCTGATGAAAAACTATTCTTTAAAAAATCCACGTTTGTTGGTCTGATGAAAAACTATTCTTTAAAAAATCCACGTTTGTTGGTCTGATGAAAAAATATTCTTTAAAAAATCCACGTTTGTTGGTCTGATGAAAAACTATTCTTTAAAAAATCCACGTTTGTCGGTCTGATGAAAAAATTCTTTAAAGAAATCCATGTTTGTTGGTCTGATGAAAAAATATTCTTTAAACAATCCACGTTTGTTGGTCTAAAGAAAAAATATTCTTTAAAAAATCCACGTTTGTTGGTCTAATGAAAAAAAAATATTGTTTAAAAAATCCACGTTTGTTGGTCTAAAGAAAAAGTATTCTTTAAAAAATCCACGTTTCTTGGTCTAATGAAAAAATATTCTTTAAAAAATCCACGTTTGTTGGTCTAATGAAAAAATATTCTTTAAAAAATCCACGTTTGTTGATCTGATGACTGATAAAAAAATAATTAAGTGCGGAAATAGTTTGATAATCTCAATTAAGGGTTTACATTCTTTACTATATTTAAATTAAAATAATGTATACGCTGAAGGGTTGGGAGGATGCGGATAGAATACACGTCACAATATTTCAAAGATATTATTTTATAATTTGCAAGAAAAACATTTTCAGTTTTTATCCAGTCTTAATATTCTTTTCCAGTTAAATACTTTTGGGCATCTATACAAAAATTACAATAATTTACCAATAGTTTAATTAAATCAATATTATTTTTGTTATATCCAAGTAAATAAAACTTAAATCCTTTTAATACCGCAAAGTCAGGTAGGTGAAGCAAAAAATTTCAATATTTTATAGCAGAAACTTGTGGTTTGATATCAATATTATATATGTCCACTCATACATATGTATGTCGTAATCTATTGACAATATGACACACTTTAAGCATTTTTCATTGCATATTCATGGGATATTTTCTATATGTTATAAACAAATTGTTAACACACTTTTGCTGCTTTCGTTATAACCCATGTTTAATAGCTTTTTTCCACTCCAATAAATTTCGCAGTGTAAGTAAATAAGTCCCATGCTTAATAGAGGAAATCATGTATTGCTGCTCTTTTTTGTTGTTATTGGATAAATATAAAAATAATATCAGTCATATGTCCATTCATCGATTCCAGTATAAAGTCGAATATGCTAAAATGAAGCATATTGACGAGTTTTTGCTTTGATCGCAGACAAAGATTGAATGATATACAGTTGTTTACAAACGGAAAATATTAAATATGTTTATTATTAATTTACAGTCAACAAACACAATTTATTTGGGGAGGAATCGTATATGGAGAAGAAGTGGAAATTGACAGCAGTTATATAAACGTGTGTCTACTGTATGTCAGATGTATATGTTCTGTTATGACAGTATTTTTCAAAATACAAATGTTTGCAAATAATAATTTTGCTAAAATGTATAAATATTCGTGCGAAGTTATTTTTTTCCATTTTTTTCTCCCATCGGACGCCTCCCCAGGTGGTGGATAGGGGAACGCTCACTAGATATGGCGGGTACAGCAAAAATAAAATATGCGGAGCGAACCAAAGAAAAAAAGGAAAACAAAGGCAGCGTCTGATCAACAGTTGGCGGCAGCAAACAGCGTCTGAATTCCAGGAGGAGCGGCTTAATATGTAGACGGAAACTATAAACCCTTCAGATGGCAACGGGAAACTCCTAGAGTATTATCCCATGATAATCATGCAATTTATGAACATAAATAATGAACGGCCCTCAGTCTCCGGCCAAACGAGGGTGCTAAGAATCCCCGGAGGTAAAACAAAAAATAATCTGAATATTGGTACTTGGAATGTGCGAAGTCTATATGAATCTGGAAAATTAGCTAACATCATTAACGAGATGAATAGAATGAATATAGACATACTTGGAGTTTGCGAAACATGGTGGCCTGATAATGGAAAATTTGTATCTCAAAATGTCAAAGTATTTCACTCAGGAAACCTAAATAGAAACGGAGTAGGTGTCAGTTTGAAAAGCCACATAGCGCAATGCGTAACAGGATTCATACCAAAATCTGATAGAGCAATGCTTATAAAGTTAGAAACAAAACCCTTAAAACTAAATATTATACAAAAATATGCGCCCACTGCAGACAAGGGTAAAGAAGAAGTCGAAGATTTTTACGAAGATGTAAAATACTTAATAAATATGACAAAACCCCATGATATAAATATCATCCAAGGAGACTTTAATGCCAAAGTTGGACAAGATATTGTACCAGGCATAACAGGCAAATTTGGACTAGGCGGGAGAAATGATAGGGGTGACAGACTTATTCAATTCTGTCAGGAATATGGGTTTAAAATTACAAATACAATGTTCTGCCTGCCAAAAAGAAGATTGTATACCTGGAAATCCCCTCTAGACAAACCAACAAATATAATAAGAAACCAAATAGATTATAATAAATAAACGCTTTCCTTCGTTTGTAATGAAGACATCCATATATCCAGGGGCAGATGTTCCATCGGACCATATCCTGTTAATGATAAAAATACGAGCAAAATTAAAGAGAAACCCAAAGAGAACAATATGTGTAAAACTCAATACTGGAAAACTGGAGGAACCAAGAGTTAAGACCAGAATGAAAGATATCATTGATCAAGAATTTCGAAGAATTGAAGCTACAGATAGTGAGCAGATGTGGAATTCTGTTAAAAATACGCTAAAATCCATAGCGGACAATAATCTAGGAATCATAAAAAACCACAAAAGAATGAATGGATGACAAAGGAGATACTGGATCTGATGGAGGAACGTCGAAAAAATAAAAATCGAAACTACGAAATATACTACGAATTAAATAGAGAAATACAATCTGCAATCAGAGACGCGAAAAATAATCTCATAAACAGACAATGCCAGGAGATTGAAAGATTGCAACAGTTAAATGACGATTTCAATCTTCACAAGAAAATCAAAGAAATAGCAGGCGTATACCACAAAGCAATACCAAAAATTCTATACAATAATGAAAATGAACCTATTTTTGATATATCGGAAAAGATGACAATATGGAAAGATTACATAAAGCTCCTGTTTACCGACAAGAACCGATCTACCTATGATATGATGAGAAATGAACCGCCAGAAGGAACATCTATAACCAAGCAAGAAATTGAGTCGGCGATAAAATCCTTAAAAGTTAAAAGAGCGTGTGGTCCTGACGAGATTCCATCGAAAGTACTAAAGTTAATAGAGGGAGATAACATTAATATCCTGATCAAGCTATTCAACTACATATATGAGACCGGAGAATACCCAAATGATTGGCTGAGATCAACGTTTAAAACGATTCCAAAGAAAAACCCACCGAAACACTGCAGTGACTATAGACTTATCAGCTTAATGAGCCATGCTTTGAAGATTTTTCTAAAAATAATTCATGGGCGAATATAAGAGAAGTGTGAGAAAGTTATGGGTGCATCCCAATTTGGTTTTAAAGAAGGCATGGGATCTTGTGAAGCTCTTTCATCCCTACAAATCCTAGTCCAAAAATGTAAAACTGGTCAAAAAGATGTATACATATGCTTTATCGATTACGAAAAGGCTTTTGACACAGTACAACATGATAAATTGATAGAGGTTCTAACGTCCATTGGTATTGGACAGAATGAAATTCGATGCATAAAAAGCTTGTATGGTCACCGGACTGCACATGTGGATGTAAATGGAGAATGTACAGAAGACATAGTAATATCTATAGGTGTGAGACAAGGATGCATATTATCCCCCCTATTGTTCAATGTCTACTCCGAACGAATATTCCAAGCATCAATCAACGATATCAAAAAAGGAATTCTTATAAATGGTACTTTTCTCAACAATATTAGAAATGCAACCATACTAGCTGATAGCTTTGCAGGATTTCAATACCTACTACATAGACTGGCAGCACGCAGTGAAAGCTACGGTTTAAAGATAAACATTAAAAAGACTAAGTACATGGTTATTTCCAAAGAGAGTATGGGCAATCAAACGCCTTTAAAAATAAACACTATCGACGTGGAAAGAGTACATAGTTTTAAATACCTTGGTGCCACAAAAAATGACAAGTGGAGCATTTCAAACGAAATAAGAAGCAGAATTGAAATGGCGAGAGAAGCTTTCATAAAATACAAGAACATTTTTGTGAGTCATGATATCAATATAAAGTCAAAATTAAGATATCTGAAAGCATATGTATGGTCAGTTTTGCTATATGGAGTCGAAATGTGGACCCTGAAGTCAGCCGACATGAAGAAGCTTGAAGCTTTCGAGATGAGGACCTACAGACGAATTCTAAAAATACCATGGACCAAGTTTGTAACGAACAATGAAGTGCTGCAATGAATACATCAAGAAAAAGAGCTTATACGTACAATAAAGAAACGAAAAACAGCATATCTTGGACACATCATGCAAACAACAAATACAAACTACTCCAAAACATTATCCGATGCAAAATAGGGGGAAGACAGTCCAGGGGAAGAAAAGAGAAGTCTTGGATAAACAATATTCAGGAAAGGACCGGTATAAATGATGTTGCAACTCTACTCTGCGAGTGCAGAAATCGACAATCTTTTGCTGAAATAATCAACAACTTATAAATACATATATGTACCGAACATACTGTAATACATTTTATGTAACTGCATTGATCACCATAAATTCGTAAAACGAATAGGCAAATAAAGAAGAAGAAGTATAAATATTACAAATTGGGCGATGCCGTTGTCAGAAGTGCAATCAATCAACAAATAGAGGTGCGTTTATATAACGACTGATCAGCGCAGAGTCTTTAATTGGATCCTCTGATTTATTGTACTCATAGTGGATATTGTGATGGATTATGTTAGTGATTGAAAATAAAAAGATTTTCAGTTTATGGCGTAGAATACTCGAAATATAGAACAGAGGTATGTATTGGAAATTTCCAAACTCAAGAGGTATTTGTAAAGTTGCAATAGGTAGGGAATCCACTTAGAATCTACCAAATAGTCTGTGTCTTTTTGTCTTCAACTAGCATCTCATCGCCAAGTAAGAGCGTGACATATATTCGCCATTGAGTACTGCAAACCTAAGTCCTTCAGTGTCAAATTTTTTATACTCTCCACCATAGCATGGAGTGTATATTATATAAATTGGCTGTAATTTGGTTTCGAGAACAGTGGTAAAAAAAAAACAAGTAAAAAAGCATTAAGTTCGGCCGGGCCGAACTTTTCATACCATCCACCATAAAATATTCATTCCTGTCCACAACTTTAAGTGAGTACGTTAAAATATCAGATAATGTACATAAAATGCTTCATTCGGGAGACCCTTTTTTATGGTGTCTATATCTAACTGTTGACAATTTTTGGTGGGCTAGAAATTGGGAGGTACTGTTATATAGGGGTTATAATAAAACAACACCTAAAGGTGACGCACTGTATTATAGCTGCCATGACGTAAAGCATGAGTTTGGTTGTGGATTCGTAGTTAGTCGGAGACTAAAACATCTTGTATCCAGCTTCACTCCAGTGAATGAAAGACTTGCTGCAATTCGAATAAAAGCTAAATTCTTCAACATCAGCTTTATTTGCGCTCATGCTCCCACTGAAGAAAAGGATGAACAGACCAAAGATATATTTTACGAGCGCTTAGAAGAAACATATGACCGTTGCCCTGCCCATGACATTAAAATCATTCTAGGCGATTTTAATGCCAAAATTGGAAAGGAGAATATCTTTGGCCCAACAGTCGGGAAATTCAGTCTCCACAGTGAAACATCTGACAATGGTATGAGACTGATAGACTTTGCAGCTGCAAAAAACATGGTAGTTAGCAGTACCAGATTTAATCATCTCGATATTCATAAGGGCACCTGGCTGTCTCCAGATCAGAAAACAAGAAACCAAATTGATCATGTTGTGATAGATGGAAGACATTCATCGAGCGTGTTGGATGTACGATCGTTCCGAGGCGCAAACATTGATTCGGACCACTACCTTGTTGCAGCAAAGGTACGCACCCGCTTAAACGTAGCAAACAAAGTACGAACAGACACAACACGAAAGTTAGACATCGGTAAGCTGCAATCACAACAGATAGCCACAGCATATTCCACTCAACTAGCCCAATTGCTTAATCAAAGCCCTCCTCATCCCGATAACATATCAGCGCAATGGCAAAGCATTGCCCACTCCATGCAAACAGCCGCAAAATCCATACTTGGATACCAGAGACCTCCACCAAGGAATCCATGGTATGATGAGGAGTGTCGTGCTGCCACCGAAGAGAAAAATGCGGCATATAAGGCTACTTTACAATCCGTAGCAACGCGTAGCGCACGAGAGAGATACAGGGAGAAAAGGAGAGAGGAGAAACGTCTTTTCCGCAGGAAAAAGAGAGAGATGGAAAAGCGGGAGTGTGAAAAAATCGAGATGTACAGGAGCCAGAATGAAGTCCGAAAATTCTACCAAAGAGTCAAGCATCAAACTGATGGCTTTGGTACAGGCACATCCTCCTGTAGAGACCAGCAAGGTAATTTGGTAACTGATACAGATAGTGTACTCAGGATATGGAAAGAACATTTTTCAAATCTGTTGGTATCCAATAGCAGCGAAGACGACGAAGATACCACAGTCCCAATCCCAGAAGATGGTATTGAATGTATACCGCCCAGCCAAGATGAGGTAAAGACAGCAATAAATCGGCTGAAGAATAATAAGGCAGCAGGGGCCGATGGCTTACCTGCCGAGCTGTTCAAAACCGGAGGCGACACGCTGATAAGGTGTATTCATCAGCTAGTTAGCACCATCTGGCAGGAAGAACGAGTACCCGACGATTGGAACCTGAGTATCCTGTGCCCCGTCCACAAGAAGGGAGATAAGACTGTATGCTCTAACTATAGGGGCATAAGTCTACTCCCTATTGCCTACAAGATCGTGTCAGGGATATTGTGCGAACGACTAAAGCCAATGGTCAACGAGATTATTGGACCATACCAATGCGGCTTTAGACCTGGCAAGTCCACCATTGACCAGATATTTACCCTGCGGCAAATCCTGGAGAAGACCCAAGAGATGCAGATCGACACCTACCACCTTTTTGTCGATTATAAAGCAGCCTTCGACAGTCCGCTGCGCTCAAAGGTATTCCAAGCCATGTCTGAATTTGGTATTCCCGCAAAGCTCATCCGGCTTTGTAAAATGACTTTAACTGACACGAGGTCCTCAGTTAAAATAGGAAAGAACCTCTCCGAAGAGTTTGGTACCAAAAGAGGTTTCAGACAAGGAGACAGCCTTTCGTGTGACCTCTTCAACATCCTGCTAGAAAAGGTTATACGAGAGGCAAACGTCAAAAGAAGTGGCACAATCTACACCAATAGTCACATGTTACTTGCTTATGCTGATGATATAGACATCATGGGTCGATCAGTAAAAGAAGTAACTGATACCTTTATAAAAGTCGAAGGAGAATCTGCTAAAGTGGGTCTGGCGGTAAACGGTGAGAAGACCAAGTTGATGGTGTCGACGCGCAATGCGTCCATTGAGCTCGGACCGACTGTGGAAGTTGGTTCCTATAATATTGAGGTAGTAAAAGACTTCGTCTACCTCGGCACCTCCGTCAACACAACAAACGACATCAGTTGTGAAATAAAAAGAAGAATTGTATTGGCCAACAGATGCTACTTTGGATTAAGTAAGCAGTTTAAAAACAAAGCCACATCTCGTCAAACAAAAATAACGCTCTACAAAACACTGATACTACCCGTGCTGATGTATGGCTCCGAAGCCTGGGTACTTGCGCAAGCAGACATGGCAGTGCTTGGTGTGTTTGAGAGAAAAATTCTTCGAAAGATCTACGGACCAATCTGCGTTGACGGTGAATATCGACGTCGCATGAACCACGAGCTGTATCTGCTATACAACGACATCAATATTGTTAAACGTATCGAGATGCAGCGATTGCGTTGGCTAGGCCATATCAAAAGAATGAGCGATGATGAACCCACTAAAAAGGCGTTTGAATACATGCCACATGGCGGTGCACGCAGAATTGGCAGGCCAAGGAATAGATGGCGCAAACAAGTGGATGATGAGATGACAAGGCGCGGTATTCCAGAGAGCAAAGCAACAAATAGAGAGGAATGGAGATCTCTTCTTAGTTCGGCCTATAGAACAAATGTTCTGTAATGGGCCAGCTAAGTAAGTAAGTAAGTAATAAAACATGGGCCTATGTTGACAGTTTTTATGGGAGCCTTTAATGTCAAATAACTCCTAATTCGGTTAAAAAATTTAGCTAGAATCCTCAAAATATCGAAAATCGGTACATAACGTGGGAACTTCAAATGTCATTAACAGCTAGTTGGGAGGTATCTGGACTATACGAAAATACGAACTTAAATGAACAGTTTTTGTTGCAGAATTTTTGTTGAATTTTAAATTAAAAATTACAGAAAGTCCGTCAAAAAATTAAGCTTAGGTACGGAAAATCGGGAGGTTTGTTTTGGGGCTATACAAAAACATGGAAATACGTTCGGTTAAACATTTTAAGTAAAATCCTCAAAGTACCGAAAATAGGGAAGTATCGTTATATTGGGGCTATGTTGAAAATTGTTGATGCAGATGTGTGGTGACCACTACAACCTTCAAATGTCAAATTACAGTTAGTTCTGTTAAAAATTGTAGCTAAAATTGCCAAATTACTGAAAATTGGGAGGTACCGTTACATGGGAGCTATATCCGAACATGGACCTATGTTGACAATTTTTGATGGAGAGGTGTTGTGACCACTAAGAACTTCAAATGTCAAATGAATGCTTGTTCGGTTTAATATTGTAGCTAAAATCATCAAATTACTGAAAATCGGGAGGTACCGTTATATGGGGGCTTTCTTGACAATTTTTGGTGGAGAGGTGTGGTGACCACTAAGAATTTCAAATGCAAATGTTCAAATTACAGATAATTCGGTTAAAACTTGTTGGTAAAATTTTCAAAATACCTGAAATCGGGCGGTAACGTTATATTGGGGCTATTCCAAAACATGGACCTATGTCAACTAGTTATATAAGTTTATTGACATTTAAGAACCCTAAATGTTATATGGGGGCTATACCAAAACGTGGACCTAGGTCCACAACTTTTGTTATATAAGTTTAGTTACACTTAAAAACCCTAAATGTCAAATTATAGCTATATCGGTCTGAAAATGTAGCTAAAAACTTCAAAATACCGTAAATCGGGGGGTACCGTTATATGGGGGCTATACCAATACGTGGACCTATGTCCACCACTTTTGTTATATAAGCTTATTGACACTTAAGAACCCTAAATGTCAAATTATAGCCAAATCGGTCTGAAAATGTAGATAAAAACGTCAAAATACCGCAAATCGGGGGTTCCGTTATATGGGGGCTATACCAAAACTTGGACCTAGGTCCACAACATTTGTTATATAAGTTTAGTTACACTTAAGAACCCTAAATGTCAAATTATAGCTAAATCGGTCTGAAAATGTAGCTAAACCCGTCAAAATACCGTAAATCGGGGGGTACCGTTATATGGGGGCTATACCAAAACGTGGACCTATGTCCACAAGTTTTGTTATATATGTTTATTGACACTTAAGAACCCTAAATGTCAAATTATAGCCAAATCGGTTTGAAAATGTAGCTAAAAACGTCAAAATACCGTAAATCGGGGGGTACCGTTATATGGGGGCTATACCAAAACGTGGACCGATATAGCCCATCATCGAACTTGACCTGCCTGCAAACAAAAGACGCATTTTCTTAAAATTTTACCCTGATCAAGAATATATATACTTTATAGGGTCGCAAATGAGTATTTCAATGTGTTACAAACGGAAAAACAAACTTAATATACCCTCCATACTATGGTGGAGGGTATAAAAATAAATAATTACTAAAAAGTTAAAATTAAGAAACAATTAAATTACAGTGTCATAGACACGCCGTTCGGACTCGGCGATAAACTGTAGGTCCCATATCATTCAGCTAACATGAATATGAGAACCTCAAATGTAAAATTTCTGCTAGTTTGGGCAAAAAATGTGGATAAGATCCATAAAATACCTTTAATCGGGAGGTATCGTTATATGGGGACTATACCGAACCGTGGACCTATCTTGACAATTTTTAGTGAAGCAATTTCGCGGCCATTGGGAACCTCAAATGTAAAATTTCAGCTGGTTTGGGCAACAAATGCGGCTAAGATCCTTAAAATACCTTAAATCGGGAGGTACCGTTATATGGGGGCTATACCAAAACTTGGACCGATATGGCCCATCTTCGAACTTGATCTTCCGACGGCTAAAAAAATGGTATTCACCAATTTTCAGCGAAATCGGTCAACAAATGCGACCTGTATGTTGCGAACGGACGGACGGACGGACATGCATAAATCGACTCAGAAAGTGATTCTATGTATATCCCTAGAAGGAACTATGGGTCTATCTCGCTTCCTTTTGTATGTTACATACAAATGCACTAACACATAATACCCCTTACCACATAGTGGTGTAGGGTATAAAAATTAAGGTTATACCTACTGCTAATTTTTTGTGGAAATATTAAGTGTTTTAGCGATTAGAAGAAAAATTTACTTACGTATGAGTGCCGAAACAGCCATAATCCCAATAAATCTATACATCTTTCTTCTTAAGAGATAGTCATTAAAATAAGGCTAGAAACAAAAGCATAACAAATAACAATCTCTCTCTCTCTCTCTCTCTCTCTCTCTCTGTAACAATGCATTTCTATAATTCATTGGAGGTCATTAGTATACAGTAATCCATGAAGGTAAAATATTTCATTTATATTCCAAAGTACTTGAAAGCAAAACAATATTGAAGTACTATATCATATTCTATATTCTTTGTTGTTTTTAAAAGGAAAAAATAATGAATATGGCTTGAACAAATATTGCAATCAAGAAAATGACTCAAGATAAAGGCCTGGGAACTTTAAATCTAAAATAATATCAAATATCAATAAAACATCAAATATAAGACGACAACAAATCGTCTGCTGAAGGCATTACAACACGGACAAGTTGTAAAAAGGGAATATAATTTTCACATATCTGTTTACATTATTGTCATGATTTATTTGCATATCATAGAGAAGAAATCACACAACAATTGTGTGAAGTGAAAAAAGAATACCTTTGAATATAATATAGTGACACATGAATACAAATGAATTTCTATGAACCCCATCAATGAGACAACAAATGGAAGTGGATATGAAGAAACACACAAAAACAACAACAGAAGAGCAATAAAGAGTGGAATGTACATAAAATATGAATAAAATCCTTATGCAAATTTGACCAGTTGTCATGTGCACATGCACAATGGCAGAGGTTGTGGTGGTGTTATGTCACTAACAGTACATCATCACAAAAGGGCACGGAGCTCGCACAGAGTTGTCACTTTTCGAAGAACGGCGGGCCCTCTGAAATGGTTACAGAAGGTCGTTTTATACCCTCAACATTATGGTTACGGAGTTACATACTTTGTCACAATCAAAAATATGCCTCATTTAAACAATGGTTTTAGACCCCAAATGATTTTATACCCTCCACCATAGTATGGATTTCAGGATTTTAAGTACATATTTTGCGGATTTAACTCTATTTGTGAACAAACTATCAACAATCTGACATTTGAAATTCCCAGTGGTCACAAAACTTATTCACCAAAACTTGTCAACATAGGTCAATCAGCAATCCCATCGCAGCGGGTTCTTTCGTACCGGATTGAACCGGAACAACACAAAACCAATGTTCCGGCAGGCGGCTGCCACCTCAGTGTGTACATGTTCGTATTTGTTTCGTTTTTCTGTGTTGGGAGCAGCATATCCCGGAATGCCTTCTCCGAATTCTATTGGTCCGAGCCGGGACGGAAGAAAACCCAGGACCAATATATCTGTGCTCGCATCTTCACCCACATCCAACCTTCGGTGAGATGCAATAGATGTCAGGAGTGGGTGCATCTAAGGGGTTGCTCTGGACTCGTCCACGTGAGGGACTACGACAGGGACTATGTTGCTGCATGCTGTGTGAACACAGCTCCCAGTGAGTCGTCGTCGGATTACGAGACTCCCTCGTCGTCTGATTACGAAACTACCCCGCAGTTTCCTCGACAACAACCGCACACGCAGCCTTTAACACCAGCCGTTGTTGTCCCAATCCCCGAAAATGCAGCCTTTTTGCAATTGAATTGCAATGGACTCCGAGGTAAGATCGAGGACATAGTAGATTTTATGAGTCGGAAGAACATCAAGGTCGCGGCGGTGCAGGAAACCAAGCCGAGAAATAGCTGTATCCCTGATTATAGGCCTGACATTAGCCCGCTCTTGCAAGGTCATAACCGTCTGGTCCTGGGGGATTTTAATGCGCAGCATGAGATGTGGCATTCGGCCCTCGGAAACGACCAGAGAGGTACAGCGCTGGCTGAGCAGATTGATAGCTCTACGTTTTGCACGGTCAATGAGGACGCCCCTACCAGAATTAGAGGAGAGTGTCACAGTTCGCCTGACATAACCATAGTGTTACCTGGTCTGACAAATGACGTTACCTGGCAACCCGTCATTTCCCTTGGATCAGACCATCTCCCCATAATTGTCTCCATTAGCAGACCACCCGACTTCATCACATCTGAACGCCGCACGTTTGTCAATCATAAAAAAGCAGATTGGCCGAGTTTCAGAGAGTTCACCAATCACCGCTTCAGAGAATTGCCCAATCCTTCTGATGTTCGGGTAGCGGAAAGGACGTTCCGGGACATCATCACTGCTGCAGCCGGCCATATCCCTGCTGGTCGGATACCCGAAGTAAGACCAAATTTCCCAGCAGAGGCGACGGGATTAGCAAACGAGCGTGATGAGCTTCGTCGTATCAACCCCAATGACCCCAGAGTCAGGGAGCTGACACTGGAAGTTAACAGCCTGGTCGGCGAGCATAAGCGGAACAAATGGTTAAATCATCTGAAGAGCTGCAACATTGGAGCCGGTACAGGTGAATTGTGGGCAACGGTTAAGTCACTCTCGAACCCTGGAAGAAGGGAAGATAGGACCTCAGTCACGTTTGGCGACGTTACGTTGACTGACCCGAAGAGGTGCGCAAGTAATTTCAATCGACAGTTTGTCGAGCATCTCGAGAGTGACAGGGCGAAGAGAAGAGTATTACGTCGCATCAGATCTCTTCCTGCCGAGGATGAACCACCACAATTTACAATGGATGATGTTACCAATGCCATCAGGAACGCTAAATCATCCAAAGCGTTGGGCCCTGATGGAATCTCCATGGTAATGTTGAAGCAGCTGGATGAGCCGGGAGTCGAGTATCTCACCAAAGTCTTCAACTTGTCACTAGCCACCCTCGTTGTTCCCAAAGTCTGGAAAATGGGCAGGGTGGTCCCACTACGGAAGCCAGGCAAGGACGCCAGCAAAAGTGAATCGTACAGACCGATTTCGCTTTTGTCGCCCGTAGCAAAGACACTTGAGGCCTTGATCCTCCCCAGTATCAGAAATAGCTATCAAGTTGCCGATCATCAACATGGATTCCGTAAGCAGCACAGCACGAAAACAGCGCGGCACGCCATTACCACATATATCTGTAAAGGACTCAACCAGAGACGGCCGTGCGATAGAACAGTGATGGTGGCTCTTGACTTATCAAAAACCTTTGATACAGTCAGGCACTCCACGCTGTTTGAGGACAATGAGCAGACAACCCTCCGGCCAAGCTTGAAACGTTGGATAGTCAACTATATGTGTGGACGCCAGTCGTCCGTGGAATTCAGGAATAAGAAGTCCAAACCCCGTAGAGTGAAACAGGGAGTTCCCCAAGGTGGGCTGATAACCTCTACTTCTCCTGTATTCCACCCCCTCCATACGGCATTGAGATCGTGACGTATGCGGATGATTGCACGATATTGGCGTCGGGTACCTATCCTGATGACATCTGTGAGAGACTGAACAACTATTTAACTGATCTTACCACCTTTTTCCATTCGAGGAATATGCAGATTTCCCCCACAAAATCTACAGCCACTCTGTTCACCACATGGACAGCGCAGTTTGGACGTGAGTTGAATGTCGTGGTCGACGGTAGCAGAATTCCGACCACAAACTGCCCTAAAATTTTAGGGGTCACATTCGACACTACATTCACATCGTGCGCACACGCAACAGCTATCTGCGACAAGTTGAAAAGTAGGAACAAGGACCTCAAGTCCCTGGCCGGCAGCACTTAGGGTGCAGATAAAGAAACCTTGTTGACCACATATAACGCGATAGGTCGGTCTGTGGTAAGCTATGCGGCTCCAGTCTGGTCCCCGAGATTGTGTGATTCGAACTGGAAAAAGATTCAAACTTGCCAGAATGCCGCCCTGAGAACAGCGACAGGGTGCCTCCTAAAATCTTCAGTGGACCATCTACATGAGGAGGCAAAAATCCTTCCTGTAAAGCAACACAATGAGATGCTTTCGTTGTAGTACCTGCTTGGATGTTATCGTGTGAGCCATCCCAATCACCATCTTGTGGCTAGGCCCGGCCCATTCAGGGAGATCAGGAAGGATATACATGCTCTAGAGGGAGAGGTCCAACGATACAGGAGAGAACCCCTAGATCAACAAGCATATCAAGCAGGATTGAATAGCATTCACACGGACGCAGTTGCCAAGGCCTTAAGCAATTATAGTGTGAATAAAGTACTCGGAGTACATCATTCCATCTATCGCAGCTGAGGAGCGTCAGCTGCCACGACAAACTACAGTAGTTTTGGCTCAACTAAGCTCGGGATATTGCAGTCGCCTAAATTCTTATTGGGCGGAAATCGATCGCGCCGTGCAAGACATCTGCCCAGTATGTGGCATGGTCCCGCACGACATACAACACCTTTTTAACTGCCCCGCCAAACCTACCCATCTAACTCCAGTGGATCTGTGGCTACATCCCATCGAAGCAGCCACTTTTCTGGAACTGGAGATAGACCCAGAGCCAGATTGAACAGAGGAACGAACAAATAAACATAACAAAAACACTGTTACAACAACACAACAACATAGGTCAATGTTTTAGTAGGCCCCATATATCGGTATCTCCCGATTTCAGGTGTTCTGAGGAGTTTATTAACATTTAATTTAACATTTTATGTTCCCAGTGGCCACAAAACTTCTCCATCAAAAATTGTCAACATAGATCTACATTTTGATATTGTCTCCATATACATATAGGTGCCGCCCATTTTTAGATACATTTTCTGACTTTTTTAGGCATTTGAATTTAAATGCTTCACTCTCCCTACGGGCTTTAGACTTCACGTTTCTGAATTCTATGTACGACTGTCTTCCACACTGGCTGCTTACAAAATCCATGCTGATAATTGGCAACAGGATAACTACTTCTGACGGTGGAGAGCAGTAAAGCCCTAAGAGTCTTGCTACGGGCGACAACAGCGAAATCGGTCTGTATGATTCACTATTGCTGACATCTTTCCTGGCTTCAGTAGCTTATTTTACAGACTCCGGGAACGATGGGGGTGGAAAACGACATCTTGAGAACTTTGGTGATTTCCGGTCCCGGATCAGCCAGCTGCCTTGGATATTCTACCAGGACAGGGACTGCGGTTGGGATGATTTAGCGTTCCTGATGAGATTCGCAATATTATTCATTGTAAATTGTGGTGGTTTTCCTTAAATGGTATTCTTCTCCTCCCGGGGTGCTAAACCAATTGTCGATTAAAATAACTTGCTCTCCTTTTCGGATCAGTAAGCGTAACGTCGCCAAACGTGACTGAGGTTCCTTATTCCTTTTTTCGATACCGCAGGATTTTACGTATTTTGGCAACAATTTTTAACCGAACTACAACTTGTTCCATTTGATGTTTCTCAAAAGATGTTTCAAACTGCATCTTTATACCCTCCACCATAGTATGGAGGGTATATTAAGTTTGTTTTTTCCGTTTGTAACGCATTGAAATACTCATTTGCGACCCTATAAAGTATATATATTCTTGAGCAGGGTAAAATTCTGAGTCGATCTGTCCGTCTGTGGTAATCATTCTAGCATCCACAAAAATGGAGATAGAACGCTGAAATTTTGGGAAAATGCGTCTTTTGTTTGCAGGCAGGTCAAGTTCGATGATGGGCTATATCGGTCCACGTTTTGGTATAGCCCCCATATAACGGTACCCCCCGATTTACGGTATTTTTCCGTTTTTAGCTACATTTTCAGACCGATTTAGCTATAATTTGACATTTAGGGTTCTTAAGTGTCAATACTCTTATATAACAAAAGTTTTTGACATAGGTCCAAGTTTTGGTATAGCCCCCATATAACGGTACCCCCGATTTACGGTATTTTGACGTTTTTAGCTACATTTTCAGACCGATTTAGCTATAATTTGACATTTAGGGTTCTTAAGTTTCAATAAACTTATATAACAACAGTTGTGGACATAGGTCCACGTTTTGGTATAGCCCCCATATAACGGTACCCCCGATTTACGGTATTTTGACGTTTTTAGCTACATTTTCAGACCGATTTAGATATAATTTGACATTTAGGGTTCTTAAGTGTCAATAAATTTTTATAACAACAGTTGTGGACATAGGTCCACGTTTTGGTATAGCCCCCATATAACGGTACCCCCGATTTACGGTATTTTGACGTTTTTAGCTACATTTTCAGACCGATTTAGCTATAAATTGACATTTAGAGTTCTTAAGTGTCAATAAACTTATATAACAAAACTAGTGGACATAGGTCCATGTTTTGGAATAGCCCCCATATAACGGTACCCCCAATTTACGGTATTTTGACGTTTTTAGCTACATTTTCAGACCGATTTAGCTATAAATTGACATTTAGGGTTCTTAAGTGTCAATAAACATATATAACGAAACTAGTGGACATAGGTCCAAGTTTTGGAATAGCCCCCATATAACGTTACCGCCCGATTTCAGGTATTTTTCTAGACCGAATTAGCTATAATTTGATATTTAGGATTCTAAGTGACCAAAAAACTTATATTCGAAAATATTATGAACATAGGTACATGTTTTGGTATAGCCCCATATAACGGTACCTCCCGATTTTCGCTATTTTGAGATTTTTACCTATAAGTTTTAACCGAATTAGCTGTAATTTGAGCATATGACATTTGAAGTTCTTAGTGGTCACCACACCTCTCCACCAAAATTGTCTGAAATTTTGGGAAAATGCGTCTTTTGCTTGTAGGCAGGTCAAGTTCGATGATGGGCTATATCGGTCCACGTTTTGGTATAGCCCACATATAACGGTATCCCCCGATTTACGGTATTTTGACGTTTTTAGCTACATTTTCAGACTGTTGTAGCTATAATTTGACATTAATGGTTCTTAAATATCAATAAACTTATATAACAAAACTTGTGGACATAGGTCCACGTTTTGGTATATCCCCCATATAACGGTGGCCCCGATTTACGGTATTTTGACGTTTTTAGCTACATAAATTTTCAGACCGATTTAGCTAGAATTTGACATTTAGGGTTCTTAAATGTCAATAAACATATATAACTAGTGGACATAGGTCCATGTTTGGGAATAGCCCCCATCAAATTTAAGTCACATTTCTATACCGAATTAGATATAATTTGATATTTAGGGTTCTTAGTGACCAAAAAACTTATATTCGAAAAAATTATGAACATAGGTCCATGTTTACAAGTTTTAACCGAATTATCTGTAATTTGAACATTTGACATTTGAAATTCTTAGTGGTCACCACACCTCTCCACCAAAAATTGTTAAGGAATGTCGATGTATTAATAAAGCCCCCATATAAAAGTACCTCCCGATTTTCAATAATTTGATAATTTTAGCTACACTATTAAACCGAACTAGCAGTTATTTGACGTTTGAAGTTCTTAGTGGTCACAACACCTCTCCATCAAAACTTGTCATTATAGGTCCATGTTCGGATATAGCTCCCATATAACGGTACCTTCCAATTTTCAGTAATTTGGCAATTTTAGCTAACTGTAATTTGACATTTGAAGGTTGTAGTGGTCACCACACATCTGCATCAAAAATTTTCAACATAGCCCCAATATTTTACTTAAAATTTTTAACCGAACGTAGGTCCATGTTTTGGTATAGCCCCAAAACAAACCTCTCTATTTTCCGTACCTTAGCTTTATTTTTGGACGAACTTTCCGTAATTTGAAATTTAAAAGCAAACAAAAATTCTGCAACAAAAGTTGTTCATTTAAATTCATATTTTCGTATAGCCCACATACCTCCGAACTAGCTGTTAATGTCATTTGAAGTTCCCACGTTATGTACCGATTTTCGGTATTTTGAGGATTCTAGCTACAATTTTTAATCGAATTAGGAGTTATTTGACATTAAAGGCTCCCATCAAAAACTGTCAAAATAGGTCCATGTTTTATTATAACCCCTATATAACGGTACCTCCCAATTTCTAGCCCACCAAAAATTGTCAACATATGTACATAGTTAGATATAGGCACCATAAAAAGGGCCTCCCGAATGAAGCATTTTATGTACATTATCTGACATTTTAACGTACCCACTTAAAGTTGGGGACAAGAATGAAAACTAATTATTCCATTTTAGTTCAGAATATTTTATGGTGGAGGGTAAGAAAAGTTCGGCCCGGCCGAACTTAACGCTTTTTTACTTGTTATAATTAATAATACGCCATAATGGTTCATTATCTATTTGTATAAAAATTAAACCAATAATTTATATTTAATATCGAGACAAATTTATTCACCTACACTTGACATAATTAAATATTTATTAATTTAAAAGTCTGTATCAGCGTCAAAACATACTGCCGTAGTAAATCTCATTAAACATTACTGCTAACATCATGGCAGCGTAGCCATATAAATATTAATAACAACTTATTTATTTTAAATTATGCACGAACTCACACATGTACCAAAACAAATAATGTCACTGTCTCGAAGTATTGTAGTGGAATAGGAATTTGCACATGGGTAAACATATTTGGGTACAACTATAACATGTTTAATTATGTAAAGGCCCTAAACAACAATTATAATAAGCCAGAAAACACAAAAGGAACATGTCAGAGTTATTCTGTCAAATAGCAAAAACAGACGCAGGAGGGTAATTAATAGATTCAGATATGAGGAAATATAGAAGGAGTAAATGACAAAGTCAATTAATGATCAATTATTTTTGTTTTAATATTAATTTCGTAAATTTTAATTCATGATTTGATGTCATTGGTGATATGCACCACAATCTCAAAACAACTTTTTGGTCCATTATCTGATTTCAATTTGGAATTTTCTCATAACCCTTTTATTCGAAAACTGTCTGTACCATATGTTAACATGATTATGATAATGATGTGGATACTTTCACAGTATTATCCCCTCAACGAAATACAGCTTTTGGCAATTAATCATAGAATCATAATATTGTGAAATGTGCATTAAATGAGCAACACTCCCAAAGGATAATAAGGTAATGGTAAATGTTTACGTGTAATAATTAAAGTTTTAAATATCAATAATAAACTTGTAATGAGGTATAATTTCGAAGAGTTCATGGGACGGAGAGAATCTCAAATGTTACAAAAAATATGTTGTAAGAGGCAGGAGGCGGACTTTTCTCATAGCAATGAGTGCCCAAATCTGTTGTAAATAATACGTGACCTCCTTTATTTTGCTGAAAAGCAGTTAGAAAATTGTCTACAATCGTTGATTAACATGTTTGTTTTGTAATGTTACACTATAATTAGGCAGTTGTTCGACCGACAACGATGGACGTGTGATAAGTAGGGCTAGAATGTGGAAACAAGTTAGCAAGCTCGATTATAAGCGAGTTTTAGGGTTTCATAGTGGTGAGCGAGTAGTACTTTGTCGATTAAAGACAAACTACGATCAGTGAAACGCTTCCTCGCCAGGCAGCAGTGTGAATGTCCAACGATAAACTAGTTGAAACATCTCTTTTATTTACATGGAGTGTATAACTATTGGAATTTCCATGAGCAAGAAATAGTAAGTAATTTCCTCACCGTCTGCGACGAATAAAACGATTCTTCTATCGCACATTAAGTCGATAATTTGTAGACAATTGACGTGCCCCACGGTTTTATTTTAGTCTAGTCTATGCATATGTTTATAATTCCCACGACTGTATCTATTTTATTATTTTTTGGTTTTTAGTACATTTATCTTAAACATTGCAATGTATGTTTAACATAAAACTGTTTAACTTAAAAAGTTTTTTTACCTATTTTTATTTTCTAGTTTTTGGTTTTTATTTCGCATTCTGTTTAATTCGTTTAGTGCTTCATTATTGCAAGTTTTCTTGCCCGTTAGTTTATTGCAGTCCAACTCCTCTATACGTAGTCCCTGCAAAGATCTTACTCTACTAAGAGCCACGTAGGCTTGACCTTCTTCAAACAGTTTCGCACCTAAGTATACGACTGCGTGATCCACAGTGCTGCCCTGCATTTTATGTATAGTAGAAGCCCATGATAGTATTAAAGGCAACATTCTTCTTTCAGCCGTCCCGTAATTGTACTTAGCTGGAAACTGTATGGCTTTCGGGTGTATAAGTTGTACTGTATAGTGCACTGTATTCTTTTTGTCAAGCCCTTTTGTTTGATACCCATATTGGTGGGATTGATAAAAAATTGTTATCAGCCATTTGGTAGCGGCGGCCATCTTAGATTTTAACTTTATATAGTACATTGTATTCTGCTTGTTGAGCCCTTTCATTTGATACCCA
This sequence comes from Musca autumnalis, assembly GCF_047663935.1. Taxonomy (NCBI): domain Eukaryota; kingdom Metazoa; phylum Arthropoda; class Insecta; order Diptera; family Muscidae; genus Musca; species Musca autumnalis. The sequence continues at coordinate 31,535,956 of NW_027411866.1, read as the reverse complement.
TATTGATGAGATTGATAAAACCTACGTTATCCGCCATCTTGGATTTCAATTTTTGATAGTATATTGTGTTCTGCTTGTTGAGCCCTTTCAGTTGATACCCATATTGATGGGATTGATAAAACCTACGTTATCCGCCATTTTGTAGCGGCCGCCATCTTGGATTTCAATTTTTTATAGTATATTGTATTCTGCTTGTTGAGCCCTTTCATTTGATATCCATATTGATGGGATTGATAAAACCTACGTTATCCGCCATTTTGTAGCGGCCGCCATCTTGGATTTAGAATATTTATAGTATATTGTTGTTGAGCTTGTTGAGCCCTTTCATTTAATACCCATATTGATGGGATTGATAAAACCTACGTTATCCGCCATTTTGTAGCGGCCGCCATCTTGGATTTAAATTTTTTATAGTATATTGTTGTTGAGCTTGTTGAGCCCTTTCATTTGATACCCATATTGATGGGATTGATAAAACCAACGTTATCCGCTATTTTGTAGCGGCCGCCATCTTGAATTTATAATGATAATGAATAAACATACTTGTATTGTCACCAAAATCCAAAGTGTATACAAAATTTCAGATTAATCGGTTGACAGGAAGAGGGTGAAATTTGAATTACTAAATTTGACCCAAGAATAAATAATAATAAATAAAAAAACAAACGGGGTGAGCTAAATAAAACCATTTAAATATACAAAATTTTTCTCTTTATATTCTTTTTACATTTTTTACGATAACCTGTAGAATATCTTTGTTGGACCTTAAAAAACATGTTCTTTATGGTGACTCTACAATATTATTTGGCTTCGATACACACACACAAAAGATAGTTAAACCGCAATCTTTAGTTAATTTCCAAACAATAATAAATCATATCCTATAATTTCATGGATGCTCATGTAAGTTGCGTCATTTCCTTACACTGCATTATTTTTACATAAGCCTTTCAAAACTTCATTCATTGTTTTATGTCAGCCAAAAATTAACAATAAAATCTAATTGTCTCCCTTTTAAATGCTCACTTAAGCGTTAAATGACAACCGGAAAGTCAGAAACATTCAAAATTACAACACATCATAAACTGACAACAGAATTTAATGACTTTTTCCGGTTCAATGAATTGTTAGGATTTTGATAGACTGCCTGCAACTAACAATCATTAAATTTTGTTTAGAGGAACAATACACACCAAATTGTACCAGCATTTATTTAAAAATGGCAAACAAACATTTTGCGGAACTGTTTGTCTACATAAATGTGAAAATGTTGTTCTCAAATAGGGATAAAATTGTTCTGTGCGTACGTTTGCTGGATCCTTTCATGGCCAAAAATCGAAAAAAAAAATTGTCAATTTACACTAAAAAGGGTCAGATATTGTTTATAGGATCCCAGTGCGTTTAGTTATGAAAAAATATATACATTTCTTGTTTAATAAGTGGGTATAAAAGCAGGTCGAAGAGACCCTAATTGGAATTTTATTTTTTTTTAATATTTAAGTTGTTTATAAATCTATGATAATATGCAAAATAAACAACGGTTATTAAATATTTTCTTTTTGTAATTGTAATGAAAGGTATGTGAAACGTATTTAAGATGTTCAGTGTCGCCAATGAATTGTGCGTTCTTTAATAATTGATGTCCGTACTTGTAAATTTTTTCAAGATCAATTTTCACAATAAATTTTGAAAATAGTTGTGAGTAAGATCGAGTTGGGCCGTGTAATTTATCATTTCATGAAAAAGGAAGGGTTTTTTAACCAATTTTTATCGAAACATCCTGCACATATTTGCACTTCTCGTTTTTATGTGATATTTTGTCTTGCAGGTATATACAGATTTTCTTTTATTCAGAATGTCAGAATATAGTGTAGGGTCACTTTCTGGCGTTTGGGCATAATTTAGAGTTTTGATATATTTTAAGACCTATAGTAAAATTTTATGGCGAACAAATTTCTAGAATATTTTGGTCTGATCCGACCACATTTTATAGGAGATTTTAAAGATTTGTTGAAAAAGGGACCAAAAGGACCCCTTTTATGACTCGCACGAGGGTTATTTTTTTTATAACAAATATTCCTTGCATTCTTGTCAGTAAAGCTGCCAAAGACATTATACACCTAAATTGCAAGGATTCCAAGTGATCTTAACTCAAATATTTTTAAAACTGTAGAAATTGTGGAAGCTTGCACCCCTATTTTAGTTTCTTGGTTTTTTGGCAAAATTGATACCGATCCTTGGTATGTAATGCAAATAGAGATTTCATTTTTTTGGTGACTTATAGTGAAATTTAGCTGAGAACATTTTTGTCTTTGACGCCATTCTTCTGAAATGATGCTTTGTATGTCAATTTTGCGACTTTAACCCTAAAATGTTGTTCTAATTTGCATATTTCTGGAGTTTAGGTAAGGTATAGAGTTTTGGTGTATTCTAGGACCAATAGTAAAAATTAATGGCGAATAAATTTGTAGAATATTTTGATCCGATAAGATCACATTTTATAGGAGGAGGGACCAAAAAGACCCCTTAAATGACCGCCTGAGGGTTAAATAATACCAAAAATGTAATCAGCGGCCGGAAAAACATAAGAACCAAAGGTTATGTCAAAATCTATTCATTTTTAGAGTTTTGGCCAGGTTTTTCGTAAAATCGGATACTGTGCAATGACAAGAAGCTTTTGTGTTTTTGTTTGTTTTAGGTGAAAAAGTGATTCAATTATCGTAAAAGAACGAAAACAATAGCTGTTGGAATTATGAGACTAGACAGCAATGAATTACACAGAATATATGAATTTAATTAACCAAATACATTTAAGGGATGGCCATGACCAAAAAATATTCGATTCCCATGCCTGGCCACATCAAATTTTCAACTGTGCAAAATAACCCTTAGTAATGTTGGCGATATTTGCTGAGTATTTCAGCCATGAAAAACGTCTCTACAGCATCTTAGGACACACCGTTCTAATGTGATATCAAAAATATATTTTATACCGGTAGAAATAACTAATAATGAATAAAAATTAAAATAATTTTCATGCAAACAAATTTATAAATCCCAAAATTATTCATATTCAATTACATACCAAAGAAGATAGTATAAGTCAGCTATGCCCTCAGCCTCTGACCAAAAAAAAAGAAACAAACACAATAATTATGCCGTATAAAAATATATTGATTTTGTATAACGGGTTTGCTTCAAAATACGTAGAATCTGTAGGTATCGTAATGTGGGGCTATACCAAATCAATTTTAGTAAGCTAACTTCTGATTTTTGAAAAGTTTGAGAATTATTATTCGGATTTGTAATTTTTGTTGGAGCCGGCAGGGGTTTCTGGAACTTTTGGATCATTATCTCAGGAAGTATGGACTTATCGCGGAAAAATTGTACCGTTGCAATAGGGACCGTGAAAAGAACCATTTTCAAAAAAATTCCAATAAATCCAATATGAGTCCGCAAACAGCACTTTTCCCAAATTTTTTGTGGGAGGTATTCGAAGGACGGGACCGATATAGTCCATATTCCAATGATACATGACCGGATGAAATAATACGATGTGGAAAGTTTCGACCAATCAAAAAATTCCCTTGATTGTTATTTTGCCATTTTAGTTAGGTTTACAACTGAACTGAAAATTTCTCTGTCATCATAGAGACCCATGTAGCATGGGAGGAAATTGTGGTTCTTTACACAAAACCCATTATATGTATATTAGGCAGTAGGCCCGTTATCTAGAAGACACTTTATTACAATTTGCATCAGGGGGAAGGTCAATAGTTATTTTTCCACATGTAGGCTACTTTGCCGGTATATGCCCTCCAGGATTTAAAATATGGACCAAAAATAAAATTTGTATATTTTTCTTACAAAAGTAATGGTCTATTTCACCCGTTAAATAATATCAGATCATCATGCAGAATTATAGGAATTTTCTTCTACATTAACTCTTATCTCGTGCAAAATTTCGTGACTATTGAGCTATAATTGCGATCTCTAGAGTGTTAATTACTACACTACAAACCAAAAACTGGATACATTAGGTTGTAGCTCTTTTATCTGATCACGTACATCAACGTAATCGACATCAGTGCAAAGGTCAGGAGATCGTCTTCCAAATATAACTCACGAGGGAAGAATGCGTCTTTCAGTAACGAAGATATAAGCTGTATATTAAATTTTTTAACAATTTTCACACAAAAGTTGTGGTCCATTTAACCCTCTAAATATTATCTGATCGCCATCTCAAATTGCAAGCTTCATCTCTGTCATATACTCTTACCTTATATAAAATTTCGCGTTGATCGGACTATTATTGCAACCTACAGAGCCGCTAGAAAATTGAATAAATATTATGTTTTTGGTCCATTTCACCCGCTAAATATTTCTCGATCATCACCAATAAGAATAGAGATCTATTTTTGCCTGAACCCGACCTCCATACAAGATTTCGTGACGATCGGTCCATAGTTGCGGCCTGGAGCGTGTTTACAGACGGACGGACGGACACACATCTCAAAATCGCTTTATCTCGTCGAGATATGAAGATTGGTATACCACATTGGGGGTCTCCGACGAATATTTCGCGGTGTTACATGAATTTTTACGAAAAAAAACTTATAATACCCTTTCCACATTGCGATGTATGGTATAAAGACCACTGTTCTCCGTCGTCTTTAAGGACAAAATCGCAAAAATACTAAAAAAAAAAACGGTCCAGAAGTAGAAAACAGCTCAAAATTCAAAGAAGTAATCCCTTTTTAGGCTGTAATGTTTTGGAAAAAACTATTTTTTATTTACGTATTTTTATACAAATTATTATCAAAAGAATTTTCTAGGATTATTGTTTAAGTCTAGCACACAATGATTCTTTGAGTAGTTCTGGAAGGTCCAATATTCCAACAAACGTGCATTATCCTGGAAACACGTGGTAACAACATTTTCCAGTAAAAGGGTTACATATAATATTAAGAATTTACCAATTTAGAAATTAGATCAGACAGTCTCTTCGAAAAGGATGGTGCGTATGAATATCGACATCAGTAATACGCTCCAACATCTTATCATCCAGTTCTCTCTGGAGCATCTTTATTTATTGTCATGACGCGTTTTAGTTTAAGTTTTAGCTGTTTTTGGTTATAAACATCAATATGACCAAAATTGAAGCATTATGCTATTCTCGTCGTCATAAGATGGTAAAATGTACCGTATATTGTGTATCTTTATTTATTTTTACATCTTGTATAATCTTTCACAGCTGGTCAATTTTTACAGAAGATAGAGTATAGTTTAACAACATCTTACAAAACTGTATAAGCTTTGTAGAAGTACTAAAGACACCGTGGTGCAATGTTAAGCTCGCCCCCCAGCCTAAATGCCCGTGTTGGGTTCCCAGACCAGTCATTCCCAAACACCGCGGCGCACTGTGGTTCAGAATCGTTTTTTTTCCTTGTCCAAGATTCTGTAACTTTTGTAGGGGTAGAGATATTTTAATTTTTTTGTTTGACAGATAACACAATCAGCTTTCCGATGTATCAAAAACGATCAAATTTAGTCTAGAGTGGCAGAGGAATTCAAGGTCAAAGTTAAACTTTTCAGTTTTTTACTATTGAAAATAAACTATAAAAATAAAAAAAAAAAGTAAAAAAGTATCAGTCAGCTTTGCTGACAGAGATATACCCTCAGCCTGTGTGGATTGAAATACTTTTTTCAAAAAAAAAAAAAAAACTTACGCTTTTAGGGGGGTTTTCAAAATAGGGCTTTTTTATCACATTAGCCTGCGAAAAACACAATATCACTGTAAACAGGGCCACTAGGAAAACCTTCGGTAAAAATGTCCAAAGTATCTTCGAACCACACAAAAATGTTGAAAATTTGTGTGGGTTGTACCACAAGGATTGGACAGATATGGCCCAAATTTGAACATAAACTAAGTTTCGACAATATTTAGAGATCCAAAGTTTGGACCAAATCGGTTGCTACGTCTACGAGAAATCGCGCTTACCATTTCAGCGCATATTTTCGAACTTTTGTAGGGGAGGTGCCGAAAGGAGTGGTCGAAGAAATATTACAATATCCGAGCCCTCCAGCCACTACATATGGTGCCATAGGGGTTTTTTACAACTTTCGGACTGTTTTTTCAAGAAGTATGGACTTGCCCCAGAAAAAACTGTTACTGCTGTAATTGAGACAGCGAATGCAAGATGCTTAAACAAAAATCAAAGTGATTCGAGATCAGGTCTTAAAGTGAATTTTTCCAAAATTATGTGTGGGAGGTACCCGAAGGAGTGGACAAATATAGTCCATATTCGACCCTGATCTATATCTGGTAGATATTTTAGGATGTGTACAGTATGTACCAAATCGGCCACTCCCATCAAGAGTTATCGTGCGCACAATTTTTCCGAACATTTTTGAACTTTTGTGGGGGAGGTACCTGAAGGAAAGGACCGATATGGCTTATCTTCGAACTTCAACTAAGTTTGCAAAAAATATTACGAAGACCAAATTGTGAACCGAATCGGCAGATCCGTTCGAGAATTATCAAAAGGCTTTTTTGTACCTTTCAGGCTATTTTCTCAGGAAGTATGGACTTGCTCCTGTGAAACCTATACCGTTATATGGGGGGCAGTGAATACAAGTTGCTACAATAACTGAACTTTTCTGAACCGTGCCCCACGGTTTTATTTTAGTCTAGTCTATGCATATGTTTATAATTCCCACGAATGTATCTATTTTATTATTTTTTGGTTTTTAGTACATTTATCTTAAACATTGCAATGTATGCTTAACATAAAACCGTTTAACTTAAAAAATTTTTTACCTATTTTTATTTTCTAGTTTTTAGTTTTTATTTCGCATTCTGTTTAATTCGTTTAGTGCTTCATTATTATTGCAAGGTTTCTTGCCCGTTAGTTTATTGCAGTCCAACTCCTCTATACGTACTCCCTGCAAAGATCTTACTCTACTAAGAGCCACGTAGGCTTGACCTTCTTCAAACGGTTTCGCACCTAAGTATACGACTGCGTGATCCACAGTGCTGCCCTGCATTTTATGTATAGTAGAAGCCCATGATAGTATTAAAGGCAACATTCTTCTTTCAGCCGTCCCGTAATTGTACTTAGCTGGAAACTGTATGGCTTTCGGGTGTTTAAGATGTACTGTATAGTGCACTGTATTCTTCTTGTCAAGCCCTTTTATTTGATACCCATATTGGTGGGATCGATAAAAAATTGTTATCAGCCATTTGGTAGCGGCGGCCATCTTAGATTTCAATTTTGCATAGTAAATTGTATTCTACTTGTTGAGACCTTTCATTTGATACCCATTTTGAGGGGATTGATAAAACCTAAGTTATACGCCATTTTGTAGAGGCCGCCATCTTAGATTTTAACTTTATATAGTACATTGTATTCTACTGGTTGAGCACTTTCATTTGACACCCATATTGATGGGATTGATAAAACCTACGTTATCCGGCATTTTGTAGCGGCCGCCATCTTGTATTTCAATTTTTATAGTATATTGTATTCTGCTTGTTGATCCCTTTCATTTGATACCCATATTGATGGGATTGATTAAACCTACGTTATCCGCCATTTTGTAGCGGCCGCCATCTTGGATTTAAATTTTTTATAGTATATTGTATTCTGCTTGTTGAGCCCTTTCATTTGATACCCATATTGATGGGTATCCGCCATTTTGTAGCGGCCGCCATCTTGGATTTAAATTTTTTATAGTATATTGTATTCTGCTTGTTGAGCCCTTTCATTTGATACCCATATTGATGGGATTGATTAAACCTACGTTATCCGGCATTTTGTAGCGGCCGCCATATTGTATTTCAATTTTTTATAGTATATTGTATTCTGCTTGTTGAGCCCTTTCATTTGATACCCATATTGATGGGATTGATTAAACCTATGTTATCCGCCATTTTGTAGCGGCCGCCATCTTGGATTTCAATTTTTTATAGTATATTGTATTCTGCTTGTTGAGCCCTTTCATTTGATACCCATATTGATGGGATTGATAAAACCTACGTTATCCGCCATCTTGGATTTAAATTTTTATAGTATATTGTGTTCTGCTTGTTGAGCCCTTTCATTTGATACCCATATTGATGGGATTGATAAAACCTACGTTATCCGCCATTTTGTAGTGGCCGCCATCTTGGATTTCAATTTTTTATAGTATATTGTATTCTGCTTGTTGAGCCCTTTCATTTGATACCCATATTGATGGGATTGATAAAACCTACGTTATCCGCCATTTGTAGCGGCCGTCATCTTGGATTTCAATTTTTAATAGCATATTGTATTCTGCTTGCTGAGCACTTTCATTTGATACCCATATTGATGGGATTGATAAAACCTACGTTATCCGCCATTTTGTAGCGGCCGCCATCTTGGATTTAAATTTTTTATAGTATATTGTTGTTGAGCTTGTTGAGCCCTTTCATTTGATACCCATATTGATGGAATTGATAAAACCTACGTTATCCGCTATTTTGTAGCGGCCGCCATCTTGAATTTATAATGATAATGAATAAATATAATTGTATTGTCACCAAAATCCAAAGTGTATACAAAATTTCAGATTAATCGGTTGACAGGAAGAGGGTGAAATTTGAATTACTAAATTTGACCCAAGATTAAATAATAAAACAAACGGGGTGAGCTAAATAAAACCATTTAAAAACAAGTAAAAAAGTATCAGTCGGCTTTGCCGACAGATATACCCTCAGCCTGTGCAAATTGAACACTTTTTTTCACAATAAACTTATGTATTTAGGGGGTTTCAAAATTTTGGTCTCGTATGAACCGACAAAAATGTTGATTAGGATTAAAGTTCAAAAATTTTGCTGAAAAGGTACTTAAAGGAATGGACCGACATAGACCATGGGGGTGCCATAGGGTGTTTTTACACCCTTCGGGCTGTTTTCTAAAGAAGTATGGACTTGCCCCTGAAACAACTTTTACCATCGTAATTGAGGCAGCGAATGTAAGTTGCTTCAAGAAAAATCAAAGTGATTCAATAGCAGGTCTTAAAGTGAACTTATCCAAAATTTTGTGTGGGAGGTACGGGATGGAGTGGACAAATATAGTCCATATTCGAACCTGATCTATATCTGGTAGATATTATGAGAATGTGTAAAGTATGGACCAAATCGATCACTCCCATCAAGAGTTATCGTGCCCACAATTTTTCCGAATAGTTTAGAACTTTTGAGGAGTGGACCGATATGGCTTATCTACGAACTTAAACTAAGTTTGGAAACAATATTACGAAGGCCAAATTTTGGCCGGAACCGGCATTTCCGTTCGAGAATTATCTTGCGCTTCCACCCATAAAGATGGTGTCATAGGGTTTGTTTTTCAACTTTCAGGCTATTTTTTCAGGAAGTATGGACTTGCCCCTCAGGAAACTTGTACCTTTGTATAGGGGACAGTGAATACAAGATGGTACAACAAAAACCAAGGCGATTCGAGAGCAGGTCCTAAACTGAACTTTTCCGAAATTTTGTGTGGGAGGTACTCGAAGGAGTTTACCGATTGAGTCCATATTGGAACCTCATCTAAGTCTGGTAGAAATTTCATAATGTGCAAAGTATGGACCAAATCGGTTACTCCCTTCAAGAGTTATCGTACGCACAAATTTTCCGAACATTTTCGAACTTCTGTGGGGGAGGTACCGGAAGGAGTGGACCGATATAATCCATCTTTGAACTTGAACTAAGTTTGGACAAAATATTACGAAAGCCAAATTTTGGACCGAATCGGCAGATCCGTTCGAGAGTTATCTTGCGCTGCAACCACTACACACGGTGTCATACGGTTTTGTGTAACTTTCAGGCTATTTTCTCAGGAAGTATGGACTTGCCCCTAATGAAACTTACAGCGTCGTATAGAGGACAGCGAATACAACTTGCGCAAACAAAAATCAAAGCAATTAGAGACCAGGTCCTAAACTGAACATTTCCGAAATTTTGTGTGGGAGGTACCCGAAGGAGTGGACCGATGGAGTCCATATCGGAACCTAATCTAAGTTTGGTAGAAATTACACGATGTGCAAAGTATGGACCAAATCGGATACTTCCTTCAAGAGTTATCGTGCGGACAATTTTTCCGAACATTTTTGAACTTTTGTGGGGGAGGTACCTGAAGGAGTGGACCGATATGGCCCATCTGGACAAAATATTTCGATACCCAAAATTTGAACCGAAATGATTGATCCGTTCGAGAGTTATCGTGCGCACCAGCCAGCCAGACAGACAGACAGACGGACAGACAGACAGACAGACGGACGGACATTGCTAGATCTACTCAAAATTGTCTGAAACGGATATCGTACAAACATACTTGGGGTCTAAAACCATTATTTCGATGAGGCACATTTTTGGCCGTATCAAAGTGTAAATACCCTCTTTAGCCTAAAGGCTGAGGGTATAAAAATAAAAAAAACTGTTATTCATGTGGGAAAACGGTAAGAAAAAACACACATTTTTCACCATGTAATTTCAATAAATTCAAAAAATTGTTAAATGGACGGAAAACCTTCTAATATTTTTACCTAATTCGTTGGTTTTCCATATATGTACAAACAAGCCTCTAAAATGCCTAATGGCGCTGAGGCCTTTGTATAATGAAAGAATAAATAAATGAAATGAAAAAAAAAAAAAAAAAAAAAAAAAAAGCAAGCCAAGGCTATAGTCGGACGGGGCCGACCATGTGATACCCTACACCTTTACCACTGGGAAGTAGCTTTTCACAAATCAAAATTTCTTTATGGAACAAATAACTTATTGTAAGAAATAACTTTGTGGATTCCGGTACCGTATCACACCAAGCTTAAATAATAATATAATAATTTTTTCACAAACATCTCAGACGGGACAAGGGAGACTTCTCTCATATCAATGAGTGAGTGCACCCCGATTCATATTCCCTCAATGATATCTCCGAGTCAGAACGGCGTGCCCTAAGGCACCACCTGTAGAGAAGTTTTATATGGCTGAAATACTCAGAAAATATCGCAAATTTTACTGGAGGATATTTTGCCACCATTGAAATTGCCTGGCTGCAATGTATGTATAAAAATCCAATTCGATAATTAAAACGTTATTTGCAATAATGCAAAAACTGGGAATAGGAAAATGTGGTTCCCTACACAAAACACGTTATATATTAAGCAGTAGGCCTGTTATCAAGCAGACACGTGATTGCTATTTGCATCAGGGGGAAGATCAGTAGTTCTATTTCCATATGTAGTTTGCCGGTATATGCCCTCCAGGAAATAAAATTTAGACCAAAAATATTTTTTTTTGTATTTTTCATACAAAAGTAATGGTCCATTTCACCCACTAAATAACAGTGTTCGAAAATAAACACTATGGTATCGTACCGTACCGTTCTGTACCGTACCAAGGTGGATAGGTACACTACGATAGTGTACCGCTCCGGAACACAAACACTAAAAAATATTTTAGTGATACTGTATTTTACGGTACACTATGTTAGTGTACTGTTTATTTTCGAACTCTGCTAAATAATATCAGACCATCATCCAAAATTGTAAGCATCTTCTTCTACCTAAACTTTTACCTCGTGCAAAATTTCGTGACTATTGTAAAAAAATTACAAGGAAAACTGAGTAGATTATAAAAGTAGAGTTAAAAATATGAGATAGGTATATCGGCGTTTTTCACGTTTACATCGGAAAGTAACCAAAGTAGGGCAAGTTCCGCCCATTTCTAGTATTTTCGAAATATTCGAGTGAAGATATCTTGCAATCCTTGAATTTTAGGTATATGGTGTCTTTGGCAACTTGGCAGAGGAGGATGTTTTGTTAAAAAGTTTAACCCTCATGCGGTTCATCAAAAGGGTCTTTTTGGTCCCTTTTTCGATAATCTATAAAAAACTCATTGAAAATGTGATCATATCAAATCCAAATATTCTACAAAATTGTTCGTCATAAAATTTTATTATAGGTCTCAGAACACACCAAATCTGTAAATCTTATCTAATTGCCAGAAATCTGTAAAAATGAAAAACACGTTTGAGGGTTAAAGTCGGACTTTATCTGAGTTTATTCAAAATTGTCCAACAAACCATAATTTTAGAGAGATGACGTCAAAGACAAAAATATTCTTCGTCGAATTTCACTATGGGCCACCAAAGAAATGAAATGCCTATTTACATTACGTATCATAAAAATATCAGTATCAATTTTGCAGAAAAAACATGCAAATATTTCAAAATTTTTTTGAAGAAAATTTTTTCCTTCTTTTTTCGAATTTCTGCATGAAAGTAATATGAAACTTGGTTAAAGGTGAAAAGTGTTAAAAGATGAAAAATTCTACACAAAATTTCACTATGAGTTTCAGAATAAACCATATATCTAGGTATACTATTTCCTTAAACAATTAGATAACAATTTTATATATATTAGGATGAAATTATATGTTTTAATTTTGGACTGTTAATAATTCCATACTGGATCAAAATCTTTCAAAATCCTTTACTTTTTTGGAATATTGTTAAAAAAAGAAATATTCCCAATGAAATTTCATTATGAGTCTCTGAATAAAGGAAATCTGTAATCATAACGTATAACATTCTTAGCAGCCCTTGTTTTTGATATAGGGTTTAGGGCAATATTTTACAATTTTTATCCAGATTGTCGTTGTACCTCCCGATTTTTTCCTTTTTTTGTCTTCCTTGGAATTACAAAACTTTCCCCCAGAAATTTACCAGTACAGGTCCTCGTTTTGATATAACCCCCATATAACGGCACCTCCCAATTTTCTACATTTTGAAGGTTTTAGCATCATTATCATACCTTATTATCAACAGGGCTCAACAGGGCAAAGATACAATATTGCCAAGGAAAGCAAGGCCAGATTCCTGTTCTTTTCTGAGATAAAGGCCATATAGATGCAAAAACGTAGTTTTAGCCCGGTTTAAACGAGACCATATAATCCAAACTGGATCTGACAGCACAAAACGCAATTAGGGTTTTTTAGTCTTAATATGTACTTTCAAAAAAATACATACTAGAAATTGTTTGCATTTTCAGAGTTGCAGAGTGGCTGAAATCTGGCGGAGGATATAAAACGGTGTTATACTATGTTAACCATTGGTGCATCTGTTTCCACAGAGGACCCTGGATATAATATTATAGGCAATTTTTTTAGAAACAGTGTACCGATTGTACCGATTTTTACAGGATCTAGGACAGGGTCTCAATTTTCATTTTATGAAAATGTTAAATAATAATTTTATAAAGTACAAATTGTCAAATGAAAAATTATACAGAAAATACATATTTTCATTTCATATTTTCATAAAACGAGAATTAAGGTAGAGATAGCGGGAATTTGAAAAAAAGTGTCCATATGATATTTTCATAATTATTGTCAATACTTTAGTTCCCATGGAACATATACTGGGAATTACATTGGTTAAAGCCACATCTAAGTTTATAATAATCCATCGCTTAAATTGTACCATAAACCTTTTCATTGAAACATATTTTAATGTGGTTTAAAAACATCATGTCTGCCTTTGTCAATTCGTGTCATATGTCGAATATTCATTAAATACTCCGAATGTAGTGTCACGCTGCTGTTTTAAACCATTTGAATAAATTTCAATTATTAAAGTACATATATAATGTGGAAACAACAGCCGTGATATATGAGTGACATTTTATTACATATGCAACTAGGAAGTCATATTATTAATAAAACATATGTAAGTATTGATGTAAAGATGAAAATAATACATCTTTATGCACTTCAATTGATATTTGTTATAAAAAATGCATTCAAATTCTTGACTTTCCAAGGCAATACAAGTATTTTCAAATAGAAGAAACATAATATTATGTACATAATAATTTTACTCCCATAATTACATACATGCCTAATATATTCAACCACATCATAAGTATCAAATGTGTTATATGCATTGAAAAATTAGACGTTTGTGAAACGAATACATATACTAATTGTCAGTGGTGGTTAAATGTAAAGGGCTGATAAATAACACTTACTTACTTACTTAGCTGACCCATTACAAAACGTTAGTTCTATAGGCCGAACTAAGAAGAGATCCCCATTCCTCTCTATTTGTTGCTTCGCACTCTGGAATACCTCGCCTTTTCATCTCATCATCCACTTGTTTGCGCCATCTATTCCTTGGCCTGCCAATTCTGCGTGCACCGCCAAGCGGTCCGTATTTATACGCCTTTTTAGCGGATTCATCATCGCTCATTCTTATGATATGGCCTAGCCAACGCAATCGCTGCATCTCGATGCTTTTAACAATATTGATGTCGTTGTATAGCAGATATAGCTCGTGGTTCATGCGACGTCGATATTCACCGTCAACGCAGATTGGTCCGTAGATCTTTCGAAGAATTTTTATCTCAAACACACCAAGCACTGCCATTTCTGCTTGCGCAAGTACCCTGGCTTCGGAGCCATACATCAGCACGGGTAGTATCAGTGTTTTGTAGAGCGTTATTTTTGTTTGACGAGATGTGGCTTTATTTTTAAACTGCTTACTTAAACCAAAGTAGCATCTGTTGGCCAATACAATTTTTCTTTTTATTTCACAACTGATGTCGTTTGTTGTGTTTACGGAGGTGCCGAGGTAGACGAAGTCTTTTACTACCTCAATATTATAGGAACCAACTTCCATAGTCGGTCCGAGCTCAATGGACGCATTGCGCGTCGACACCATCAACTTGGTCTTCTCACCGTTTACCGCCAGACCCACTTTAGCAGATTCTCCTTCGACCTTTATAAAGGTATCAGTTACTTCTTTTACTGATCGGTCCATGATGTCTATATCATCAGCATAAGCAAGTAACATGTGACTATTGGTGTAGATTGTGCCACTTCTTTTGACGTTTGCCTCTCGTATAACCTTTTCTAGCAGGATGTTGAAGAGGTCACACGAAAGGCTGTCTCCTTGTCTGAAACCTCTTTTGGTACCAAACTCTTCGGAGAGGTTCTTTCCTATTTTAACTGAGGACCTCGTGTCAGTTAAAATCATTTTACAAAGCCGGATGACCTTTGCGGGGATACCAAATTCAGACATGGCTTGGAATACCTTTGAACGCAGCGAGCTGTCGCAGGCTGCTTTATAATCGACCAAAAGGTGGTAGGTGTCGATCTGCATCTCTTGGGTCTTCTCCAGGATTTGCCGCAGGGTAAATATCTGATCAATGGTGGACTTGCCAGGTCTATAGCCGCATTGGTATGGTCCAATTATCTCGTTGACCATAGGCTTTAGTCGTTCGCACAATATCCCTGACACGATCTTGTAGGCAATAGGGAGTAGACTTATGGCCCTATAGTTAGAGCATACAGTCTTATCTCCCTTCTTGTGGACGGGACACAGGATACTCAGGTTCCAATCGTCGGGTACGCGTTCTTCCTGCCAGATGGTGCTAACTAGCTGATGCATATACCTTATCAGCGCGTCGCCTCCGGTTTTAAACAGCTCGGCTGGTAAGCCATCGGCTCCTGCTGCTTTATTATTCTTCAGCCGATTTCTTGCTGTCTTTACCTCATCTTGCCTGGGCGGTATACATTCAATACCATCTTCTGGGATTGGGGCTGTGGTATCTTCGTCGTCTTCGCTGCTATTGGATACCAACAGATTTGAAAAATGTTCTTTCCGTATCCTGAGTACACTATCTGTATCAGTCACCAAATTACCTTGCTGGTCTCTACAGGAGGATGTGCCTGTACCAAAGCCATCAGTTTGATGCTTGACTCTTTGGTAGAATTTTCGGACTTCATTCTGGCTCCTGTAAATCTCGATTTTTTCACACTCCCGCTTTTCCATCTCTCTCTTTTTCCTGCCGAAAAGGCGTTTCTCCTCTCTCCTTTTCTCCCTGTATCTCTCTCGTGCGCTACGCGTTGCTACGGATTGTAAAGTAGCCCTATATGCCGCATTTTTCTCTTCGGTGGCAGCACGACACTCCTGATTATACCATGAATTCCTTTGTGGAGGGCTCTGGAATACAAGTATGGATTTTGCGGCTGTTTGCATGGACTGGGCAATATGTTGCCATTGTGTTGTTATGTTATAGGGACAAGGAGTGCTCGCGTTAAGCAATTGGGCTAGTTGAGTGGAATATGCTGTGGCTATCTGTTGTGTTTGCAGCCTATCGATGTCCAACTTCCGCGTTGAGTCTGTTCGCGCTTTATTTGCAACGTTTAGACGGGTACGTACCTATGCTGCAACAAGGTAGTTGTCCGAATCAATGTTTGCGCCTCGGAACGATCGTACATCCAACACGCTCGATGAATGTCTTCCATATATCACAACATTATCAATTTGATTACTTGTACTTTGATCTGGAGACAGCCAGGTGCCCTTATGAATATCGAGATGATTAAATCTGGTACTGCTAACTACCATGTTACCATACCATTATCAGATGTTTCGCTGTGGAGACTGAATTTCCCGACTGTTGGGCCAAAGATATTCTCCTTTCCAATTTTGGCATTAAAATCGCCTAGAATGATTTTAATGTCATGGGCAGGGCAACGGTCATATGTTTCTTCTAAGCGCTTGTAAAATATATCTTTGGTCTGTTCGTCCTTTTCTTCAGTGGGAGCATGAGCGCAAATAAAGCTGATGTTGAAGAATTTAGCTTTTAATCGAATTGCAGCAAGTCTTTCATTCACTGGGGTGAAGCTGGATAACAGATGTTTTAGTCTCCGACTAACTACGAATCCACAACCAAACTCATGCTTTATGTCATGGCAGCTATAATACAGTGCGTCACCTTTAGGTGTTGTTGTGACGCCTTTCCCAATCCATCGTATTTCCTGTATGGCAGTAATATCGGCCTTGTACTTTTCAAGTACGTCTGGCAATGCGAAGACTGCACCTTCTCTATAAAGAGTGCGAACATTCCAGGTGCAGATTCGCAGATCATGGTCGTTTGCGGGGTTCGTCAACTTTAGAGGGGTTTGTTTTTCTTTTCTTTCGTTTTTTCATAGTAGGCTGTTTTTTCTAGGGGAGGGTTACTAACCCGACGCGCAAACCCAAGTTTTCAACGTTCTTATGGGTAAACGCGCGGCACATGTTAGCTCACTGCCTTTAACGGGTGTTAAAGGCAGTTCCCCAGGTGACACCACGGGGAGGTTAGTGTCCACTTGGGATGAAAGAGGGACCAAGATAAATCCTGGGCTTTGCCATGTTAAAACCGGTCAGGACCGTTGGTTGGTATCTTCCATTCCCTACGTCGCTACTTCTCATAAAATAAATGCGTGGGCGAAGTAATTTATTTGAATTAAGTTGTTTCCTAAAAAAATTATTTAAAAATTAATGAATACTTACTATTTTCTGTTATTTTTTTAAAATATATATTGTCTGTTATTTAAAATATTTATAAGTATTACTTTCTCTCTATTATTCTTTATTCTGTTATAACATTTGATGTCCTTGTAGCTTCATTCAATTGCATAGCATTCCTTTTCCTTTATACTCACCAAATGTTTCAAGTGCCACAATTGACCCCAGAAAAGAAAATAAAAATTCGAAACAAAAAATGTTGTGTTTTTCTTGGTTGATGAAATATTCAAAAGAAAAAAGTCAAAACAAAAATGAAAATGGACATCATTAAGATCTTCATTTATTTTGCTGTGGGATTATATGAGAAGTAAGGCAACACAGATGGTTACAAAAATGGTTATTCATTACAACAATTGGGGACATTTAAAGAAATAGCAAGTATGACAAAAATGGCTACAATGTCATTGTAGTTTCTATTTCGAAGTTTAAAGTAATAAATTAAATTTATGAGTGGACATTGTTCAAAATTCAAATCATAAATATTTGTTTAATAATATGTGGGGATTTTCCCTGCTGTATAACTGGCGAAAGATGTTATCAATACACATGGTTTTTAGTAGAAAATAAGGGGTACTCGAGAATTATCTGGAGCATTAGACAGCTGAAGTCAATTGCTATATTGCTGTTTGCCGAATGCCCTAAATAAGACGTAAGAATTGGATGCCAGCGGTTGCTGAAAAACTCCTCAAAGAAAAGTAGGCGCAATTTCTTGAGTATTTCAGCTACTTACAACTTTTCTAGAAGTTTCCTGCCGTTTGGATAAGCCTGTTAAACAGATATCGCATTTTATAAAGCTAATATGAATAGGGGTGTCTCCATTGCCATATACGGCCTCTACTACCAAAAACTTAAATTTAAATAAGCACGAGTACAGAGATATTTTTGTGTTTCGCCCTACACTTGTTATAGAGGTATCGAGATAATCAAGTACAGGATGCCTTTATTGTTGAATCTATTATCACCTCAAGAATATAACATAAAATCCTTTACAACACATAATAAGCATCCTCCATGAGAATTAAGTTTTTTATCTGCAAGGCCAAAAACTGTCTTAGGGAGCGTTCCAATCTTTTTGCGATGTATTAGAGAGTTCTTAATAAATGGTAACAATTATTGTCTAAGTGTTGGATCGAAAATCTAAATGGCTTGGCTGTTATATGTCAAAATATCTAACAGACGTGGATAAAAAACTTGAAAATCGGGAGGCTCTATTTTCACCGTAGACATATGGTCTATTGGTCTTTTCTACTCAGTACAATCTCTGCAATCAGAAATGGGAAGGGTCCAATAAGGTGTTTTTCGTCCATACAAATCCTCATTCTTCTTTTGCCTATCTTTGAAGATTTTTTGAAAGAATGTTCTCTTACGAATAATTTTCCAGCGGCAGCAAGCGTTTGCATTTCCGTTTGTTACATATGATGCGGGGTAGCACATTGTTGATCCTTTTCACAACAACATCTGGTTTTTTGCTTCAATTAAAAAAAATAACAATTTCCACATCATAATTTAGCAACTTTGGTCCCAATAGAAGTCATGTCAAAATGTTGTTTTTGTTTTCTTAGATCCTAAATGTTTTGCACAAAATTTATGTTCATTTTAAAACTAACTTTGACTTACCTTTTGCTGGAATTTAAAAATAAAACGAACATCAGGACAAACATAAAACCAACCAATTTTGGGGTTTCCCTTACCAATACATGGTACTGAAGAATGATGATGAAGATGTTGTTGGAAATTTCTAGCCAAACTTTTTGTATTTGGAACCTACGAAGGAGAAAAGCTAAGGTGATATGGCAGATTATCGCAAGAATGTTAGCTTATATATTTTGCTTGAAATGTTTCTATTCCTCCTGTTTGCACCGTAACCACCATTCCAATCCTCCTTTATACACTTTGTTATTTATTTCTTTATAGAACAATTGAAGGTAGAAAGAAAGAGGTCAACAACATTTGTTTCTAACCAATAAAAAATAGTGGAGCTTTTTTAATGTGGTGTTCCTTTTTTGTAATTTATTATTTATCACGTGGCGTAAAAAAGTCACAAAATATACATGTATAGTAAAAACAAGTAAAAAAGCATTAAGTTCGGCCGGGCCGAACTTTTCATACCCTCCACCATAAAATATTCATTCCTGTCCCTAACTGTAAGTGAGTACGTTAAAATGTCAGATAATGTACATAAAATGCTTCGTTCGGGAGGTCCTTTTTTATGGTGCCTATATGACTGTTGACAATTTTTGGTGGGCTAGAAATTGGGAGGTACTGTTATATAGGGGTTATAATAAAACATGGGCCTATGTTGACAGTTTTTGATGGGAGCCTTTAATGTCAAATAACTCCTAATTCGGTTAAAAAATTTAGCTAGAATCCTCAAAATATCGAAAATCGGTACATAACGTGGGAACTTCAAATGTCATTAACAGCTAGTTCGGAGGTATCTGGGCTATACGAAAATATGAACTTATATAAACAATTTTCGCTGCAGAATTTTTGTTGACTTTTAAATTTCAAATTACAGAAAGTTCGTCCAAAAAATAAAGCTAAGGTACGGAAAATCGGGAGGTTTGCTATGGGGCTATACAAAAACATGGACCTACGTTCGGTTAAACATTTTAAGTAAAATCCTCAAAGTACCGAAAATCGGGAAGTATCGTTATATTGGGGCTATGTTGAAAATTGTTGATGCAGATTTGTGGTGACTACTACAACCTTCAAATGTCAAATTACAGTTAGTTCTGTTAAAAATTGTAGATAAAGTTTCCAAATTACTACTAAATTGGGAGGTACCGTTACATGGGAGCTATATCCGAACATGGACCTATGTTGACAATTTTTGGTGGAGAGGTGTGGTGACCACTAAGAATTTCAAATGTCAAATGTTCAAATTACAGATAATTCGGTTAAAACTTGTTGGTAAAATTCTCAAAATACCTGAAATTGGGCGGTAACGTTATATGGGGGCTATTCCAAAACATGGACCTATGTCCACTAGTTATATAAGTTTATTGACATTTGAGAACTCTAAATGTCAATTGATAGCTAAATCGGTCTGAAAATGTAGATAAAAACGTCAAAATGCCGTAAATCGGGGGTACCGTTATATGGGGGCTATACCAAAACGTGGACCTAGGTCCACAACTTTTGTTATATAAGTTTAGTTACACTTAAGAACCCTAAATGTCATATTATAGCTATATCGGTCTGAAAATGTAGCTAAAAACGTCAAAATACCGTAAATGGGGGGTACCGTTATATGGGGGCTATACCAAAACGTGGACCTATGTCCACAACTTTTGTTATATAAGTTTATTGACACTTAAGAACCCTAAATGTCAAATTATAGCTAAATCGGTCTGAAAATGTAGCTAAAACCGTCAAAATACCGTAAATCGGGGGGTACCGTTATATGTGGGCTATACCAAAACGTGGACCTATGTCCACAACTTTTGTTATATAAGTTTATTGACATTTAAGAACCCTAAATGTCAAATTATAGCTACATCGGTCTGAAAATGTAGCTAAAAACGTCAAAATACCGCAAATCGGGGGGTACCGTTATATGGGGGCTATACCAAAACGTGGACCTATGTCCACAACTTCTAATATATAAGTTTCTTAACACTTAAGAACCCTAAATGTCAAATTATAGCTACATCGGTCTGATAATGTAGCTAAAAACGTCAAAATACCGTATATCGGGGGGTACAGTTATATGGGGGCTATACCAAAACGTGGACCTATGTCCACAACTTCTAATATATAAGTTTATTAACACTTAAGAACCCTAAATGTCAAATTATAGCTACATCGGTCTGATAATGTAGCTAAAAACGTCAAAATACCGTATATCGGGGGGTACCGTTATATGTGGGCTATACCAAAACGTGGACCTATGTCCACAACTTTTGTTATATAAGTTTATTGACATTTAAGAACTTCAAATGTCAAATTATAGCTTCATCGGTTTGAAAATGTAGCTAAAAACGTCAAAATACCATAAATCGCCTGGTACCGTTATATGGGGGCTATACCAAAACGTGGACCTATGTGCACAACTTTTGTTATATAACTTTATTGACACTTAAGAACCCTAAATGTCAAATTATAGCTAAATCGGTCTGAAAATGTAGCTAAAACCGTCAAAATACCGTAAATCGGGGGGTACCGTTATATGTGGGCTATACCAAAACGTGGACCTATGTCCACAACTTTTGTTATATAAGTTTATTGACATTTAAGGACCCTAAATGTCAAATTATAGCTACATCGGTCTGAAAATGTAGCTAAAAACGTCAAAATACCGCAAATCGGGGGGTACCGTTATATGGGGGCTATACCAAAACGTGGACCTATGTCCACAACTTCTAATATATAAGTTTATTAACACTTAAGAACCCTAAATGTCAAATTATAGCTACATCGGTCTGATAATGTAGCTAAAAACGTCAAAATACCGTATATCGGGGGGTACCGTTATATGGGGGCTATACCAAAACGTGGACCTATGTCCACAACTTTTGTTATATAAGTTTATTGATACTTAAGAACCCTAAATGTCAAGTTATAGCTAAATCGGTCTAAAAATGTAGCTAAAAACGTCAAAATACCGCAAATCGGGGCGTACCGTTATATGGGGGCTATACCAAAACGTGGACCTATGTCCACAAGTTTTGTTATATATGTTTATTGACACTTAAGAACCCTAAATGTCAAATTATAGCCAAATCGGTCTGAAAATGTAGCTAAAAACGTCAAAATACCGTAAATCGGGGGGTACCGTTATATGGGGGCTATACCAAAACGTGGACCGATATAGCCCATCATCGAACTTGACCTGCCTGCAAACAAAAGACGCATTTTACCAAAATTTCAGCGTCCTATCTCCATTTTTGTGGATGCTAGAGTGATTACCACAGACGGACGGACGGACGGACGGACGGACGGACGTGCTCAGATCGACTTAGAATTTTACCCTGATCAAGAATATATATACTTTATAGGGTCGCAAATGAGTATTTCAATGCGTTACAAACGGAAAAACAAACTTAATATACCCTCCATACTATGGTGGAGGGTATAAAAACAACAATAGTTATCTATTCTCACATTCGTTTCCTTTCTTCCATATCTGGACTAGACTACCAGTTTTTATTTAAGACTTTTCGAAATTTCCTATACCGACAAATTTCAGGTGGAAATTTTTACACCCCCAACAAAGACTAAACGCGTATCAAATTTCAGCCATTTTTGGTGTGTTCTATGGGGACTGTATGAAGAGGTGGATCTATACTGTCGAATTTCAGGTGGAAAGTTTTGTACCCCCAACTTACACTAAATACCAATTTCAGTCAATACAGACCTAGAATTTTATGCTGATCAAGAATGTATACACTTTATAGGGTCTCCGAGCAATATTTCGATGTGTTACAAACGGAATGACAAATTTCCATCCATATTATGGTGGAGGGTATAATTACAGCAAATTTGGGTCGAAAATGTGGATTAAAACTTTAAAATACTTGAAATCGAGCTATGCCCGCACTTTTTGTTGGGGAAAATTTTTGATCACTTCGAACCTTAACGTAAACCTATATAGCCCATATTTGAATCTGACCTGCCTGCAAACAAAAAACGCATATGCGCAACATCCTACCTCAATCTGTTTGAATGCTAGAGCTATTACAACAGGGTCGCAAATGATCTGTTCGATGCATTACAAATAGAAAAGCAATCTTAACATGTTAAATATCTAGCCCCAAATTCATTTTTGGTACCCATATTTACTACTTACCAGCTGTCTATAGTGGCGTATGACTGATGTTAACAGTTAACGGCCTATCTTACCAAAAACTTGAATTGAAATAAACAGGAGTACTTAGGAAGTTTCGTTTTTCATTCTAGACATTTTACAGAAATATCGTGATAACAAAATGCAGGTTGCCTTTAATGTTGATTCTATTATCTTACTTACTTACTTAGCTGGCCCATTACAGAACATTTGTTCTATAGGCTGAACTAAGAAGAGATCTCCATTCCTCTCTATTTGTTGCTTCGCACTCTGGAATACCGCGCCTTGTCATCTCATCATCCACTTGTTTGCGCCATCTATTCTTTGGCCTGCCAATTCTGCGAGCACCGCCAAGCGGTCCGTATTTATACGCCTTTTTAGCGGGTTCATCATCGCTCATTCTTATGATATGGCCTAGCCAACGCAATCGCTCCATCTCGATACGTTTAACAATATTGATGTCGTTGTATAGCAGATACAACTCGTGGTTCATGCGACGTCGATATTCACCGTCAACGCAGATTGGTCCGTAGATCTTTCGAAGAATTTACCTCTCAAACAGACCAAGCACTGCCATATCTGCTTGCGCAAGTACCCAGGCTTCGGAGCCATACATCAGCACGGGTAGTATCAGTGTTTTGTAGAGCGTTATTTTTGTTTGACGAGATGTGGCTTTGTTTTTAGACTGCTTACTTAAACCAAAGTAGCATCTGTTGGCCAATACAATTCTTCTTTTTATTTCACAACTGATGTCGTTTGTTGTGTTTACGGAGGTGCCGAGGTAGACGAAGTCTTTTACTACCTCAATATTATAGGAACCAACTTCCACAGTCGGTCCGAGCTCAATGGACGCTTTGCGCGTCGACACCATCAACTTGGTCTTCTCACCGTTTACCGCCAGACCCACTTTAGCAGATTCTCCTTCGACCTTTATAAAGGTATCAGTTACTAAAGCCGCATTGGTATGGTCCAATTATCTCGTTGACCATAGGCTTTAGTCGTTTGCACAATATCCCGGACACGATCTTGTAGGCAGTAGGGAGTAGACTTATGCCCCTATAGTTAGAGCATACAGTCTTATCTCCCTTCTTGTGGACGGGGCACAGGATACTCAGGTTCCAATCCTCGGGTACTCGTTCTTCCTGCCAGATGGTGCTAACTAGCTGATGAATACACCTTATCAGCGTGTCGCCTCCGGTTTTGAACAGCTCGGCTGGTAAGCCATCGGCTTCTGCTGCCTTATTATTCTTCAGCCGATTTATTGCTGTCTTTACCCCATCTTGGCTGGGCGGTATACATTCAATACCATCTTCTGGGATTGGGACTGTGGTATCTTCGTCGTCTTCGCTGCTATTGGATACCAACAGATTTGAAAAATGTTCCTTCCATATCCTGAGTACACTATCTGTATCAGTTATCATCAGCCATCAGTTTGATGCTTGACTCTTTGGTAGAATTTTCGGACTTCATTCTGGCTCCTGTACATCTCGATTTTTTCACACTCCCGCTTTTCCATCTCTCTCTTTTTCCTGCGGAAAAGACGTTTCTCCTCTCTCCTTTTCTCCCTGTATCTCTCTCGTGCGCTACGCGTTGCTACGGATTGTAAAGTAGCCCTATATGCCGCATTTTTCTCTTCGGTGGCAGCACGACACTCCTGATCATACCATGGATTCCTTGGTGGAGGTCTCTGGTATCCAAGTATGGATTTTGCGGCTATTTGCATGGAGTGGGCAATGCTTTGCCATTGCGCTGATATGTTATCGGAATGAGGAGTGCTTTGATTAAGCAATTGGGCTAGTTGAGTGGAATATGCTGTGGCTATCTGTTGTGATTGAAGCTTATCGATGTCTAACTTTCGTGTTGTGTCTGTTCGTACTTTCTTTGCCACGTTTAATCTGGTACGTACCTTTGCTGCAACAAGGTAGTGGTCCGAATCAATGTTTGCGCCTCGGAACGATCATATATCCAACACGCTCGATGAATGTCTTCCATCTATCACAACTTGATCAATTTGATTTCTGATCTGGAGACAGCCAGGCGCCCTTATGAATATCGAGATGATTAAATCTGGTACTGCTAACTACCATGTTTTTGCAGCTGCAAAGTCTATCAGCCTCATACCATTGTCAGATGTTTCACTGTGGAGACTGAATTTCCCGACTGTTGGGCCAAAGATATTCTCCTTTCCAATTTTGGCATTAAAATCGCCTAGAATGATTTTAATGTCATGGGCAGGGCAACGGTCATATGTTTCTTCTAAGCGCTCGTAAAATATATCTTTGGTCTGTTCGTCCTTTTCTTCAGTGGGAGCATGAGCACAAATAAAGCTGATGTTGAAGAATTTAGCTTTTATTCGAATTGCAGCAAGTCTTTCATTAACTGGGGTGAAGCTGGATACCAGATGTTTTAGTCTCCGACTAACTACGAATCCACAACTAAACTCATGCTTTATGTCATGGCAGCTATAATACAGTGCGTCACCTTTAGGTGTTGTTGTGACGCCTTTCCCAATCCATCGTATTTCCTGTATGGCAGTAATATCGGTCTTGTACTTTTCAAGTACGTCTGCCAATGCGAAGACTGCACCTTCTCTATAAAGAGTGCGAACATTCCAGGTGCAGATTCGCAGATCATGGTCCTTAAAACGTTTGCGGGGTTCGTCAACTTTAGAGGGGTTTGTTTTTCTTTTCTTTCCTTTTTTCATAGTGGGCTGTTTTTTCTAGGGGAGGGTTACTAACCCGACGCCCAAACCCAAGTTTTTAACGTTCTTATGGGTGAACGCGCGGCACATGTTAGCGCACTGCGTTTAACGGGTGTTAAAGGCAGTTCTCCAGGTGACACCACGGGAAGGTCAGCGTCCACTTGCGATGAAAGAGGGACCAAGATAAATCCTGGGCTTTGCCATGTTAAAACCGGTCAGGACCGTTGCTTGGTATCTTCCATTCCCTACGTCACTACTTCTCATAAAATAAATGCGAGGGCGAAGTAATTTATTTGAATTAAATTGTTTCCTAAAATATTTATTTAAAAATTAATGAATACTTACTATTTTCTGGTATTTTTTAAAATATATATTGTCTGTTATTTAAAATATTTATAAGTATTACTTTCTCTCTATTATTCTTAATTCAGTTACAACATTTGATGTCCTTGTAGCTTCATTCAATTGTATAGCATTCCTTTTCCTTTATACTCACCAAATGTTTCAAATGCCACAATTGACCCCAGAAAAGAAAATAAAAATTCGAAACAAAAAATTTTGTGTTTTTCTTTTCGTATACGAGTACATTGTAACCAAACTGAGACTGGTTGATGAAATATTCAAAAGGAAAAAGTCAAAACAAAAATGAAAATGGACATCATTAAGATCTTCATTTATTTTGCTGTGGGATTATATGAGAAGTAAGGCAACACAGATGGTTACAAAAATGGTTATTCATTACAACAATTGGGAGCATTTAAAGAAATAGCAAGTATGACAAAAATGGCTACAATGTTATTGTAGTTTCTATTTCGAAGTTTAAAGTAATAAATTAAAATTATGAGTGGACATTGTTCAAAATTCAAATCATAAATATTTGTTTAATAATATGTGGGGATTTTCCCTGGTGTATAACTGGCGAAGGAAGTTATCAATACACATGGTTTTTAGTGAACCATATGAAGATCGAATTGTAGGGTTTCAGCAAGGTAGAAGGTAAGGGTACTCGAGAATTATCTGAAGCATTAGACAGCTGCAGTCAATTGTTATATAGCTGTTTGCCGAATGCCCTAAAGAAGACGTAAGAATTGGGTGCCATAATGGTACAATGATAAGCGATTCTCAGTGCAGACAACATCACATTCTACAGCGGTTGTTGAAAAACTGTTCAAAGAAAAGTGGGCGCAATTTCTTGAGTATTTCAGCTACTTACAACTTTTCTAGAAGTTTCCTACCGTTTGGATAAGCCTGTTAAACAGATATCGCATTTTATAATGCTAATATGAATAGGGGTGTCTTCATTGGCATATACGGCCTCTACTACCAAAAACTTAAATTTAAATAAGCACGAGTACAGAGATATTTTTGTGTTTCGCCCTATACTTGTTATAGAGGTATGGATATAACCAAGTACAGGTTGCCTTTATTGTTGATTCTATTATCACCTCAAGAATATAACATAAAATCCTTAACAACACATAATAAGCATCCTCAATGAGAATAAAGTTTTTTATCTGCAAGGCCAAAAACTGTCTTAGGGAGCGTTCCAATCCTTTTGCGATGTATTAGAGAGTTCTTAATTATTGGTAACAATTATTGTCTAAGTGTTGGATCGAAAATCTAAATGGCTTGGCTGTTATATGTCAAAATATCTAACAAACGTGGATAAAAACCTTGAAAATCGGGAGGCTCGATTTTCACCGTAGACATATGGTCTATTGGTCTTTTCTACTCGTATAATCTCTGGAATCAGAAACGGGAAGGGCCCAATAAGGTGTTTTTTCGTCCATACAAATCATCATTCTTCTTTTGCCTATCTTTGAAGATTTTTTGATGGAATAACAAACGAAAGAACGTGAGTTCTCTTACGAATAATTTTCCAGCGGCAGCAAGCGTTTGCATTTCCGTTATGTTACATATGATGCGGGGTAGCACATTGTTGATCCTTTTCACAACAACCTCTGGTTTTTTGCTTCAATTTAAAAAAATAACAATTTTCACATCATAATTTAGCAACTTTGGTCCCAATAGAAGTCATGTCAAAATGTTGTTTTTGTTTTCTTAGATCCTACATGTTTTGCACAAAATTTATGTTCGTTTTAAAACTAACTTTGCTTACCTTTTGCTGGAATTTAAAAATAAAACGAACAACAGGACAAACATAAAACCAACCAATTTTAGGGTTTCCCCTACCAATACATACGGAGTGTTTTTTTAAACTAGATAGAACTTTAAATTGTAAAAAGTAACACAAAAGATTAAATTTTGATGAAACTTTTTTTTATTTCTTTCAGTATACTCTGACAAATCATCATGAATAGACTCACCCTTGAACACCGCTACGAAATTATCCAAATTTACTTTGAAAATCAGTCGTCGATTCGCGCAACTTATAGACGACTTTGTCATTTGTATGGCGTACATAATCGTCCATCTGAACAAGCCATTCATCGAACTGTGGATAGATTTAATAAACCAAATTGCCGCATATGGAGTGAGACCAATCCACAAGAGACCCTACAGACTCCATTACATCCAGAAAAATGCACCGTATGGTGCGGTTTTCACGTTGGTGGCATCATCGGACCTTATTTCTTCAAAAATGAGGCCGGAGCTCGCGTTACGGTCAATGGAGATTGTTACCGTACCATGATCAATGATTTTTTGTTTGAAAATATGGATGACATTGATCCGGAGGAGATGTGGTTTCAACAGGATGGCGCTACGTGCCAAACGGCGAACTCAACCATCGACTTATTGAAATCAAAATTTGGCGATAAGTTGATTTCGAGAAGTGGACCTGTCAATTGGCCTCCAAGGTCGTGCGATTTGACACCTCTCGATTATTTCCTGTGGGGCTACGTGAAGTCACTGGTTTATGCTGATAAACCAGCAACAATTGATGCCTTGGAGGCCAGCATTGTTCGTGTTAAAAATTGGACGTCCAGAATGCACTTCGTCAAGAACAGCCGCGGTGCCCATATGCCCGAAATCATTTTCAAATGTTAATGTCACGTATTGATCTTTCGAATAAAAAAAATTTGAGTACAATTTAATTCTTTGTGTTATTTTTTACAATTTCAAGTTCTATCGGGCATAAAAACACCCTTTACTACTAGAGAATGATGATGAAGATGTTGTTGGAAATTTCTAGCCAGACTTTTTGTATTTGGAACCTACGAAGGAGAATGGAGAAGGAGAATGTTAGCTTATATGTTTTGCTTGAAATGTTTCTATTCCTCCTTTTTGCACCGTAACCACCATTCCAATCCTCTCTTATACACCTTGTTATTTATTTGTTTATAGAACAATTGAAGGCAGAAAGAAAGAGGTCACCAATTTTTTTTCTAACCAATAAAAAATAGTGGATTTATTATTTATCACATGGCTTAAAAAAGTCACAAAATATACATGTATAGTAAAAAAACAACAATAGATATCTCTTTTCACATCCTTTTCCTTTCTTCCACATCTGGACTAGGCTACGAGTTTTTATTTAAGACATTTCGAAATTTCCTGGTAGTTTACGACGAAAAACAGGGTGGAGGGTAGACGGAATAACACAAATAGAAAATCTAAAGAAAACACATTTGTTTTTATTACAGTGTTTTATTTAACTTGCTTTGGTGTCTGTTTAGTTCAAATCGAATTACTCATTTCCACACAGTTGCAGGTGACCAATCGAACTAAAACTTTGCATAGTTTTCAGATGCGGATGACAATACAAGCATATGAAACCAAAACCAATATGGGTTTAATTTTTCCTATAGCCCCCATATAGTGGTACCATTTCAGGTATTTCGAGGATTTTATGTTCATTTTTAGTCCGAATTGGCTGTAAGTTGTAGTGGGAACTACAGAAACTTCCCCAACAAAAAATGTGGTAGTGTGTGGTATAGCCCCCGTATAGCTGTACCACCCGAAATTTGTTTACAAAAAAGTTAAAAATAAAAAATATTTAAAAAATTCAAACACAGTGTTTTATTTTTTTCACTAAGAACATAACAAAAAAAGCATGTGAAAGGAAAAATTTGTCAAGATATTATTATCACCTAATGATGACTAGCCTGTTGGTGAGTAGAGCAAAATGTTATTAAAATGTTAAACGTGACAAGAATTGACTGGAGTATTCGCATGAAAGCTGGATGCAGGAATTTGAGCAACATAAGTATGAATTGCATAAATGGGCAGTATGATTGGTGACGATGCTAATAGGCAACATTATACCAACAACACGTAAGAAGCGTTGAGTTTGGCCGGCCGCACCACCCACCATGTGATATCATGAGTTAAAATTAAATATGTAAGGAGTTTTATATCCTTTACAAAATTACCTATGAAAAAAATTTGTGAATTCTAATTAACAACAAGTAAGAACGGCGTTAAGTTCGGCCTGGCCGAGCTCTTTATATCCTCCTCCACAAGGTGTATTGTAGTAAATAGGAGCAATTAGTTTACTATGGGTTATGAAAGAAAAGCAGCAAAATATCTAAACTGTTAATAAATGCTCCCTTTAAAAGAGTCATCATGAGACGTCTTTCATGTTCTTTCCAAAACGTGGACCAATAACTATAATTTTTCGGATTGAGCTTTTGTATCCGCTGGCAACACACAATCAACCACAATAATGTAGCAAAGAAATCAGTTAAAAACTTCCTGGAACATACGAACTGTCTATGAACGGTTATTAAAAACAAAAATAGCAAAAAATATTCGATTTTTATACTTTTTTCTCTGATTCTGGTCCGCAGATACCGAAACTCCCAAAAATTAAACAAAAAATTAAAATTATATTTAACGTTTACCCCTACTTAAGGAAATTTGAAAGGACGGACAAAATCAAAATTGGGGGTCTACGACCGATATTTCGAGGTGTTACATGAATTTTTCCCAAACAAACTTTCCACATAGTGGTGTAGGGTATAAAAATTTCAGCCAAAATATGATGAAAAGAGGAAACATTTGCGATACCACGAATAAGAAAAAGGTCTCAAAGGATAAAGTTGAACAAGAAACGCCTCAGGAGGTACTTATCGTCTCTCCTTTAGGTTACTACCATACAAGTTCCAATCGTTTATGTAGAAAGGCCGAATAAATCCCTTAAGATTGGTTAAATATGTATTTTCACTAAGTAAAAATTTAATGAACTAATAACCAGATATTCAGTGTTTCCGACAAATATAAATAATTTGGACTAACCTGGGGTAGTTCACTCATATGAACAGTCAGTACTGAATAAAATGTACTTTTAACATACACATTTATTGTGTTGGTAATCCCTTGCGGAGCAATAAGAACTACACCAAAAGAGCACTAGAGGGACTTGGTTTTGTATCGAAGGTACAGCTGAATAGATCATGATAGGTCATCATACAGCCTTAATCCCAAGAAGGCCGGTTCTATGCATCGGATTGCTTAGAGTAATCTTCGACCTTCCAAATTTATTTTCCAAGCTAATTTGATAATTGGCTGGAGGGAGAAGAACCATTTTTTACTTTTTGAGATATAGGTGGTTTCTAGGGTTTTCGCGTATGCTCTTTCTGAATTTCTGGCCGGCTTTTTCCTATCTGCGAGATATCAACGCGAAAGCATAAGTTCTTTGCAGGTATGAAATTAATATTTTAATAACTTACATATTTAAAAACTCATTCCAAAACTCAGAACTTTAGTTTCCGATTTAGAAGGTTTGAATTTATTGTGGCAAACATGGGAAAATGTTTTTGTCACTTTGTTGCATGTGATTTACAATATTTTGCATTTGTGTCATAAGTGTGGATATGGAACAACTCGAAAAAATTATATTTTTAAAAAATTCTCTATAACTATTTTATTTCAACAGATTTTCTTCTTACATTTGGCAAAGATGTTCTATATACTACTACCAATAAAACTAGTCAAATATATAAATATTTCCTTAAGTCAGATTAAAGCAATTGTGACGCAAACATTAAAATTTGATTATATCTAAACGAGAAAATGGCGTATGGAACACCTAAGCATGACACCGACGATATGTCAACTTCGTTGAGATGCAATAGATGTGAAGAAAGGGTGCACTTTCCAGACTGCTCTGCTCTTAGTCTCCTCCGGGGCTACTACGACAGGAGTTTTGTTGCTGCTGGCTGTGCCAGAACATCTTCCAGCGTTTTACCAACTTCGTCGTCAAAATCATCGTCGAAACACGAAACACCTACGCAGTCTTCCCAATACCAAAAAACGCTTCATCTAACACCACGTGATCTTTTTCAGAGTCCCGAAAATTCATCATTTCTGCAATTCAATTGTAACGGTGTCCGCAAGAAAATCAGCGAAATCGTAGACTCCGTGTGTCGGAGGAATACCATAGTCGCCCCGAAATAGACAAGAAAGCTCACTTACAAAGTTTTGCGGAAGAAGCGGTGGAGGAGTAATTGCCTTCCTTATACTTTTAGGTGGGTAGCAAGTGTGGGACTGCCAAGGTAGAGTTGCGTTATGTGTATATACTGTCGCTGAATAGGTGTGACTTGCGTTATATGCCCGACATTGGTTCTCTTTTGGTGTACAATAACCGTGTAATGCTAGGGGACTTCCATGTTTATTTTGAGTGTTTGCATTCAGCCCTTCGCAATGGCAACCCGTTATTTCTCTTGGCTCAGACCATCTTCCTATCATTGTCTCCCTAAACAGATCACCCGAAAAGCTCATTGGCAAGGATTCAAAGAATTTACCAATCACGGTCATTAATGTTGCAACCGCTTGTCATTGTTACAGCCGCTTGCAAATTTCCCAGCAAATTTCCGTAGCGTCGTGCCTACACGGAATCTCAATGGTAATGCTTAAGCAATTATATGAACGCGGTTTTAAGTATTTAATAAGTGTCCTCAATCTACTCTTAGGCACTCACATCTGGAAAGTTGTCAAGGTTAACTGTCTACATAGCTGATTTAGTGCATTTCTTCCATCTGGGGAATATGAAAATATCTGCCGCTAAAACCACTGCCACAATGTTCACAACCTGAGACAAGGCCACTTAACATATTGGTCGAAGGTCCAACCACTTACTACCCCAAGATGTTTGGTGTAACATTTGACTGCATGTTTAATCGTCCCCGCAGACAACAAGAAAAGGGGTATGATCAAGGTTCTCAAGTCGCTTGCTTGTCTTGTTGAACACTTTTAAAGCAAAAGGCCGGTCTGTGGTAAGCCATGCCGCGCCAGAGTGGTATGCAAATGTTAGCTCTACGCAGTGGACAAAATATTCAAACCTGCCAGAATCCCGCAAGGTGCCTTTTCATAACACTGGTGTACCACCTTCGTGAGTAGACAAAGATTTTTCCGGTACATCCACACAACAAGAAGTTGTCGATGCAGTACCTACATGGGTCGATGCGTGCCGCTCCGCACGACACGCTGCATTTGTTTAGCTGACCCGCTAACCCAATTCCCCTGTCTCCTGATTCTTTATGGACGTAGCCAATCCCTCTGCGATCATCCTATAGCATATTTCATTGGCATTTCAAACTGCCTTAATCCATGAAGTAAACAAAATTATTTTTTTTCTTCACATTCTAACTCACCTCCTCTTTACTTTAAATCTAAATTAATCTATGTATGGCCTAAAATATACGTAAATGTCTTTACATCTGTCCTTAACTTATTTTTTTCTACTTCGAATTTTCTTTGAATTGCAAATCAGCTGCTTTTGAGGTTAAAGTCACCAGGTTGGTTGTTTATGTTCCTTTTTATGTGTGTACGAATGTGTCCACCTTAGCATATAATGATCCTCTTCAAACACCTCTACTATCGCATGGACAAGCTTTTATACGGCAAAGACCACCAACATATAAAGCTGTGACAAAGGCATCACTTTGATGTCTAAGCTTGATCACCGCCAACGTTATCATCCGCTATACCAACTTGAGTTGAGTTTTTCCATTTACAACGGATACGGTTTTTACAAATGCTACTCCACTTAAAAGAGGATTTCACACAGACATTGAATTAACATTGGCATTGGCGAGAGAAGTGAAGAAAGAGGCAACAACTAGAAAACAATGAAGTGGTAAACTTCAGCTAATGAAAATTGGCTTTAATGTAGCTGATTAAGTGCTGAAAATATCAACTGACGGTGAGAAAACTGATACAGGGTATGATTATTATTAATTGGTGTTTAAGACAATTGCGATTTGGTATCTTAGGAAATTTCTGCGTATGATTGATGATAGTAACTTATTTCGAAAAAGGTGACACATGATTGATAACAATTGTATTAAGATTGTTCGAGGCGCTCATGTAAATTTTTAATTTCGACTTTGCGCCCAACACCATTTCACCTTGAACAGTCTGCCAGTTTATGACAAAAAAATTTTTAACTAATTTATAAAAGCAAACAAATTTGAGCTCTTCTAGAGGTATATTGACGACTTTCTGGATTTTTTTCTATAGGCAAAAGTAATTTTAAACTATTTGTTTTCCTCGTTTCTGACTTTTAAAGAGCCTCTTTTGCAAAATTGTCGTCTTGTGGTCATTATTTTTTTAATCTAGCATGAAGAACTCATAAATGCCTCAAAATTGAAACCTCCTGAAACATTGTGCAATGATGAGCTCAATTTCTCTTCAGTTTAGCATGTATTCGTTTATAAGCAATGCAACTGGGGTTGTCAACTAATGTTGCACATGGAATTCATGTGGTCGCATCCGACAAGACTTTCACAAATAAACATCATAGTTTTAACAAGATTGTTCTAAATTCTCATTTGGAGCAAATACACTGACGTTTTGGGTTCAATGCATATCCTTCAGTGAGTGTAAATAGTTGTATAATTAATGTGAGGTTTAATATGTTCATCGTTATCACTATTGTGTTTGAATATGTCCCATAAGGTAGTAGTGTGATGTCAAATAAGCATAATAACAATCCATAGAATGTAAACACACATTTTAGTTGTTACGCTAAATACTGATGTAGATTTAGTGAATTTTTTGGGACGTATGACTTGTGACGTCAAACATACGCTATCATTATCAGTTTTAAGGACTTGTAGCCACATGAAAATTTTTAAACATCGAAATTTTAAAGTACAAATTGGAGTGATCGGACAAACAAATTGGAGTGATCGGACAAAAATTGGTTGGCATTCACGCCTAAATATTCTCGTTCAACCCCTATAACTATAGGTGTATATTCTGGGGCTGGGTTCTTGTTCTATAAACACTTGAAATGAAAAATATTGCCTTTATAATTGTTTTCATTTGACCGTTTTTTTCCTTTTTTCATTTCACTTTATTATCAATCCATCCATCTTAAAAAAGCACCTTGTACTATAACGTATGTAGTTGATATTTTTTAAATCTAGCATCCAGGTTTGATTCGAGTATTTTATTCGATTTATGTCACGTCTAGCATTTTAAGAAATTTTTCTAAGCAATGCCATCATTAGGTGACAATAACATCTTTAACAGTTTGCACTTCCACTTAAAGGTATTTTCCTTTTTCACTCAGTTCCGACTATATACGTCCTATGTTGACTGGAAAAACAAGTGTGTTTGTACACAAGATGTTTTTATTTGTGTGTGTTTTTTTTTTTTTTTTGGCAAAATGTGTTATTCCGCCTCCACATCCGTCACGGTTTCCTACAAGTAAATATCAAAGAGTTTTGAAATAAGAAATGTTGTCTAGTCGACCATACAGAATGTGGTTTGAGGTTTCATTTTTTCTGAAACCCGGATAAGAACTAAGGAAGCGGATGTGTTGTTTTTCTTTTTTTTATACCCTCAGCCTTTAGGCTAAGGAGGGTATATACACTTTGATACGATGAAAATGTGCCTCATCGAAATAATGGTTTTAGACCCCAAGTATGTTTGGACGAAATGTGTTTCAGACAATTTGGAGTCGATCTAGCCATGTCCGTCCGTCTGTCTGTCTGTCTGTCTGTCCTGCTGGCTGGAGCGCACGATAACTCTCGAACCGATGAACCGATTCGGTTCAAATTTTGGCTTTCGTAATATTTTGCCCAAACTTAGTTTAAGTTCGAAGATGGGCTATATCGGTCCACTCCTTCCGGTACCTCCCCCACAAAAGTTCGAAAAAGTTCGGAAAATTTGTGCGCACGATAACTCTTTAAGGGGGTAACCGATTTGGTTCATACTTTGCTCATCGTCAAATATGTACCAGACTTAGATGAGGTTCCAATATGGACTCAATAGGTATACTCCTTCGGGTACCTCCCACACAAAATTTCGGATAAGTTCAGTTTAGGACCTGCTCTCGAATCGCTTTCGTTTTTGTTTTAGCAACTTGTATTCACTGCCCCCCATACGACGGTACAAGTTTCAGCAGGGGCAAGTCCAAACTTCCTGAGAAAATAGCTTGAAAGTTTCACAAAACGCCTATGACACCGTGTGGGGTGGTTGGAGCGCAAGATAACTCTCCAACGGATCTGCTGATTGGGACCAAATTTTGGCCTTAGTAATATTTTGTCCAAACATAGTTTAAGTTCGAAGATAAGCCATGTCCACTCCTTCAGGTACCTCCCCCACAAAATTTCAAAAATGTTCGGAAAAATTATTCGTACGGTAACTTTTGAATGGAGTGGCCGAATTGGTCCATACTTAACACATCTTAATATATCTACGAGATATAGATCAGGTCCAAATATGGACTATATTTGTCCACTTCATCCAGTACCTCCCAAACAAAATTTCGGATAAGTTCACTTTAAGACCTGCTATCGAATCACTTTTATTTTTGTTGAAGCAACTTGCATTCGCTGCCTCAATTATGATGGTAAAAGTTTTTTTCAGGGGCAAAACCACACTTCTTAAGCAGACAGCCCAAAGGGAGTAAAACCCCCCTATGGCAACGTATGTAGTGGCTGGAGATCGACTTCCATAATGGTCAATGTCGATCCATTCTTTTAAGTAATTACCCCGAAAAATTCTGCTCTTTAATCTAATCAACATATTTGTCGGTTCATGCGTTCAAAATTTTTAAAACCCTCTAAATACCTACGTTTTATGGGAAAAAATTGTTTCAATATACACAGGCTGAGGGTATATCTCTGTCGGCCAAGCCGACTGATACTTTTTTACTTGTTTATTTTTTAAATGGTTTTATTTAGCTCACCCCGTTTGTTTTATTATTTATTATTTATTATTGGATCAAATTTAGTAATTCAAATTTCACCCTCTTCCTGTCAACCGATTAATCTGAAATTTTGTATACACTTTGGATTTTGGTGACAATACAATTATATTTATTCATTATCATTATAAATTCAAGATGGCGGCCGCTACAAAATAGCGGATAACGTAGGTTTTATCAATCCCATCAATATGGGTATCAAATGAAAGGGCTCAACAAGCTCAACAACAATATACTATAAAAAATTGAAATCCAAGATGGCGGCCGCTACAAAATGGCGGATAACGTAGGTTTTATCAATCCCATCAATATGGGTATCAAATGAAAGGGCTCAACAAGCAGAATACAATATACTATAAAAAATTGAAATCCAAGATGGCGGCCGCTACAAAATGGCTGATAACGTAGGTTTTATCAATCCCATCAATATGGGTATCAAATGAAAGGGCTCAACAAGCAGAATACAATATACTATAAAAAATTGAAATCCAAGATGGCGGCCGCTACAAAATGGCGGATAACGTAGGTTTTATCAATCCCATCAATATGGGTATCAAATGAAAGGGATCAACAAGCAGAATACAATATACTATAAAAAATTGAAATCCAAGATGGCGGCCGCTACAAAATGCCGGATAACGTAGGTTTTATCAATCCCATCAATATGGGTGTCAAATGAAAGTGCTCAACCAGTAGAATACAATGTACTATATAAAGTTAAAATCTAAGATGGCGGCCTCTACAAAATGGCGTATAACTTAGGTTTTATCAATCCCCTCAAAATGGGTATCAAATGAAAAGTCTCAACAAGTAGAATACAATTTACTATGCAAAATTGAAATCTAAGATGGCCGCCGCTACCAAATGGCTGATAACAATTTTTTATCAATCCCACCAATATGGGTATCAAATAAAAGGGCTTGACAAGAAGAATACAGTGCACTATATAGTACATCTTATACACCCGAAAGCCATACAGTTTCCAGCTAAGTACAATTACGGGACGGCTGAAAGAAGAATGTTGCCTTTAATACTATCATGGGCTTCTACTATACATAAAATGCAGGGCAGCACTGTGGATCACGCAGTCGTATACTTAGGTGCGAAACTGTTTGAAGAAGGTCAAGCCTACGTGGCTCTTAGTAGAGTAAGATCTTTACAGGGACTACGTATAGAGGAGTTGGACTGCAATAAACTTACGGGCAAGAAACCTTGCAATAATAATGAAGCACTAAACGAATTAAACAGAATGCGAAATAAAAACTAAAAACTAGAAAATAAAAATAGGTAAACAACTTTTTCAGTTAAACGGTTTTATGTTAAACATACATTGCAATGTTTAAGATAAATGTACTAAAAACCAAAAAATAATAAAATAGATACAGTCGTGGGAATTATAAACATATGCATAGACTAGACTAAAATAAAACCGTGGGGCACGTCAATTGTCTACAAATTATCGACTTAATGTGCGATAGAAGAATCGTTTAATTCGTCGTTAGGCAGTTGGCCCGCAGACGGTGAGGAAATTACTTACTATTTCTTGCTCATGGAAATTCCAATAGTTATACACTCCATGTAAATAAAAGAGATGTTTCAACTAGTTTATCATTGGACATTCACACTGCTGCCTGGCGAGGAAGCGTTTCACTGCTCGTAGTTTGTCTTTAATCGACAAAGTACTACTCGCTCACCACTATGAAACCCTAAAACTCGCTTATAATCGAGCTTGCTAGCTTGTTTCCACATTCTAGCCCTACTTATCACACGTCCATCTTGTCGGTTGAACAACTGCCTAATTATAGTGTAACATTACAAAACAAACATTTTAATCAACGATTGTAGACAATTGACGTGCCCCACGGTTTTATTTTAGTCTAGTCTATGCATATGTTTATAATTCCCACGACTGTATCTATTTTATTATTTTTTGGTTTTTAGTACATTTATCTTAAACATTGCAATGTATGTTTAACATAAAACCGTTTAACTTAAAAAGTTTTTTTACCTATTTTTTAAAATATATAGTCATGTGACAAAACATAAATAACAAAAAAGGAAAACATCTTAAATAAGCACCAACTTTTGGTTACATGCAAAATATGTTGACCTTCTCTATCTGCTTTGAATTGTTCTACAAATAAATAGATAAATAAACAACAACAAGTAGAGAGAGAATATAACACTGTGTACAATTTTTTGAGTCATGGTTTATTAACCACATTCTGACACCGCGTAAGAAGACACTCGTCCCGGCGTTTTTCTCTATCACTTCAACTTTCGCGGTTATTTGTAGAACAATTCAAAGCAGATAGAGAAGGTCAACATATTTTGCATGTAACCAAAAATTGGTGCTTATTTAAGAAGTTTTCCTCTTTTGTTATTTATGTTTGTCTCATGACTATATATTTAAAAAAAAAAAAGAAAAACAACACATCCGCTTCCTTAGTTCTTATCCGGGTTTCAGAAAAAATGAAACCTCAAGCCACATTCTGTATGGTCGACTAGACAACAATTCTTATTTCAAAAACTCTTTGATATTTACTTGTAGGAAACCGTGACGGATGTGGAGGCGGAATAACACATTTTGCCAAAAAAAAAAAAAAAACACACACAAATAAAAACATCTTGTGTACAAACACACTTGTTTTTCCAGTCAGCATAGGACGTATATAGTCGGAACTGAGTGAAAAAGGAAAATACATTCAAGTGGAAGTGCAAACTTTTAAAGATATTATTGCCACCTAATGATGGCAATGCTTAGGAAAGTTTCTTGAAATGCTAGACGTGACATAAATCGAATAAAATACTCCAATCAAACCTGGATGCTAGATTTAAAAAATATCAATTACATACGTTACACGTTATAGTACAAGTTGCTTTTTTAAGATGGATGGATTGATAATAAAGTGAAATGAAAAAAGGAAAAAAACGGTCAAATGAAAACAATTATAAAGGCAATATTTTTCATTTCAAATGTTTATAGAACAAGAACCCAGCCCCAGAATATACACCTATAGTTATAGGGGTTGAACGAGAATATTTAGGCGTGAATGCCAACCAATTTTTGTCCGATCACTCCAATTTGTTTGTCCGATCACTCCAATTTGTACTTTAAAATTTCGATGTTTAAAAATTTTCATGTGGCTACAAGTCCTTAAAACTGATAATGATAGCGTATGTTTGACGTCACAAGTCATACGTCCCAAAAAATTCACTAAATCTACATCAGTATTTAGCGTAACAACTAAAATGTGTGTTTACATTCTATGGATTGTTATTATGCTTATTTGACATCACACTACTACCTTATGGGACATATTCAAACACAATAGTGATAACGATGAACATATTAAACCTCACATTAATTATACAACTATTTACACTCACTGAAGGATATGCATTGAACCCAAAACGTCAGTGTATTTGCTCCAAATGAGAATTTAGAACAATCTTGTTAAAACTATGATGTTTATTTGTGAAAGTCTTGTCGGATGCGACCACATGAATTCCATGTGCAACATTAGTTGACAACCCCAGTTGCATTGCTTATAAACGAATACATGCTAAACTGAAGGGAAATTGAGCTCATCATTGCACAATGTTTCAGGAGGCTTCAATTTTGAGGCATTTATGAGTTCTTCATGCTAGATTAAAAACAAGTAAAAAAGCGTTAAGTTCGGCCGGGCCGAACTTTTCATACCCTCCACCATAAAATATTCGAAACTAAAATGGTTTAGTTTTCATTCCTGTCCCCAACTTTAAGTGGGTACGTTAAAATGTCAGATAATGTACATAAAATGCATCATTCGGGAGGACCTTTTTTATGGTGCCTATATCTAAGAAATTGGGAGGTACCGTTATATAGGGGTTATAATAAAAAACATGGACCTATGTTGACAGTTTTTGATGGGAGCAATTAATGTCAAAAACTTCTTATTCGTTTAAAAATTGTAGCTAGAATCCTCAAAATACCGAAAATCGGTACATAACGTGGGAACTTCAAATGTCATTAACAGCTAGTTCGGAGGTATGTGGGCTATACGAAAATATGAACTTAAAATAACAATTTTTGTTGCAGAATTTTTGTTGGCTTTTAAATTTCAAATTAGAGAAAGTTCGCCCAAAAAATAAAGGTAAGGTGCGGAGAATCGGTAGGTTTGTTTTGGGACTATACCAAAACATGGACTTACGTTGGTTAAACATTTTAAGTAAAATCCTCAAAGTACCGAAAATCGGGAAGTATCGTTATATTGGGGCTATGTTGAAAATTGTTGATGCAGATTTGAGGTGACCACTACAACCTTTAAATGTAAAATTACAGTTAGTTCAGTTAAAAAGTGTAGCTTAAATTGCAAAAGTACTGAAAATTGGGAGGTACCGTTATATGGGAGCTATATCCGAACATGGAACTATGTTGACAATTTTTGATAGAGAGGTGTTGTGACCACTAAGAACTTCAAATGTCAAATTACTGCTAGTTCGGTTTAATACTGTAGCTAAAATCATCAAATTACTGAAAATCGGGAGGTACCGTTATATGGGGGCTTTATCAATACATCGACCTTTCTTGAAAATTTTTGGTGGAGAGGTGTGGTGACCACTAGGAATTTCAAATGTCAAATGTTCAAATTGCAGATAATTCGGTTAAAACTTGTAGGTAAAATTTTCAAAACACCGAAAATCGGGAGGTACCGTTATATGGGGCTATAGCAAAACATGGACCTATGTTCATAATTTTTTCGAATATAAGTTTTTTGTCACTAGGAACCCTAAATATCAAATTATAGCTAATTCGGTCTAGA
Organism: Musca autumnalis; assembly: GCF_047663935.1. Lineage (NCBI taxonomy): Eukaryota > Metazoa > Arthropoda > Insecta > Diptera > Muscidae > Musca > Musca autumnalis. The sequence continues at coordinate 31,494,162 of NW_027411866.1, read as the reverse complement.
AATGTGACTTAAAACGTGAAAAAAACATGGACCTATGTCCACTAGTTATATAAGTTTAACGACATTTAAAAACCCTAAATGTCAATTTATAGCCACATCGGTCTGATACACTTAAGAACCCTAAATGTCAGATTATAGCCACATCGGTCTGAAAATGTAGCTAAAAACGTCAAAATACCTTAAATCGGGGGGTACCATTATATGGGGGCTATACCAAAACGTTGACCTATGTCCACAAGTTTTATTATATAAGTTTATTGACACTTAAGAACACTAAATGTCAAATTATAGCTACATCGGTCTGAAAATGTAGGTAAAAACGTCAAAATACCGTAAATCGGGGGGTACCATTATATGGGGGCTATTCCAAAACGTGGACCGATATAGCCCATCATCGAGCTTGACCTACCTGCAAACAAAAGACGCATTTTTGTGGATGCTAGAGTGATTACCACAAACGGACGGACGGACGTGCACAGATCGACCCAGAATTTTACCCTGATCAAGAATATATATACTTTATAGGGTCGCAAATGAGTATTTCAATGCGTTACAAACGGAAAAACAAACTTAATATACCCTCCATACTATGGTGGAGGGTATAAAAATGGGTTCACCTAGGTGAAAGGTACCACCTACGGGGCTAAATCATAGAGTCAACCGATCTTTAAATTTTTTGGCGGAAATGTTTTATAGCTGCAGGGAACTGCAAGAGTCAAATTGAGGGTAGTTTCATCAAAACAATGTAGACCCTCAAAAATGGACCCATGTTTACGAATTTTAGTGAAGAAATTTCGTGACCACTGAAAATTCCCGAAAATCGGGAGGTACAGTTATATGAGGGGATATACCAAAACATGGACCTATGTATATTAACGATTATTTTTGAATAGACAAAATTGTAGCTAACATTCTCAAAATACCGATCATTACAGCTAGTTCGGTTAAAAATTGCAGCTAAAATTCTCAAAATACCGAAAATCGGGGGATACCGTTATATGGGGGCTATACCAAAACATGGACCTATATTGACGATGTTTCGTTGGAGATATTTCATGACCACTGAGAACCTCAAATGGCAAATTACAGCTAGCTCGGTTAAAAGTTGTTGCTAAAATTCTCAAAATACCGAAAATCGGGAGGTACCGATTTATGGGGGCTATACCAAAACATGAACCTATGTTGACGATGCTTGGTGGAGATATTTCATGACCACTGAGAACCTCAAATGTTAAATTGCAGATAGTTCGGTTAAAAATTGTGGCTAAAATTCTCAAAATACCGAAAATTGGGAGGTACCGTTATATGGGGACTATACCAAAACATGGACCTATGCCCACATCCTTTGGGATATAGGTTTGTTGATCACTAGGAACCCTAAGTGCCAAATTATAGCTGGTTCGGTCTGCAAATGTGGCGAATAACGTAAAAATACCTCAAATCCGGAGGTACCGTTATATGGGGGCTATACCAAAGAGTGGACCGATAAAGCCCATCTTCGAACTTGACCTGCCTATGGAAAAAAGACCCACTGGTGCAAAATTTCAGCACTCTATCTCAATTATTGCGGACGCTAGAGTGATTACAACAGACGGACAGACGGACATGGCTACATCGTCTTAGAATTTTATCCTGATCAAGAATATATATACTTTATAGGGTCGCAAATGATTAGTTCGATGTGTTACAAACGGAATGACAAACTTAATATACCCTCCATACTATGGTGGAGGGTATAATAATGACCACAAGACGATTTTGCAAAAGAGGCTCTTTAAAAGTCAGAAACGAGGAAAACAAACAGTTTAAAATTACTTTTGCCTATAGCAAAAATCCAGAATGTCGTCAATATACTTCTAGAAGAGCTCAAATTTATTTGCTTTCATAAATTAGTTGAATATTTTCTCATAAACTGGCAGACTGTTCAACGTGAAATGGTGTTGGGCGCAAAGTCGGAATTAAAAATTTACATGAGCGCCTCGAACAATCTCAATACAATTGTTATCAATCATGTGTCACCTTTTTCGAAATAAGAAATTTCCTAAGATATCAAATCGGAATTGTCTTAAATACCAATTAATAATAATCATACCCTGTATCAGTTTTCTCACCGTCAGTTGAAATTTTCAGCACTTAATCAGCGACATTAAAGTCAATTTTCATTAGCTGAAGTTTACCACTTCATTGTTTTCTAGTTTTTGCCTCTTTCTTCATTTCTTGGTAATCCTTTACCTGTCAATGTTAATTCAATGACTATGTGAAATCCTCTTTTAAGTGGAGTACTCGTAGCATTTGTAAAAACCGTATCCGCTGTAAATGGAAAAACTCAACTCAAGTTGGTATAGCGGATGTTGACGTCGGCGGTGATGAAGCTTAGACATCAAAGTGATGCCTTTGTCACAGCTTTGTATGTTGGTGGCCTTTGCCGTATAAAAGCTTGTCCATGTGATAGAAGAGGTGTTTGAAGAGGATGATTATATGCTAAGGTGGACACATTCGTACACACATAAAAGGGAACATAAACAACCACCCTGGTGACTTTAACCTCAAAAGCAGCTGATTTGCAATTCAAAGAAAAGTCGAAGTAGAAAAAAAATAATTTAAGGTACAGATGTAAAGACATTTACGTATATTTTAGGCCATACATAGATTAATTTAGATTTAAAATAAAGAGGAGGTGAGTTAGAATGTGAAGAAAAAAATAATTTTGTTTAATTCATGGATTAAGGCAGTTTGAAATGCCAATGAAATATGCTATAGGATGATCGCAGAGGGATTGGCTGCGTCCATAAAGAATCAGGAGACAGGGGAATTGGGTTAGCGGGTCAGCTAAACAAATGCAGCGTGTCGTGCGGAACGACACGCATCGACCCAAGTTGGTACTGCATCGACAACTTCTTGTTGTGTGGATGTACCGGAAAAATCTTTGTCTACTCACGAAGATGGTACACCAGTGTTATGAAAAGGCACCTTGCGGGATTCTGGCAAGTTTGAATATTTTGTCCACTGCGTAGCGCACGCTAACATTTGCATACCACTCTGGCGCGGCATGGCTTACTACAGACCGGCCTTTTGCTTTATAAGAGTTCAACAAGATTTTTTGTCAGAAACCGAAGTGCTGCTGGCAAGCGACTTGAGAACCTTGATCATATCCCTTATCTTGTTGTCTGCGGGGACGATTAAACATGCTGTCACATGTTACACCAAACATCTTGGGGTAGTAAGTGGTTGGACCTTCGACCTATATATTAAGTGGGCCTTGTTTCAGGTTGTGAACATTGTGGCAGTGGTTTTAGCGGCAGATATTTTCATATTCCCCAGATGGAAGAAATGCACTAAATCAGCTATGTAGACAGTTAACCTTGGCAACTTTCCAGATGTGGGTGCCTAATAGTAGATTGAGGACACTTATTAAATACTTAAAACCGAGTTCATATAATTGCTTAAGCATTACCATTGAGATTCCGTGGGGGCACGACGCTACGGAAATTTGCAAGCGGCTGTAACAATGACAAGCTGTTGCAACATTAATGACCGTGATTGGTAAATTCTTTGAATCCTTGCCAATGAGCTAGCTTTTCGGGTGATCTGTTTAGGGAGACAATGATAGGAAGATGGTCTGAGCCAAGAGAAATAACGGGTTGCCATTGCGAAGGGCTGAATGCCAACACTCAACATAAGCGTGGAAGTCCCCTAGCATCACACGGTTATTGTACACCAAAAGAGAACCAATGTCGGGCATATAACGCAAATCACACCTATTCAGCGGCAGTATGTACACATAACGCAACTCTACCTTGGCAGTCCCACACTTGCTACCAACCTAAAAGTATAAGGAAGGCAATTACTCCTCCACCGCTTCTTCCGCAAAACTTTGTAAGTGAGCTTTCTTGTCTATTTCGGGGCGACTATGGTATTCCTCCGACACACGGAGTCTACGATTTCGCTGATTTTCTTGCGGACACCGTTACAATTGAATTGCAGAAATGATGAATTTTCGGGACTCTGAAAAAGATCACGTGGTGTTAGATGAAGCGTTTTTTGGTGTTGGGAAGACTGCGTAGGTGTTTCGTGTTTCGACGATGATTTTGACGACGAAGTTGGTGAAACGCTGGAAGATGTTCTGGCGCAGCCAGCAGCAACAAAACTCCTGTCGTAGTAGCCCCGGAGGAGACTGAGACCAGAGCAGTCTCGAAAGTGCACCCTTTCCTCACATCCATTGGATCTCAACGAAGTTGACATATCGTCGGTGTCATGCTTAGATGTTCCATACGCCATTTTCTCGTTTTGATATAATCAAATTTTAATATTTGCGTCACAACTGCTTGAAGCTGACTTAAGAAAATATTTATATTTTTGACTAGTTTTTAGGTAGCAGTATATAGAACATCTTTGTCAAAAGTTAGAAGAAAATCTGTTGAAATAAAATAGTTATAGAGAATTTTTTAAAAATATAATTTTTGTCGAGTTGTTCCATATCCACACTTATGACACAAATGCAAAATACGTTGATGTCTCGGAAACTTGAGCAGATAGGAAAAAGCCGGCCAGAAATTCAGAAAGAGCATACGCGAAAACCCTAGGAACCACCTATATCTCAAAAAGTAAAAGATTGCGTATGGTGGATGCAGATCTGACAAAGGCAGCATTCATAGCCCGTGGTTCTTCTCCCTCCAGCCAATTATCAAATGAGCTTGGAAAATAAATTTGGAAGATCGAAGATTACTCTAAGCAATCCGATGCATAGAACCGGCCTTCGTGGGATTAAGGCTGTATGATGACCTATCATGATCTATTCAGCTGTATCTTCGATACAAAACCAAGTCCCTCTAGTGCTCTTTTGGTGTAGTTCTTATTGCTCCGCAAGGGATTACCAACACAATAAATGTGTATGTTAAAAGTACATTTTATTCAATACAGGCTGTTCATATGAGTGAACTACCCCAGGTTAGTCCAAATTATTTATATTTGTCGGAAACACTGAATATCTGGTTATTAGTTCATTAAATTTTTACTTAGTGAAAATACATATTTAACCAATCTTAAGGGATTTATTCGGCCTTTCTACATAAACGATTGGAACTTGTATGGTAGTAACCTAAAGGAGAGACGATAAGTAACTCCTGAGGCGTTTCTTCTTCAACTTTATCCTTTGAGACCTTATTCTTAATCTGGGTATCGCAAATGTTTCCTCTTTTCATCATATTTTGGCTGAAATTTTTATACCCTACACCACTATGTGGAAAGGGTATTATAAGTTTGTTTTGGGAAAAATTCATGTAACACCGCGAAATATCGGTCGTAGACCCCCAATGTGGTATACCAATATTCATATCTCGACGAGATAAAGACCAGACTAGATCCCTATTTTTATTGGTGATGATCGCGAAATATTTAGGGGGTGAAATGGACCAAAAAAACATTTTTAAGCGATTTTCTAGCTGCTCTGTAGGTCGCAATAATAGTCCGATTGCCGAAATTTTCATTAAGGTAAGAGTATATGACAAAGAAGAAGCTAGCCTTTTGAGATGGTGATCAGATAATATTTAGATGGTTAAATGGACCACAACTTTTGTTTTTATACCCTCCACCATAGTATGGAGGGTAAATTAAGTTTGTCATTCCGTTTGTAACACATCGAACTAATCATTTGCGACCCTATAAAGTATATATATTCTTGATCAGGATAAAATTCTAAGACGATCTAGCCATGTCCGTCCGTCCGTCTGTCCGTCTGTTGTAATCACTCTAGCGTCCGCAATAATTGAGATAGAGTGCTGAAATTTTGCACCTTAGGGTCTTTTTTCCATAGGCAGGTCAAGTTCGAAGATGGGCTATATCGGTCCACGCTATGGTATAGCCCCCATATAACGGTACCTCCGGATTTGAGGTATTTTGACGTTCTTCGCCACATTTGCAGACCGAATTAGCTATAATTTGGCACTTAGGGTTCCTAGTGATCAACAAACTTATATCCCTAAGGATATGAGCATAGGTTCATGTTTTGGTATAGTCCCCATATAACGGTACCTCCCGATTTTCGGTATTTTGAGAATTTTAGCCACAATTTCTAACCGAACTATCTGCAATTTGACATTTGAGGTTCTCAGTGGTCACGAAACGTCTCCACGAAACATCGTCAACATAGGTCCATGTTTTGGTATAGCCCCCATATTTCGGTACCTCCCGATTTTCGGTATTTTAAGAATTTTAGCTACAAATTTTAACCGAACTTGCTGTAATTTGCCATTTGAGGTTCTCTGTGGGCATGAAACATCTCCAAAAAACATCGTCAACATAGATCCATGTTTTGGTATAGCCCCCATATAACGGTACCTCCCGATTTTCGGTATTTTGAGAATTTTAGCTGCAATTTTTAACCGAACTAGATGTAACGATCGGTATTTTAAGAATTTTAGCTACAATTTTGTCTATTCAAAAATAATCGTCAATACTGTACCTCCCGATTTTCGGGAATTTTCAGTGGTCATGAAATTTATTCACTAAAATTCGCCAACATGGGTCCCTTTTTGAGGGTCTACATTGTTTTGATGAGACTACCCTCAATTTGACTCTTGAAGTTCTCTGTAGCTATAAAACTTTTCCGCCAAAAAATTTAAAAATTGGTTGACTCTTTGATATACCCCGTAGGTGGTACCTTTCACGTAGCTGAACACATTTTTTTAGATTAGACTAGATAACACTGTGCAACAAAAGGAAGGTGAAAGTCTGGGGCACAGAAAATTCCTTTTGGGGAAGAAATGCCTTGGTGAGTATATTATGAACCTCGAAGGACAGATCCGCCGTGAGTCGAACTTCCGCGTTATGGCGTGATGAAATTTTTGTTAGAGACCCTGTGGGCCATCAGGAATTAGCGTTATATATTTGTTCACTGTTGCTTAAGTGCTCTACAAAAACAACAAACAAAGATATAATGCTAATTCATGATGGCTTACAGGGTCTCTTGCAAAAACTTCATCACGCCATAACGCGGAAGTTCGACTCACGGCGCATCTGACCTTCGGGGTTTTTATTATACACACACCAAGGGCTTTCATCTCCAAAAGGAATTATCTCTGCCCCAATATTTGTGTTCATAGTGTAATTTAAGCAATAGTGGGAGGCAGTAGGTGTCTATCCATTGTCGAAAAATTGTTCCACCTAAAATTGTGGAAGGACCCTAATTATTCCATTTTAATTAAGACTATTTTATGGTGGAGGGTATAAAAAGTTCGGCCCGGCCGAACTTAACGACGTTTTACTTGTTTTTTTATTTTTAATATACAGCTTATATCCTTATTCCCTTAAGACACTTTCCGCCTCTCTTAATAATATTTGGAAGGCCAACTCTTGACCTTTCCATTGATGCCAATTATGTTGATTTACGTGGTCAGACAACAGAGTTACAGCCTAGTATATCCAGTTACTTGTTTGTAGTGTTGTCATTAGCACGCTAGAGGACGCACTTATAGCTCAATAGACACGGGATTTTGCGCAAGGGAAGAGTTTAGGTCGAAGAAGATGCCTAAAATTTTTGATGATGATCTGATATTATTTAGCGGGTAAATGGACCATTACTTTTGTATGAAAAATAGAAAATTTTAATTTTGGTTCATATTTAAATCCTGGAGGACATATGCCGATAAAGTAGCCTACATATGGAAAAAGAACTACTGACCTTTCCCCTGATGCAAATTGCAATAATGTGTGCTCTATAACGGGCCCACTGCCTAATATATAATGGGTTTGGAGTCGAGAACAAAATTGTCCTCCCATGATACAAATTGGCTCTATCATGACAGAGAAATACTCAGTTTTTACATTGCGTATTAATTGTCCAATTGCATTTTTTATCCATTCATTGCACCATGTGTCGCATCGCCACCTTTTTTTCAAAATCTCTTCGGTGTCGCTACCGTTAACGTTTTTTTGAAATATTTGTTTAGGTGAAGGTGATAACACCAGCCAACACCCTCTTTGCGTATAATTGAATATGATTAATTTTGGGATTTATAAATTAGTTTGCATGTAAATTATTTGGATCTCTATTGATTATTAGTAATTTATTAGAATAAATTGGAGCAGAGTCCGTCGGTCGGCAAGTTCACGGTCAAATATCAGAGATATGGCAAATTGCATTGTAACTGGGAATATTCGTAGGGGATTATATATTTAGTTATATTAAGTGTATACCAAAAAGGATACTGATATATAAATAAAATTTAAAGATATAGCAGAAGGAGCTAAACAATCGCAATTTTCCAATTTTAGAATATTTATTAGAAATGTATATAATGTTCCACAAACATCCAAGAAGGGACAAGAGAGACTTCTCTCATATAAATGAGTGCACCCCGATTCGTATTGGATATCGCCGAATCTGACACCTCTTGAAGCAAAGTTTTACATGTCGCCAACATTACTGAGGGGTATTTTGTCACCGTTGAAAATTTGAAATAACCCAGCCTGGGAATCGAACCCACGACCTTCAGTGACTGTATTTAAGCTTGATGTGATGAGGTGACAGAATCCACAAAATTATTTCTTACAAAAAGTTTATTACTTCCATAAAGGAATTTTTATTTGCTGAAAGCTAATACAGCGGGATAGAGGTGTAGGGTATCACATGGTCGGCCGCGTCCGACTATAGCATCTGCTTACTTGTTTTATTTGAAATCTTCCACACAAAGGGATGCAATATTTTATATTTATCTTTACTTTGTAAAGACTGCACAAACTATGCAAACATACATATCATATCATATATCATTTTGCAAATTTATCACATTTGTATTCCATAAGAGCTGTGAATATTTTTTACCTCCGCATTCAAATTGACAAGAGCGCAACATTGTTCAAACATATTTGCAAACTGCATCGGAAAATTCCAGAGCAATTTATAACAGATGTACCAATTATGGGTTTGCATTGCTTCACGGGCAGTTGGAACATGGCTATGCGACAGACTATGTTTTTTCTGCATACAATTCGTAGTGGTGTTGATTTCAATTGTCTGTGTGTTAAGCACATTTCAAACTGGGGCTGGCTTTTCATTATTGTCTAATAGTGGCTAACGCTAAGAGCACAACACATTAAATGACATATTATCAAGAGATACTAAAAACATAGCAAACATGACAGCTGGCAGAAATACCTTCTTCATCATTGACATAACCACCAACATGGCATTGGCTAAGACCGCCACCAAGTAAATATTTGATAACATACTCATATAGAAGGTTCCACAGCTGGAAGTCATTATTATAATTAGAACATCAACACAAAATGTGTTGAGAATTATGCCGACCACAAATCCTAGCATGTTACAGAGAGGCGGCTGGGGACAATAATATTAAACAAGTAAAAAGTCGTTAAGTTCGGCCGGGCCGAACTTTTTATACCCTCCACCATAAAATAGTCTTAATTAAAATGGAATAATTAGGGTCCATTCACAACATTAGGTGGAACAACTTTTAGACAATGGATAGACTCCTACTGCCTCCCACTATTGCTTAAATTTCACTGTGAACACAAATGTTGGGTCAGAGATAATTCCTTTTGGAGATGAAAGCCCTTGGTGTGTGTATATTAAAAACACCGAAGAACAGATGCGCCGTGAGTCGAACTTCCGCGTTATGGCGAGATGAAGTTTTGACAAGAGACCTTGTAAGCCATCATGAATTAGCTTTATATCTTTGTTTGTTGTTTTTGTAGAGCACTTAAGCAACAGTGAACAACGATTTAACGCTAATTCCTGATGGCCCTGTGTCTCTAACAAAAATTTCATCACGCCATAACGCGGAAGTTCGACTCACGGCGGATCTGTCACCAAGGCCTTTCTTCCCTAAGAGGAATTTTCCGTGCCCCAGACTTTCACCTCCATTTTGTTGCACAGTGTTATCTAATCTAATCTAAAAAATGTGTTCAGCTAGGTGAAAGGTACCACCTACGGGGCTATAACAAAGAGTCAACCTATCTTTGAATTTTTTGGCGGAAAAGTTTTATAGCTGCAGGGAACTTCAAGAGTCAAATTGAGGGTAGTTTCATCAAAACAATGTAGACCCTCAAAAATGGACCCATGTTGACGAATTTTATTAGAGAAATTTCGTGACCACTGAAAATTCCCGAAAATCGGGAGGTACAGTTATATGGGGGGATATACCAAAACATGGACCTATATTGACGATAATTTTTGAATAGACAAAATTGTAGCTAAAATTCTCAAAATACCGATCATTACAGCTAGTTCGGTTAAAAATTGTAGCTAAAATTCTCAAAATACCGAAAATCGGGAGATACCGTTATATGGGGGCTATACGAAAACATGGACCTATGTTGACTATGTTTCGTGGAGATGTTTCATGACCACTGAGAACCTCAAATGTCAAATTACAGCTAGTTCGGTTAAAAATCGTAACTAAAATGCTCAAAATACCGAAACTCGGGAGGTATGGTTTTAAGGGGGCCATAACAAAACATGGCCCTATGTTGACGATGTTTGCTGGAGATGTTTCATGACCACTGAGAACCTCAAATGTCAAATTGCAGATAGTTCGGTTACAAATTATAGCTAAAATTCTCAAAATACCGAAAATCGGGAGGTACCGATATATGGGGGCTATACCAAAACATGGACCTATATTGACGATTATTTTTGAATCGACAAAATTGTAGCTAAAATTCTCAAAATACCGATCATTACAGCTAGTTCGGTTAAAAATTGCAGCTAAAATTCTCAAAATACCGAAAATCGGGAGATACCGTTACATGGAGGCTATACCAAAACATGGACCTATGTTGACGATGTTTCGTGGAGATGTTTCATGACCACTGAGAACCTCAAATGTCAAATTACAGCTAGTTCGGTTAAAAATTGTAACTAAAATGCTCAAAATACCGAAAATCGGGAGGTACGGTTTTAAGGGGGCCATAACAAAACATGGCCCTATGTTGACGATGTTTGCTGGAGATGTTTCACGACCACTGAGAACCTCAAATGTCAAATTGCAGATAGTTCGGTTACAAATTATAGCTAAAATTCTCAAAATACCGAAAATCGGGAGGTACCGATATATGGGGGCTATACCAAAACATGGACCTATATTGACGATTATTTTTGAATCGACAAAATTGTAGCTAAAATTCTCAAAATGCCGATCATTACAGCTAGTTCGGTTAAAAATTGCAGCTAAAATTCTCAAAATACCGAAAATCGGGAGATACCGTTACATGGAGGCTATACCAAAACATGGACCTATGTTGACGATGTTTGCTGGAGATGTTTCATGACCACTGATATCCTCAAATGTCAAATTACAGCTAGTTCAGTTAAAAATTGTAACTAAAATGCTCAAAATACCGAAAATCGGGAGGTACGGTTTTAAGGGGGCCATACCAAAACATGGCCCTATGTAGACGATGTTTGCTGGAGATGTTTCACGACCACTGAGAACCTCAAATGTCAAATTGCAGATAGTTCGGTTACAAATTGTGGCTAAAATTCTCAAAATACCGAAAATCGGGAGGTACCGATATATGGGGGCTATACCAAAACATGGACCTACGTTGACGATGATTCGTGGAGATGTTTCATGACCACTGAGAACCTCAAATGTCAAATTGCAGATAGTTCGGTTAAAAATTGTGGCTAAAATTCTCAAAATACCGAAAATCGGGAGGTACCGTTATATAGGGACTATACCAAAACATGAACCTATTCCCATATCCTTTGGGATATAAGTTTGTTGATCACTAGGAACCCTAAGTGCCAAATTATAGCTAATACGGTCGGCAAATGTGGCGAAGAACGTCAAAATACCTCAAATCCGGAGGTACCGTTATATGGGGGCTATATCAAAGAGTGGACCGATATAGCCCATCTTCGAACTTGACCTGCCTATGGAAAAAAGACCCTCGGGTGCAAAATGTCAGCACTCTATCTCAATTTTTGCGGACGCTAGAGTGATTACAACAGACGGACAGACTGACAGACGGACATGGCTAGATCGTCTTAGAATTTTATCCTGATCAAGAATATATATACTTTATATGGTCGCAAATGATTAGTTCGATGTGTTACAAACGGAATGACAAACTTAATATACCCTCCAGGAGGGTATAAAAAGTGACACAAACACACGCCTAAAAGTAGGCTATTATGTTATGCTTTGAGCGTTCGACATTGTACATTTGTTTGTCAAATGAAATTCTTATGACATAAGCTTTGAGACATTTTTGATTGAACTTTGAAAAACTACGGTTCTTTCCTTTCTTGAACACAGAGGTTGAGTGGTTTGCTCCCTGTCAGGATTTTTTTACATTTTACACGTTGGCAATACGCCTGAGTTGAATGATGGTTAAATATACAGAGCAGTTTGTGTAATGAAGGCTTCGCCTCAAATGGAGTCGTACTAAGATTGAGCAGCGTTCAGACTTGGTTATAAAAATGATGTTACATTGACATTTCTCATAAATATGAGAAAAGATCCCGTTTGTCTCTGGAGATGTTCCACATCGTTTCTTTCTCTGCATACCTTCAACTGTTTCAAGATTTCATTCCTTACTTGTACGCCTAACAGGATTTAATTCTTACATCAGCTATTTTGACCAAATATTGAATCGATTTCCTAGTTTCATTAGTATCTTCTACATTTCATTTACGTCTTCCATCTTCCATATCTAAAATGGCATTTTGGTTTTTGCGGTTTGGTACTTATCTGCTAACTCAGTTCGTATTGATTCTCTTTGTGTTGCTTACAATGTCTGAATATGTGATTACTTCAAAACTTACAAGAAGTGACAGTCCGTGCCCTTCGGTCTGCCATAGATATTGCTATCTGTTCTTTTCTCTGACCATAGGCAGTTTTGGATTGATGAAAGTCTTTGTGTAAATTTCATCCTCTGTTAAGTGGTAAAATGACAGAGACTGTGATATAGCACAAAAGACGGCATTCGTATACTTCGAGTTTCCTAATTAACGAGCGTTTCATTGACATAGGATGACAAATATCAAAACGCCAAAGGGTACGAAATCAGCGTAACAGTGCACATTGGTCTCTGCCATTGCCAAAAAAATAATACCTTCGTTAATTATAGTTTAAAACATTGTTTTTTCAAAATAGTCTGGCTTAATCCCATTGTTGTTGTTTTAATATTTTAAAACAACTATTTTATTAGTGGAAAAGATTTGGCATTGTTCGCCAAGGGGTAAGGCAGGGAATACTATAGTTTCGATCCACGCCACTGGATCTCATCAGTTCCCTTGTTTCTTGTTTGTGGATATTCTCCACCGAAGTTATTTTTCAATAACTTCTTCAACAAGAAACTTTTTATACCCAAACATCAATCGTCAGCTCGAAGTATAAAGGTAAGCAAAGAAAAAAGTTCAATGAGAAGTTTTTCCTTGGCAACCTCATACAACAAACATTTTTGAACAAAGTGGTGTAACAAATACCTTGTTTGCTTTGATAGGCAATACGACTAAAACCTTACCAGAAATGAAAGTAATAATAATAACTCGAATACTTTAATATCAAGTAAAGATTTAGCCACATTGCCTATAGACCATTTACTCGTATAACTTGAAACATTTTAAAATATTTTTTACCCTCTATTATAGTTAATATTCTTGATCAGGATAAAATTTTGAGTCGTTATAGCCATGGCCGTTTGTATGTCTCTTGTAATCACTCCAGTGTTCACAATATTTGAGGTAGAGTGGTATATATTTACACCCAAGTGTCTCTTTTCCATAGGCAGGTCAGGTTCGAAGATAAGATGACGTTCACTTACAAAATTTCTGTATTTTTAGGATTTTAGCTAAAATCTTTTTATAAAACTAGCTGTAATTTGACATTTAAAGTTCTTTGGTAAAGGGCCCATATAACGGTACCTCTCGATTTTGGATATTCTAAAAATTTTAGCTATATTTCTCGACCGGCTACCTTCTAGTTGGAAAATTGTCACTGTTTCGCCAAAGGCAAATTTAATAAGGTGATCCAAAAGCCGAATTCGGGCGAATTCAGGCCGTAGTCTTCATTTGCTGTCAAATTTTTTTGCGCGAAATATCCCCAAAAGGTGGAGGAAAACGGTAAAATATTCTTCGCGAAGCTTAAATAAAGATGTTGTACAAAAATATTCTCTATATAAGCGAATATTCGTTATTTATTTTTGATTAAAATATGTTTTGACACCAAATGAAGATTATCAGTTGGTATCATGGTGCAAGAAAGAAGGTGATACAATAATACCAACTGATGTCTTCAATTTGCAGCTTGGGAGGAAAATGTGGTTCTCTACACAAAACCCATTATATATTAGGCAGCTGGCCCCTTATCTAGCAGACATATTATTGCAATTTGCATCAGGGGAAAAGTCAGTAGTTCGTTTTCCATATGTAGGCTACTTTGGCGGTATAAGCCCTCCAAGAATTCAAAAATGGACGAAAAATATTATTCTTACAAAAGTAATGGTCTACGATTTCAGCCGCTAAATAATATCAAATTATCATCCAAAATTGTAGCCATCTTCTTCTACCTAAACTCTTACCTGGTGCAAAATTTCGTGACTACCATTGCGATCTCTATCATGTAACTCTGTTATCTGACCATGTAGACCAACACAATTAACATCAATAGAAATGTGAAGAGTTCCTTTTCCCAGTATAGCTTACTTACCCGGAATGTGTCTTCCAGAAATAAAGATGTAAGCTGTATATTAAAAATTTTCGCAATTTTCACACAAAAGTTGTGGTCCATTTACCCATCTAAATATTATCTGATCATCGTCTGAATTTGCTTCTGCTTAGTCATACACTCTTACCCTGTTTAAAATTTCGAGGCGATCGGTCTACTATTGCGACCTACAGAGCCGCTACAAAATTGGATAAAAATTATGTTTTTGGTCCATTTCACCCGCTAAATATTTTACGATCATATTGGTGTAGGGTATAAAAACTGTCAAACTTTCCAAAAAAATTCAAATGGAGCTAGGCAATACGTGATGTTGCCTGGGCCAGGTAGTTTTCGTGCATCCCTCGTACCAAAGGTTTACGTAACATATGAGCCGAGATCTGAAGCATTCGCTCATATTTACAAATAAAATGCTGCTATATTTGACTCCTACATGGCGAATAACAAAATTCCTTTACAATTCCATTTGAAAAAATTAAAAAATTTTTTTGGGAGCACATCTACGATTTTTGGTATAGAGGTAAAGGAAAATAATCCGGTTTCAAATCTGCTGGCGTTCACGAAATTAGCCAATGCGCGCAAAAGTTATAGCGGTTTTTATTCTCATATAAAGAAAAAATATTTAAAAATATCATATTCGTTGTTATGAGAAAATGTATGCATAATTCGTTAACAGCATTCTATATCTATTCGTAGATGTTTAAATAGTTATTACATTTAATATTATTTTCGCGGAAAATCAACAAATAATACAAAAAAAAATTAAGAAAATCCAAATGATCCTGTCCCAGAGTCCGTACAAACCCTCAAAAAATAAATAAAAAAATATATGCGGAATCTAGACAATGCGTAGAAAAATATGATACCAAAATAAATTGCATATTATAGCAACAACAAAAGAGAAAAACTTATTGTTGGAAAATATTGTTGCAAATAAAATTGTTGGTTTGATTCGAAAAATTAGAAAAAATATTTGCGAGTTCTCCAACTATTTCGCTAAAATCCCATACAATAATTAATGTGTACTGCTAAAACTTCATCAAGAAATATGGTTTACCATCGTGAAAGCTTATTTGCTTACTGTGATAACTTATAAGGATAGGAAATTAAGAGTAATATTGAAATTACAACACTCAAAAAATGTGGAAATTAAAAAGCCTGTTATTCGCGAATTAGTTAAAGTCGGTTGATGCGCATCCGTTTTTGGATACAGCGAATCAATCTCTTTCAAAATTTATGCATATTTCGATATTTCACTCTGGGGCCATTGTGTGCCGCCAGTTGCATCATACACTGCAAAAAAACTTAAAGTTGGTAAAAGTCGCGCAATGTGCATACGATTTTGATGCGCATCCGGTTTCATCAGCTCCTATCAAAAATACGTCAAAATATACCAATTTTAATTAGATTCGTCAAGAACCGCGGATGTGCCTCCACACTCAATTTTTTGTGAAAGGCCCATATTACTCGCGTATCTCTTTTTTTATGACACGCGTTTTCGCAAATATTATAATCGCCAGTAAATGATTCCATTTATGTAAAAAATTTTGAAGAAAATCGCGGTTTAGTACGCGGATTTGTCAAAATATATTTTTGCTGATTTTCCGATTTTCAAGGTATCTATATCCGCGGTTTTAGTAGATGGATTCGATCGCGGAAGGTTTCATTAGAACCGTCGCGTAAAAAAACTAAATTCACGCGGGTTTCAAAGGAAATGGAATGACAGTTGTAAATTTTACACGCAAAAAATAGGTTTTGTAAGAAAATTCACGCATCAAATTTTGGCCTTTCGACTCCAATTACTAGGATGCTGTAAGGATCACACTCATGAGATATGCACAGTGTTGCCGAATTTGACGATTTATCGTCATTTTGACGATTTTTTGGCTCAAAATTGAAAAATGACGATTCGACGATTTTATGGTCCAAAATGACGATTTTCCACTTAAGCCAAAAATGCATGAAAAAAATACTATAACTACATTTTTACCAAAATTTCACGAAAGATTTTAAGGAAAACAATGTTCCAAACTCGATTTTTGAGCTTTTTTAATGTTTGCAGACGGATTGGCTATATTTAGGCACATATCTGGAATACAGGTATTTTCATAGTTTTTGCCCCACATTCAAATTACATCAGATGAAAATTTTTGTTTAGTTTTGTTAATAGGTGCCACCGTGGTGCAACGTTATGCACACCCGCCATGCACGCTGAAGGTCGTGGGTTCGAATCCCCAGTCAGGCAACATCAAACATTTCTAACGGTGGCAAAATACCCCTCAGTAATGTTGGCGACATTTCCTGAGTATTTCAGTCATGTAAAACTTCTCTACAAGTGGTGTCTTAAGACACGCGGTTCGGACTCCGCGATAAACAGTAGGTCCCATATCAGTGATCTAATATGAATCGGGGTGCACTCATTGATATGAGAGAAGTCTCCCTTGTCCCGTCTGTGATGTTTAAGGAATAATCATTATATTTGTTAATGGATGAAAATATTCCTTAAAAAGTTTTCGAGATAAAATATTAATTATATCTTGTTTTTTCAAAATAGTCTGGCTTAATCCCATTGTTGTTGTTTTAATATTTAAAAACAACTATTTTATTAGTGGAAAAGATTTGGCATTGTTCGCCAAGGGGTAAGGCAGGGAATACTATAGTTTCGATCCACGCCACTGGATCTCATCAGTTCCCTTGTTTCTTGTTTGTGGATATTCTCCACCGAAGTTATTTTTCAATAACTTCTTCAACAAGAAACTTTTTATACCCAAACATCAATCGTCAGCTCGAAGTATAAAGGTAAGCAAAGAAAAAAGTTCAATGAGAAGTTTTTCCTTGGCAACCTCATACAACTCCGACGAAAGTGTCTGCGAAAACAATTCAAACCTCTTCCACTTGTGTGTGTCGTCGAATTTCGACAAATGCACACACCAAAATTTGGTTGGTCTGCTTTACAGCAAAAACAACACACGTCGTGCCAGTGTCTTCAATTTGAAGCATTGGGGCGTTTTTTTATTGGTATATCTATAGTATTCCCTGCCTTGCCCCTTGGCGAACAATGCCAAATCTTTTCCACTAATAAAATAGTTGTTTTAAAATATTAAAACAACAACAATGGGATTAAGCCAGACAATTTTGAAAAAACAAAATTGCAAACGCTATCCCAATAAAAAAACGCCAGAATGCTTCATATTAATTATATCTATTTTGTTGTAAAAAAATATGAGTCCAGCTTTATTAACTTCCTACTAATGCCCTCTTTAAGATGTCAGCCAATTTTAAATGACAATTTTTATCGATTTCCGACTGCCCAACAACCAAAATGTACGTGTACCAACAAACATGGACGGTCACACTGTCAAGCAAGCGATATTTGAGCTAATAGCTATATTACATTACGTGTATTTCATGTGTATGTTTTGAATTTTTTTGTCCTCGTGTAATTCTTTGTGTGTGCGAAAAATGTCATTTTACATATGATTTATAATGTTTGCTATTACACCAGTATATGTTTTTTTGTGTGACATAACCTATAAATGTAAACAAATACTTTATCAAATCGATTTATTTATGTTTCTTTAAGAAATTATTTCTTTCAGCAAATTTTGCAAATTTCTGCTTTCATCAAAACAAACAAATCAGCTGTTTTCTATATATTGTACATACAAAAATAGGAAGGGCTCTAAAACGAAAAAGTTACACATGGGTTCACACATCATTTTGATTGATGAAATTTTTTATATGGATCACACTATGTGTACAACATGTAGATGTAAAAAAATGCAAAACATACACGTAATGTAATATAGCTATAAGCTGTCATTCAAAGTGACAATGTGTACCCAGCTTTACCATGCTGCATTACTGCAAACTCGCTAACCATAGCAAACTATCATCTTCTGAGAGCTGTTTTTATAACGGTATTTAAGTGATATTGCGTTAGATTTATTGCTGTGGCTTGTATATCTTATGTTGTCAGTCTCATTCACAAAAATATCAGCGAACAATCGCATTAAACGTTAACCAAACCGGGTTTTGGACCATTGACGATTTTTTGACGATTTTCCGAATTTTGATGACGATTTTTTGACGATTTCCGATCAAAAACTGTCGGCAACGCTGGATATGCATCAAACGACGTAAAATCACGAGTTCTATAATCGTGTTAAGAGTTTGGAATATTATCTTCTTGCGCGTCCGGATTATTAAAAAAATTCAAAAAACCCCGAAATTCCGGCTTCAAAATGCCAGCATCAATTTCAGGTGGATGCAGTGGATATATCGAAAAATCATACAATACACTCTTGTTGCCCATGAAGTATTCTGTGATTCTTTCTTTGGGGATAGGTCCATAAAATGTAAGGTTAAGCCAGAAATCGTATGGGAACATAAAAAAACTTGTTGGCTTCAACCCATTTTTACTCATTTTTCTACATTGATGCCAACACAGAATCCGCGAAAATTAATTTTAATGGTCGACATTATGGGATCCCTCCTAAAACACTTCATTTTAAAGAATTGTAGTCATACTTTATAGAATATGTTAACAGTTCGCGAATTCTGATAGGGTGAAACTCGGATTCATCGATTGCAAAACATTTTTGTTATTTACCATATATCGGATCACGCATTGAAGTCTCTGGACTACAAATCCATTTAGTACTTTCCGAAAAAAATCGACAAAAAGTTTAATAGAGGCCTATTTTATGCCTAAAAGTACACAAAAGCGGTACAACGGATCCAGTGGGGGAAATATCACCTGATTACACAAAAAGACTCGTTGGTTTATTGTTTGGAGGCGCGAATGTAATCAAAAGAAATTCAAAAACCAAAATATCCTTTAATTTTGTTAGAGAAATAAAAAAAAATTGCGTTTGGCAAAAGTGTAAACTTTATTTTATTTTGGGTTATTTTGGTAATTTTCATTTATTTCCGAATGAAAAGTTGGAAGACCCTATTTTTCACCACTAAATACTTATAAAAGTTACATTTATATGTTATACGTATAATATCTCTATGTCGGTGTAATAATACAATCTAAACAATTTTGAGAGGTGGAAACTTTATTTTGACGCTCATTGTATATGGACCGATATCATATCAAATTATCTACAGTTCTTGGTTAATATTTTATACTTCTATTATGCTTGGAGTTGGCCTATATTGGACAAAATAAAATGTTTTTTTTTTTTTCAAAACTTGAATCAAGTTTAAACATTAACAATGGCGGACAAGTCCTTCGGCCACCTCCCTCACAGAAGGAGACAATTTTCTCTTCAGAGCAGTTTGAATTTTTTCCGAAAATAACCTCGGTGATCCTGTTTGCAAGGATATAACGTTTTTCTAAGAAAATTATACGGTGGCCAACAAAAATGGCTAGTGTGCACGATAACTATGGAAGGAGTGATTGTCATTGGATCAACCTCGTAATAACATTAATCAATTTCAAACATAAATCAATTTCGAAAATGGACTACATCGGACATATGCTTCGAATGTCTCCCCCTACAGAATTTCAAACTTTTTCCTTTCGTGGGCAATCCATACTTGCTGGTTCCAAAAAATGCTACAATGATTGTTAATGCACGCAGACATTAAGTTTAGTGATGCTCATTAGATCCAATGTAAACATGTTTTAATTGGCCATCTCTGTGTGCATTAACTCCACGTTGCCATCTTACTTACTTACTTAGTTGGCCCATTACAGAACATTTGTTCCATAGACCGAACTAAGAAAAGATCTCCATTCCTCTCTGTTTTTCGCTTGATTTTTTGGAATACCGCGCCTTTCCATTTCTTCATCCACTTGTGTGCTCCATCGAAGCTTAGGCCTGCCGATTCTGCGTGCACCGCCATGTGGCATGTATTCATACGCCTTTTTAGCGGGTTCATCATCGCTCATTCTCATGATATGGCCTAGCCAACGCAATCGTTGCATCTCGATACGTTTAACTATATGCATGTCTTTGTATAGCTTATATAGCTCGTGGTTCATACGACGTCGATATTCACCGTCAACGCAAATCGGCCCGTAGATCTTTCGAAGAATTTTCCTATCAAACACACCAAGCACTGCCTTATCTGCTTGCGCAAGTACCCATGCTTCGGAGCCATACATTAGCACGGGTAGTATCAGCGTTTTGTATAGTGTTATTTTTGTTTGACGAGATGTGGCTTTGTTTTTAAATTGCTTACTTAATCCATAGTAGCATCTGTTGGCCAATACAATTCTTCTTCTTATTTCACAACTGATGTTGTTTGTTGTGTTTATGGCAGTGCCGAGGTAGACGAAGTCTTTAACTACCTCAAAATTGTAGGTACCAACTTCTACGGTTGGTCCGAGCTCTATGGACGCTTTGCGCGTCGACACCATCAATTTGGTCTTTTCGCCGTTTACCGCCAGACCCACTTTTGCAGATTCTGCTTCGACCTTCCTAAAGGTATCAGTTACTTCCTTTACTGATCGTCCCATGATGTCTATGTCATCAGCATAGGCAAGTAACATGTGGCTATTGGTGTAAATTGTGCCATTTCTTTTGACATTTGCATCTCGTATTACCTTTTCCAGCAAAATGTTGAATAGGTCACACGAAAGGCTGTCTCCTTGTCTGAAACCTCTTTTGGTACAAAATTCTTCGGAGAGGTTCTTTCCAATTTAAACTGAGGACCTAGTATCAGTTAGAGTCATCTTACAAAGCCGGATGAGCTTTGCGGGAATACCAAATTCAGACATTGCATGGAATACCTTTGATCGGAGGGGACTGTCGAATGCTGCTTTATAATCGACAAAAAGATGAAATGTGTCGATCTGCATCTCTTGGGTCTTCTCTAGGATTTGCCGCAGGGTAAATATCTGGTCAATGGTGGACTTGCCAGGTCTAAAGCCACATTGGTATGGTCCAATTATCTCGTTGACCATAGGCGTTATTCGTTCGCACAGTATCCCTGACACTATCTTATAGGCAATAGGGAGTAGACTTATGCCCCTATAGTTGGAGCATACAGTCTTATCTCCTTTTTTGTGGACGGGACATAGGTTGCTCAGGTTCCAATCGTCGGGTACGCGTTCTTCCTGCCAGATGGTGCTAACTAGCTGATGCATACACCTTATCAGCGCGTCGCCTCCGGTTTTAAACAGCTCGGCTGGTAAGCCATCGGCTCCTGCTGCTTTATTATTCTTCAGCCGGTTGATTGCTGTTTTTACCTCATCTTGGCCGGGTGGTATACATTCTATACCATCTTCTGGGATTGGATCTGCGGTATCATCGTCTTCGCCACTATTGGATACCAGCAGATTGGAGAAATGTTCCTTCCATATCCTGAGCACGCTATCTGTATCTGTTACCAGATTACCTTGCTGGTCTCTACAGGAGGATGTGCCTGTACCAAAGCCATCTGTTTGATGTTTCACTCTTTGGTAGAATTTTCGGACTTCATTCTGGCTCCTGTACATCTCGATTTTTTCACACTCCCGCTTTTCCATTTCTCTCTTTTTCTTGCGGAAAAGACGTTTCTCTTCTCTCCTTTTCTCCCGATATCTCTCTCGTGCGCTACGCGTTGCTACTGATTGTAAAGTAACTCTATATGCCGCATTTTTATCTTCGGTAGCAGCACGACACTCCTGGTCATACCATGAATTCCTTTGTGGAGGTCTCTGGAATCCAAGTATGGATTTTGCGGCTGTTTGCATGGAGTGGGCAATATTTTGCCATTGTGTTGTTATGTTATCGGGACAAGGAGTGCTCGCGTTAAGCAATTGGGCTAGTTGAGTGGAATATGCTGTGGCTATCTGTTGTGTTTGCAGCCTATCGATGTCCAACTTCCGCGTTGTGTCTGTTCGTGCTTTATTTGCAACGTTTAGACGGGTACGTACCTTTGCTGCAACAAGATAGTGGTCCGAATCTATGTTTGCGCCTCGGAACGATCGTACATCCAACACGCTGGATGAATGTCTTCCATCTATCACAACATGATCAATTTGATTACTTGTTCTTTGATCTGGGGACAGCCTTATGAATATCGAGATGATTAAAACTAGTACTGCTAACTACCATGTTTTTTGCAGCTGCAAAGTCTATCAGCCTCATACCATTGTCAGATGTTTCACTGTGGAGACTGAATTTCCTGACTGTTGGGCCAAAGATATTCTCCTTTCCAATTTTGGCATTAAAATCGCCTAGAATGATTTTAATGTCATGGGCAGGGCAACGGTCATATGTTTCTTCTAAGCCACATTGCCATCTCTGGCTGCAAATGTCAAGCTTCCGCTCTGTTTGTTTACATTATTTTTTCTTGGTTTTATTCTCAACTGCTAGTTCAGTTCTTAAAGTGAAAGTGATCGCGCCGGTTGATGAAAACGTGCAGACAAATTAGTTTTTTCATAGTTGCCTTTTTCTCGTGAATTATTGGATTCCAACATCCCTGTACGCTGTAAATTCTCGGAAGTGAATAAATAAAAAACTTTTAATATAAACTAATCGGAACAGTGGTTTTAGTTGATTGGAACAAAATAGCCTGTGGAATCTAGCCAAACTGCTCGCTTTTGTTTGAATGCATATAGTAAATCATCTTAAATTCGAAACAGTGTCATTTCGTTAGTAGCAATCCCAGTGGGGTTGAAACATCAGGCTTAGTAAAGTTTCTCGTAATTGTCCCGACTGCCGTTCTTAGTTCAAAGTGTTTTTCTCTGCCCCCGGAAGGCTTTCATAGAAGTGTTGCTATTGTTGTGTTCCAGTGATTTAGTAAACAACCGGAGTACCTTAGTTCGACTCGGATAATAGTCTCCACTATAAAAGTTCAAAATTGTAGCTTAAGTGGAGTTTAAGAGCCATTCAAAGATCGTTTTGAAATTTAAGTTGCTGACGGACATGATAATTTTCGTAAAACCTATAGCACAAACGCCTAAAAATGTTGGACCACCACCCTCTTGTTCTTTTGTGTACTGGACTGAGGGTATTTTAGTTGTATTAGTATAATTTGCAAAACTTTTCCAATCAAAACCTTAATTTAATCTTTAAGATTACAACCTGAACAACAACAACAATCTCATACGAATAAAAATAATAACCATATAAGTGTTACTTAGACGATTATTATTAAATATCATAGTTAAGTGAAGTTTTGGATTTTTGCAAAAAAAAAAAAAAAAGAAAAAAAAATACGTATCATGTAGACGTCCGCCATATTCCAACACCGTAAGTCGGTGTTTTGCTTTTAATGATTATGGCTAAAAATAGCAAATAACAACATCAGCTGGGAATATTCACATAAAATAAATTAGTTTTTACTCGAAAAATTTTACACCGCGAGACAAAACATCCAATAAAAAGTAGTAGAGCAAAAATTTCGTGGCCATAAACGAAAACAACGGTGAATGTTTTAACAGCGCTGAACTTTCGAACTCACCTCTAAAGGATGTACTTCAATATGAATTGGCAAAATGCCCACTTGTGTGTTTTAAAGGGTGACTTTTGAAAGGGTGTTAAAACGTAAAAATTCTGTTATGAAGGCAAATTAAAGAAGTCAGTCATATTTGTGAGGAGCTTTTTAATAGCTTGGAAAGCAATGGAAGACATCTCATTATATAATTGGTTTTGAGTTTATTGTGCTTCCACCGGCATAAGTTGAGATACTGTTTGCCTATGCCTAGATCACGTGTTTTAGAAGTAATATATTATTTGATGTGAAAAAGATGGGTGCCCCCGTGGTGCAATGGTATGCACACCCGCCTTGCACACATAAGGTCGTGGGTTCGATTCCACGGCCAGGCAACATCAAAACACTTTTCAACGGTGGCAAAATACCCCTCAGTATTGTTGGCGACATTTCCTGGGTATTTCAGCCATGTAAAACTTCTCTACAAAAGTGGTGTCTTAGACACGCCGTTCGGACTCGGCGATAAACTGTAGGTCCCATATCATTGAGCTAATATGAATCGGGTGCCCTCATTGATATGAGAGAAGTCTCCCTTGTCTCTTATGGGATGTTTGTGGAACAATTATTATTATTATGAAAAAGATTTGGGTGTATGCAATATTTTTGTTGTAAACTCGAAACAAATCACCCTATTTTTAGCAAAAACATATCCGAAAATTTTGAAAAAGAACTTGTAACCCAAATGTATTTAATGGTCATTCACATTTTCACAATACAATGTAGAAAGAAAAACATCGTGACAAACAACATTCGCTGGAGTGAAGCAAAGTAAACACCATAAAGAGAAATTTCTGAATGTTCGACCCATCAGTGAAAAGTCGTCGACACCAGCAGGAGGATAAACTTAAAACCGTAGGATTAGAATATTCCACGAAAAAAAACAGAAACATATGGATTTGTTTGTATGTGGCATTTTGTCGATGTTGTTGTTAATGCTATTTTAGGAATCCAAATTCATGTTTCTGGCCACAGCTTTCATTCATCTCCCAGCGAGGCTCATGTGAGATATTACAATATTTGCTACACACTAAATCGATTAAATTCACATGACTTAGTTACAGATTATAGAAAAAATTGGTAAAGCAGGGATGTGTTAACACAATTGAAGATTGCAAGAGCCGAGTGACACTTTTTTTTGTTAAAAAAAGGATGCAATTTGAAAAATGGCTCATAGAACTTTTCGTGCTGGAATATTTTTGACACACATTTTAACTTTTCTAAATTACATTTTTTGCTTTCCTTTCGATCTAGGGGGCTACCAAATCAATCAAAGATCGAATTTGGTTTTTAACACCTTTTTCAAAAGATACGGTAATTCCAAAAATGATTTATGGAAACTTTGGTAGGAATATCCAAAATGGAAAATGAAAAGTCGAGCCTTGGACGTCCGTCATAACCACGAGTCGAATTCAATGTTTTGATTCAAAAAATCAAAATGGTGCCATCTACAAGTCAATAGAACTACACCAGGCAATAGAAACAATTTCTAGGTAAGGTATAAAGTTGCCATTATAGCCATAAGTTACAAAATAATGACACGAAAATATATTACGGGTTACAAAGGGAGATTCAATGAATCATCAGAACTGATACCTGAAACAAGTGAAAGAAAACAAGTAAAAAGTCGTTAAGTTCGGCCGGGCCGAACTTTTTATACCCTCCACCATAAAATAGTCTTAATTAAAATGGAATAATTAGGGTCCTTTCACAATTTTAGGTGGAATAACTTTTCGACAATGGATAGACTCCTACTGCCTCCCACTATTGCTTAAATTACACTGTGAACACAAATGTTGGGGCAGAGATAATACCTTTTGGAGATGAAAGCCCTTGGTGTGTGTATATTAAAAACCCCGAAGAACAGATGCGCCGTGAGTCGAACTACCGCGTTATGGCGTGATGAAATTCTTGCAAGAGACCCTGTAAGCCATCATGAATTAGCATTATATCTTTGTTTGTTGTTTTTGTAGAGCACTTAAGCAACAGTGAACAAAGATATAACGCTAATTCCTGATGGCCCACAGGATCTCTAACAAAAATTTCATCGCGCCATAACGCGGAAGTTCGACTCACGGCGCATCCGTCCTTCGGGGTTCATAATGTACTCACCAAGGCCTTTCTTCCCCAAGAGGAATTTTTCGTGCACCAGACTTTCACCTCCATTTTGTTGCACAGTGTTATCTAATCTAAAAAATGTGCTCAGCTAGGTGAAAGGTACCACCTACGGGGCTATATCAAAGAGTCAACCTATCTTTACATTTTTTGACGGAAAAGTTTTATAGCTGCAGGGAACTTCAAGAGTCAAATTGAGGGTAGTTTCATCAAAACAATGTAGACCCTTAAAAATGGACTCATGTTGACGAATTTTAGTGAAGAAATTTCGTGTCCACTGAAAAATCCCGAAAATTGGGAGGTACCGTTATATGGGGGCTATACCAAAACATGGACGTATATTGACGATTATTTTTGAATAGACAAAATTGTAGCTAAAATTCTCAAAATACCGACCATTACAGATAGTTCGGTTAAAAATTGTAGCTAAAATTCTTAAAATACCGAAAATCGGGAGATACCGTTATATGGGGGCTATACCAAAACATGGACCTATGTTGACGATGTTTCGTTGGAGATGTTTTATGTCCACTGAGAACTTTAAATGGCAAATTACAGCTATTTCGGTTAAAAACTGTAGCTAAAATTCTCAAAATACCGAAAATAGGGAGGTACCGTTATATGGGGGCTATACCAAAACATGGACCTATGTTGACGATGTATCGTTGGATATGGTTTATGACCACTGAGAACCTCAAATGGCAAATTACAGCTAGTTCGGTTAAAAATTGTACCTAAAATTCTCAAAATACCGAAAATCGGGAGGAACCGATATATGGGGTCTATACCAAAACATGGACCCATATTGACGATGTTTCGTGGAGATGTTTCATGACCACTAAGAACCTCAAATGTCAAATTACAGCTAGTTCGGTTAAAAATTGTAGCTAAACTTCTCAAAATACCGAAAATCGGGAGGTACCGTTATATGGGGGCTATACCAAAACGTGGACTATATTGACGATGTTTCATGACCACTGAGAACCTCAAATGTCCAATTGCAGATAGTTCGGTTAAAAATTGTGGATAAAATTCTCAAAATACCGAAAATCTGGAGATACCGTTATATGGGGACTATACAAAAACATGGACCTTTACCCATATCCTTTGGGATATAAGTTTGTTGATCACTAGGAACCCTAAGTGCCAAATTTTAGCTAATACGGTCTGCAAATGTGGCGAAGAACGTCAAAATACCTCATATCCGGAGGTACCGTTATATGGGGGCTATACCAAATAGTGGACCGATATAGCCCATCTTCGAACTTGACCTGCCTATGGAAAAAATACCCTCTGGTGCAAAATTTCAGCACTCTATCTCAATTATTGGGGACGCTAGAGTGATTACAACAGACGGACAGACGGACATGGCTAGATCGTCTTAGAATTTTACCCTGATCAAGAATATATATACTTTATAGGGTCGCAAATGATTAGTTCAATGTGTTACAAAGGGAATGACAAACTTAATATACCCTCCGTAGTATGGTGGAGGGTATAAAAAGACCTGGGCTTTTTACTAAAGAACCGAAAATAAAATCCCTGGCCGTCTTCTGGATTATAACACGGTTCTTAATGGTCGAGGCCAACTATTGTGTGATGTGGAATATTCAGAGAAACTTATCACAAAATGTTTATTTCGAAATACAATGCTAACTTTTCGAACATTATATTTTAAGTTGTCCAGGGAGTAGTGAGTTTATCCAATCTACTACTACTGAAGTCAGATTAACCTAGAAGAATTGTGGAAACACATTTTCTACATAGAACAATTAAAGGTAACAACTTTTCTTCTTAAAAAATTATCGATAAAAATTTTTCTTTATAGACAAATTTTCTCTATAGAAAACTTTACGATAACAACTTTCTGATAGTAAAGCGGGTACACATTATCAGTTTTGATTGTCGATTTTTGCTCAAATATCGGTAGCTTACCAACACGGTCGTTCATTTTTGCCAGTCATCAGGCAACTACAAAATATTTTGTGGTTGTTGGACAGTTTAACAGCAATTGATATTTCCGGAAAATCTAATATTAAAATTGATGGTGTGTTCCTCGTTTTACTATTCCTATCGATAAATCTTACAGTTTCTTAGTCAATTTCTTCAATCCCTTTTCCCTTTCACTGCCCTAAATTATTTTGATTCGCTACTTCCGAAAAACACGAACTCTTTCCCGTGCTGCTATCATTTTCAGTACAAAAAGGCCAATGAGCGATGATGTGTCAAATTTTCATTCAAAATTTATTACGATTTAAAAGCATTTTCATGTGAAGGCAGTTGGCCAAATGCCATTGCTGTGAGCGTTTCAGGGGGGTTAAATGAATAAGTGTTGGCGCGTTTTACTTGTAGTTTTGAAAATTATATAAATTTTAGCAGGTCGGTAGATAGAAGAAAAGAGGCATGCGTTTTTTCCTCTTCCTTCCCTATGGCCAAACTTAGCTACCGCAGTGTTGTTTTTATTTTGTGGTTTCAACTCGAGTCATGTCGGAAAACTTTAAATGATTTTCGTAAAATCGAAACATCTAGTGAAATATCGGAGGTAGTGTGAGGAGGAAAAATATTTAAATGACGACTTCATTTATGGGTCATGGCAATGGCTGCACGATGGGGCCAATAGCAGGTTTTCGAGGCAAAAAGTCAATTTTTGAAGTGAACAATTTGAAAAAAATAATAACGGATTTCGATTGCCAACACTCTGAATCACTAAAAATAAAAAAATAAATCAATCTGGTAACATCACATAGCGACATACTGATCTGGCAATGGTGACATATTTTCTTATGCATCATTTTCCGACATTCATTATAATTAAGTAGTGAAAGCATTTTAGGCGCCAAAAAGAACATTTCAACATTTTTATATTTTTTAAACATGGAAAGCTCTTCAATGGGTATGTAAAATAAGATAATGTTAACAAATAATAAAAATGTTATGTGTGGTAAATGTATTTTTGAGTTAAGATGTTATGTCTTTTTTGGAGTATTTTGCTTTGTTATCCATGTGTTCTCTGGAGTATAACTTTTGAGATCTAGGTAGATCTAGGATATTATATATATGTTGTGAAAGGTATTAATGTGTACTATCATTTTGTGAAAAAATTAGCTGCGCCTATCTGCGCCTTTTCATAAAAATCTGATTTCATATGTCGTAATACTTAAAAATATGGACATTTTTATGTTTTGGTTGGCGAATAATCGGAAACCCATTAATGTTACCAATTGGATTTCGGAAATATGTAATAGACGTATATAATAATAATAATATATAATTTCAAAGATATTGCAAGCTTTGGCTTTTGTGGCGGAATCTTAGCCGATTTTTACTAAATTTGGAACCTTTTTTTATTAACTTACTAGCTGACCCGGTCCGCGTTGCTGGCCCGTCGTAATGAGTTTTAATGACAACTTTTTATCGACTTTATGCTTGAAAATTCAAAAATAGGTATTTTCTACCTCACTTCTTCGGTCTATTGTCAAACCGAGAAAGATTTTTTGTCAGTAACCTTTCTTTTCTCTTACGAACTTTGTCGGATTTTTTCGCCAATTTATGCTTTTTAGGATTTATTATCGTCCATGTCCCCGTCTTTATCCTAAAGCGATCTAATTTTAAAGGTTAAAAAAGTGGTTAAATCGAATTCCCCGGCTTATTGAGACTTATATGTTTTAGCTTTTCATGGCTGATGGACTGTTGAACCTAGTAAATTTGTAAATATATAGTTTTTCTTGATCGGGGGCGCAACCACCGTTGTCTCGAAAACTAATTTGCAACCCGATGCACTCATAAGTTTAGCAAATATAGCGATTATAAAATAATAGGCCCCGAAATTCGTCTACAAATATATAGTATTTTGGACCACGGGACATTCCTGAACATTTTCTGAATATTAGGTTCAGTAGTATTGGAAAAATAATGTTTTGAAAAGAGTGGGCGTGGTCATCAGTTTTCAAGATATAACATATTAAAAAAAAGTAGGGCTGGTCCGGTATCTTGGCTCCAAATATGTACCTAGGGTGCACACAACTTCAGTGCCTACCAAAATGTATGCTGAAACCGATATAATCATAAATTTGGTTATATATAGCGTTTAACAAAAAGGCATGGGGAAGGTACTCCACCGAAATTCATAATATATACATAACAACGGCAAACATTGAGCTTTTGTCGCAAATTTTATCTAAATCCCTTCAGTAGTATTGGACATATTAAAAAACAGGCGTGGTCGGGCCTATAGGCCCTAAAGAAGTAACTAGATTGTAGATTAATCCGTAAATTTTTAATCCGATACATGCATAATTTTTGCATATATAACGTTTTTTAAAAATATCACATAGGGGAGGTACCCCGCTCCCTCTGGAATTCAATAAAATATGTAACCTGTTTTCGGGGGGCGTGGTAAACTTTTCATTCCACAAAACCTAAGTTGGGTTATGACAGCATTTGATTTTTATTCATAAAGGTAAGGCGTTTTTTTTTTCAAATATGCCCCCCGTACATTCCCTGACATTTTCAGGAATATCGGTTTAGTAGTTTTGTAGATGTAACATATTTTAAAAAGTGGGTGTGGTCAAGTCATTGGATCCTAAAAAAGTGGGTAAGGTCTTCCGAAATAGATACATTCGTAATTATTGTAAATATAACATTTTTAAAAAAGTAGGGCACAGGGGAAGTACCCCGCCCCTTCCGAAATTCAACTGATTTTGTAGCCTATTTTAAGCGGGGCCATCCTTGTACATTCCCTGGCAATTTCAGGAAAATGGGTTCAGCAGTTTTTGTAGAAATAATAAAAATTGAAAATTGAAAAAAGTGGGTGTACATTTTCTTTGCATAAAAAATATCGAAATCGGTCCAGCCGATCTCAACTGATGCCATGACCAACGAACGACATTTGATTTTTTTTAAAGATTTAAAAGTTTAGACAAATCGCGATTTCCTTGAAAATCCCTTCAGTAGTTTTGTAGATATAACCTAATTAGAAAATGAGCGTGGTCGGATCTTGAGTCCCAAAATAAGTACGTAAGTTTGGAGACACAATCGCCATTGACTTGCAAATAAATTCCGAAACCGATACATTCGTATTAGTTGCAAATATTGCATTTTAAAAAAAAATAGGGCATAGGGGAAGTACGCGCCCGATCCGAAAGTCAAACAATATGTAGTCTATTTTTATTGGGAACCAACCCAGTACATTCGCTGAAAGTTTCAGGAAAATCGATTCAGTAGTTTCGTAGATATAACATATTTAAAAAAGTGGGCGTTGTCCAGTCTTAATGCCCCAAATAAGCACGTAAGGTCGGAGACACAATCGCCATTGACTCGGAAATTAATTTTCAAAGCTATACATTTGTAATTGTTGCAAATATTGCATTTTTACAAAAATAGGGCATATGGGAGGTACCCCGCCCGATCCGAAATTCAACCAAATGTGTAGCCTATTTCAACAGGGGCCATCACTCTACGTTCAGGAAAATCTGTTGAGTAGTTTCGTAGATATAACATATTTATAAAAGTGGGCGGAGGAGTGGGCGTGGCCAATTTTTCTTTGCATAAAAACCTAAACTGGACTATGACTAACATTTCCACAAAAAATTATCCAAATCGCTCCAGCCGTTTTCAACTGATTCAATTACCAACAAATGACAATTGAGTTTTATATATAAAGATAACAAACCACAGACAAAACCACGAAATTTGAACATATGTATATAGGGGAGCTATTTCTATATCTGAACCGATTTCAATATAACTTGACAAACTTATTTGTAGTCCGAATTCCGTAACATTTTCCAAATTTTATTGTAATTTGATGGAATTTGCATGCTTGGTCAATCATTTTCCTGAAATCGGGCGAACATATATATGGGAGCTATATCCAATTCTGAACCGATTTCAATATGATTTGCCAAAAATGTTTCTAGACCAAAATCCGTCACACATTTCAAATTTTATCAAGATTGGACATACATAGCGGGATTGGTGCACCAAATACCTAAAATCGGGCGAAAATATATATGGGAGCAATATCAAAATCTGAACCGATTTCAATATAACTTGGCAAACTTATTTGTAGTCCTAATTGCGTGGTATTTTCCAAATCGCATAAAAATCGGGCAGAATTTGGGTGTTTGGTCCATCAATTGCTTGAAATCGGGCGAACATATATACGGCAGCTATATGTATATATGAACCGATATGAACCAAATTTGGCATATTAGTTTCTAAGCCCATTATAAACATCTGTACAAAATTTGGAAGGTCTAGCTTGCCCCAGTGATTTGTTGCCTCGAAAACCTGTCATTGGCCCCATCGTGGGCTGGAGGGTATCAAATTGTTTATGATTGCTTTAATATTGCTTGTAAATTCCCTCATTCCTCGTGTTTACAATTGG
Organism: Musca autumnalis; assembly: GCF_047663935.1. Lineage (NCBI taxonomy): Eukaryota > Metazoa > Arthropoda > Insecta > Diptera > Muscidae > Musca > Musca autumnalis. The sequence goes on along the minus strand of NW_027411866.1, from coordinate 31,461,537 downwards.
TATTACCAACATAAGCGTAAAAGGGAAATTTGATTTTTTTTTTATTCCCTTTCCAAGACCAATTTTCCACAAGTTGTTTTCGGGACAAAGTGATTTACATTGAAAAAAGTCTCAAAGTACACGAATTTGTGAAAATATCCTCAAGTAAAATGTTTACTTGTTTATTTGAGAACTGTACACAATGCTTTGTAAAAGTTGTAGGTGAAGAATTTCAACATGGTACCTAAAGGGTTTTGGAATGTTTGTTTTGATGTGACATTTAATAAACAGGAGAAGATTAATGTTTCCTTAAGAGATTTGTAATCTCTTATAGAGGTCATCTATTCTATAGTAGCCTCATATGGAGGCCTTCTATTTTATAGAAGCCTCCTATATAGGCATTTTATTGTATAAATGCATTTATGGAGACACTTTATCTTATAGAAGAGTCTAACGGAACATGTGTTTGTAGGTGTGTATGTCACTGAATAAGAAGTAATATTATTAATAAAATATTAATAATGGTTAAATATTTATCAATTATTGTGTTAACAATTCATAAACGCTTTAATCTTATCTGCGGTTTTGTTTTTTATTGTAAAAACCTGCATTGAAATTAAATTCATTATTCGAAAATAATGTTTCAACAAAAACTTCCGACTTCCAAAGCCTAATCACAGTGCTCTTGAAACAATTTTAAATGGAAGGTGCTTACACATCGGACATTTTTGCGGATTCTGAAACTACAATGTTTATAGATGAGAAAAATCAAAAAAAAAAAAAAAAAACAAAAACAAAAAAATCGCCTGAGCGCTTTTTAAATAAATCGCGATTTAAGTTGACATTTTTAGGGGTTGTTTAGGTTTTCACGATATTGCAAGTCTTATCAAAATAACACTAAATAAAATGTTTGATGTTCACCACAGAGTAGTAATACCTTCAAAAACCACTTCATTCCTTCCTCATTATTAGTACAAACACATAAAACCTGGTACTTATGGTTGCCAAAAAAATATTTGTTTTTATCTCAGAAGGTATTTTTCTCAATATTGCTGAACATGTTAAATGAAAAAAACGTAACACCTACCCAAATCGTAAGTCCACAATCGAATAATAAAATTTGTTCCCAGTAAAAAATTATATAACTGTTTGTTTGAAGAGTGTGATGGTCAATTCCTTCACAGGGTAATAAGATTTTGGCAACATAGGAGTTTTTTTAGAAATTAGATGAGTTAAAATATGAGTTTTCCTATAAGAGACCAAAGGTCACACACAAGGCCAGAAGGACACCTCATAACAGTTAAATATAAACGTAATGTCATAAAAGATCTAAGAAGTGTCTTGTGAGGGACTTTGTTATTTTCATATAAGTTAATAAAATGTCTTATTAGAAGGCGATAAATTTTCTCATAGAATGTCAGTCCTTTGCTATATGATTAGGGCCTTTTGCCAGTATCATTTGACCTTAAGCCAGAGACCAAACAAATTATTTTTTTCTATAATTACAAGAAAATACGTGTATTGCCATTTTGAATTGTTACTTAGGGTCGTAGCCTATGTAGGGGCACTAGTTTTTCCCATTTAGAACTATGTATTCTTGAAAGTAATTTCCTTGTAAATCTTCCATTTTATGTATTCATTGTATTCAGCACTATTACTGGCATCATTACAAGTCTTTTCGATCCAAAATACTACGTTGGTTTAGTTTCGAGTACAATGTGGCGTATGATTAGCATCATTAGTTATACGCTATCTTTTACCCACAAAAATATTTTTACATCTATCACTTCAAACTGTCTTCCCTATTGGTAAATACTCAACTTTATTTACGTAAAGCTTAACCCTGGCATCCGGCGGAAATTTATATTTTAAATTCATACAAATGTGTTATTTTTAATCTAAAAAAATATTTTTTGTTAAATGTAAGCAAAAACTCTGCTCTCATGCTCAATATGATTATGTTTTTGAATTATTTTGCGGAAGGGGAAGAAAAGTTGTTCAACAATTTTTGGCACCATTGTGCTTGGCAGTTCAATCTGTTGTAGTTTTAAGTGAATGATGAGCTCCATTATCTGATGCAATGTTAACAAGTAAAAAAGCATTAAGTTCGGCCGGGCCGAACTTTTCATACCCTCCACCATAAAATATTCATTCCTGTCCCCAACTTTAAGTGAGTACGTTAAAATGTCAGATAATGTAGATAAAATGCTTCATTCGGGAGGCCCTTTTTTATGGTGCCTATATCTAACTGTTGACAATTTTTGCTGGGCTAGAAATTGGGAGGTACTGTTATATAGGGGTTATAATAAAACATGGGCCTATGTTGACAGTTTTTGATGGGAGCTTTTAATGTCAAATAACACCTAATTTGGTTAAAAAATTTAGCTAGAATCCTCAAAATATCGAAAATCGGTACATAACGTGGGAACTTCAAATGTCACTAACAGCTAGTTCGAAAGTATCTGGGCTATACGAAAATATGAACTTAAACGAACAATTTTTGTTGCAGAATTTTTGTTGACTTTTAAATTTCAAATTACAGAAAGTTTGTCCAAAAAAATCCTTAGAAAATCGGGATGTTTGTTTTGGGGCTATACAATAACTTGGACCTACGTTCGGTTGAACATTTTAAGTAAAATCCTCAAAGTACCGAAAATCGGAAAGTATCGTTATATTGGGGCTATGTTGAAAATTGTTGATGCAGATGTGTGGTGACCACTACAACCTTCAAATGCCAAATTACAGTTAGTTCTGTTAAAAATTGTAGCTAAAATTGCCAAATTACTGAAAATTGGGAGGTACCGTTACATGGGAGCTATATCCGAACATGGACCTATGTTGGCAATTTTTGATGGAGAGGTGTTGTGACCACTAAGAACTTCAAATATCAAATTACTGCTAGTTCGGTTTAATAGTTCGGTTTAATAAAATCATCAAATTACTGAAAATCGGGAGGTACCGTTATATGGGGCTTTCTGACAATTTTTGGTGGAGAGGTGTGGTGACCACTAAGAATTTCAAATGTCAAATGTTCAAATTACAGATAATTCGGTTAAAACTTGTTGGTAAAATTCTCAAAATACCTGAAATCGGGCGGTAACGTTATATGGGGGCTATTCCAAAACATGGACCTATGTCCACTAGTTATATAAGTTTATTGTCATTTAAGAACCCTAAATGTCAATTGATAGCTAAATAAGTCTGAAAATGTAGATGAAAACGTCAAAATGCCGTAAATCGGGGGTACCGTTATATGGGGGCTATACCAAAACGTGGACCTAGGTCCACAACTTTTGTTATATAAGTTTATTGACATTTAGGAACCCTAAATGTCAAATTATAGCTACATCGGTCTGAAAATGTAGCTAAAAACGTCAAAATACCGTAAATCGGGGGCTACCGTTATATGGGGCCTATACCAAAACGTGGACCTATGTCCACAAATTTTGTCACATAAGTTTATTGATATTTAAGAACTTCAAATGTCAAATTATAGCTTCATCGGTCTGAAAATGTAGCTAAAAACGTCAAAATACCGTAAATCGGGGGGTACCGTTATATGGGGGCTATACCAAAACGTGGACCTATGTCCACAACTTTTGTTATATAAGTTTATTGATACCTAAGAACCCTAAATGTCAAATTATAGCTAAATCGGTCTGAAAATGTAGCTAAAAACGTCAAAATAAAGCAAATCGGGGGTACCGTTATATGGGGCTATACCAAAACGTGGACCTATGTCCACAAGTTTTGTTATATATGTTTATTGACACTTAAGAACCCTAAATGTCAAATTATAGCTTCATCGGTCTGAAAATGTAGCTAAAAACGTCAAGATACCGTAAATCGGGGGGTACCGTTATATGGGGGCTATACCAAAACGTGGACCTATGTCCACAACTTTTGTTATATAAGTTTATTGATACCTAAGAACCCTAAATGTCAAATTATAGCTAAATCGGTCTGAAAATGTAGCTAAAAACGTCAAAATAAAGCAAATCGGGGGTACCGTTATATGGGGGCTATACCAAAACGTGGACCTATGTCCACAAGTTTTGTTATATATGTTTATTGACACTTAAGAACCCTAAATGTCAAATTATTGCCAAATCGGTCTGAAAATGTAGCTAAAACCGTCAAAATACCGTTAATCGGGGGGTACCGTTATATGGGGGCTATACCAAAACGTGGACCTATGTCCACAACTTTTGTTATATAAGTTTATTGATACTTAAGAACCCTAAATTTCAAATTATAGCTTAATCGGTCTAAAAATGTAGCGAAAAACTTCAAAATACCGCAAATCGGGGGGTACCGTTATATGGGGGCTATACCAAAACGTGGACCTAAGTCCACAAGTTTTGTTATATATGTTTATTGACACTTAAGAACCCTAAATGTCAAATTATAGCCAAATCGGTCTGAAAATGTAGCTAAAAACGTCAAAATACCGTAAACCGGGGGGTACCGTTATATGGGGGCTATACCAAAACGTGGACCGATATAGCCCATCATCGAACTTGACCTGCCTGCAAACAAAAGACGCATTTTCCCAAAATTTCAGCGTCCTATCTCCATTTTTGTGGATGCTAGAGTGATTACCACAGACGGACGGACGGACGGACGGACGGACGTGCTCAGATCGACTTAGAATTTTACCCTGATCAAGAATATATATACTTTATAGGGTCGCAAATGAGTATTTCAATGCGTTACAAACGGAAAAACAAACTTAATATACCCTCCATACTACACAGAAAAAAAAAATTCATTCAATATATGAATAGTGTTCAAAAAAAATTTCCAATGTTCAGATTTTTGTATTTTACGAACCTAGTTCATAAAGCAATAAATACCGGTTTCTTTTTTGAATGAATCATAAACATGTAATATATGTATTCTATTTTGCAAAATATGAACAAATTCATTTATTTCAAAATAATCTTCTTTAAAGAAAAAAAAATTGCTTATATTCCAAAACTCTTTTTATATTTTTCAAAAATTTATTTTTTCTATACAAATTTTTGTTTTTTTATTTTATTTTGAAACTATTTTTTTATTTTATTTTCAAATTAGTTGTTTTTTATTTAATTTTGTAATTCCTGTTCTTTTAAAGGGTTCTCTTCTAATTGATTTTCCTAATTAATTATGTACCTTGTAAATCAGAACAATGTGAACCATACGTACATACATACTGAGTCCATCAGCACTAGCTTGAATTTATAGATGTTGCATTTATATTAAAGTAATTCAAAAATTGTATTTGCGAATTAATGCTATTGATATGGTGAGTGTCTTCCGAAAACAAACGAAATCTATGGTGGTTAGTTAGTGTGATAGCGGTGAGTAGTGGTGGTTGTTTAGGCTGTTGTGCTTTGTTGACACACAGTCAATGTGCGTGTAGATACGATGGAGGGGAGGAAAGACAAAAACAATAGAAGCAAATCCACCATATCTTTGTAGGCAAAGCAAAAAAACCGGGTTTGCCAGAAAATAGTGGTTAACGTAGGAGAAACTATGAAATTTATTTTTGTATTTTAGAAAAGCATTCATACTTTTGCAAAAATAGTATTGTGTGCATGAGTAAAAAAATTTGTCCATTCACTTTAAAAGAGGTACGTTCAAATTATGGACAACAAAAATTATGAACGGAATTAGTAAAAAAATTCATACTTTTGTTTTTTCTGTGTATGGTGGAGGGTATAAAAATAAATTACTTACTGAACATATCGGGGCGTAAAAGTCTGTTTGTTTGCTTAAATTGGATCTTTTGTCGATAGACGGCTTAAAAAAGAAGTGGGTCTACATTAGCCGCATATCCCAGTATCATATTTTTATGAGCTTTTACATAAGATTAGTATTTTGTCGGAATTTTAGTCAGTTTCTTGAAGTCACTGTAAGCAGATATAACACTGAAAACAAGTTTTAGGCCACACGACTTAACCAAAATGACATAACCGTTTCTTTCTCGCTAATTTTATCTTCATAGCACTACATATATGTATATCATTTTACATCATAATCGTATCAATTGAAAATGGTTTGTGCGTGAACTTTTTCAATATTTAAATGGAATACAAGTTATTTTAATTAAAAGTTCATTCATTCCCACTACTGGAAATCATATTTGAGAAATAAGCTTAAAAATTCATTAATATAATTTACATATGTGTGTTTATTTCTTTAAAGTAACGTGTTCTGTTCTATAACCGGCAAAAGTGCCCTTTTTTGACGTTGTTGACAAATTTAGAAATGGAAAATTCTTTCGCATTACGTGGTGGGTCATTCTTACATTGGGAACGAACGACTGATGTTTGATTTTTTAAGAAGTTAAACTGTAGCGAGGTTCGAAACAATAGACTTCCCTGTCCCTTAGGATAAGCCAGCCAATTCAAAAATGTGTAATAATTGTAACAACTATTCAATAAAAATAAGTAAACACATTTTAGTTCCGATTATATCATGGTGGAATATTCGGAACTAAAATGGAAGAACTAGTTTCTCTTCGTGTCCACAATTTTAGTTGAGTAAGTTTTTTGACTAAATTATATTTTTGATTAAATGTCGAATTACCGCTATTTCGGTCAAAAAATTTAGCTGAAATCCGCAAAACGATTTCGTCAAATCGCGATATTTTAAACGTTTTTTTTTTTTTTTACATAAATAAAACATTTGTACACAAATAAATTTTTGTTGAATAAACTTGAATCGAATTTTCTTTATAAACATGTTCTAATGGCGTTTAGAAATCTCAGTCTGCGCGGAAACTTTTTTCACCGACTCGAACTAAAACAGGTTTAGTTATCAGGACGTTTTCGTTATCAGGACAATATTCCGCACATGGTACTGGCGTGGTATTTTTTTGGTTATAGCCATAGTATACATTAGGGTTATGACTTTTAGACATCTTTTCTCAAAAATGGTTTCCTGTAGCACGAATGAATGAACTTCTGCCTATTAAGTACTAAAATAACGTTTATTTTATTGAAATATAAACAAAGTTCACGCACAAATCGATTTAAATTTTTTTTCTGAATGAATAAACTGAAGCCTACTAATAGCTAAAACAATGTTTATTCCATTAAAATGTTGAAAAAGGTCATGCACAAACCATTTTGAAAAAAAAATGATTTTTTAATACTCTATATTAAAGAAAATTAGTGAAAAACAAATGTTATTTCAGTTTGGTTATCTCATGTGGGTCTAAAGTTAATTTTCAATTATATATCTGCTTACACTGACTTCAGAAAATTGCCCATAATTCTGATAAATTCAAATTCTAAAATCATTTTGTGCGTGAGGTTTTTCCACCGAATCACCTTATTTATGCAATCTTATGTAGAAACCCATCACGCTATGATACAGGGATATGAGGTTGTAAAAAAGTCTTAACCCTAATGTACATATTACCCAGAACTGTAGTGTCGTAGCGATGAGTGTTTTTAGCACAATGATATGGAAACACGGTACGACATCAATTTATGAAAAACTTTAAACGGCTGAAATATTCTGAAAATATAGCAAGAATTATAACAGCCATTCTTCCAAAAAAATATTTTCTACGTGTGGAGAATCAATTCACTCCACATCGTTCGATTGAACAGATTGCTGCAAACTGAGCCGACTATCATAGCTCGAACTCAAAATTGGGCGTCTCTTTATAAGGTAGGTATAGCAAAATTTCGGCCCATACAGACAATTTCTACTAAGAATAGTAATCAATCTGACGATACAATTATCTGAGGCTAAACCAAAACATGCTAATTTTCTTTGAGATACAAATCAACCTATTCGAAATGTCGAATCATGGTCCAGTCGAATGAAAAAGTTTATATGAATGCTTTATTAAAACATGGAAGTATGTATGTCGGTAATTTTTTGTCTCGTTTGGAGGGTATATCCAGTTCTTAATAACCCTTAATTAGATGGTAAATATAAATATATAAATATTGCTTAGCGTTACAGCCTAAACAATAAATTTAATATACCTTCTAAATTATAATGGTAAATATAGTTCTTATTATTAGTACCTGCCTATTATTAAAGAGCCTTTTTTGGGACCCTTACCTGAAAATAGAAAAACAATTAAAATAAGTTATTAGTATATGTGAATAATTATTAGTACATACAATTTTTAACAATTATTAATGAGAGATATAGTTTTTGTTTCTTAATAAATTATAAACGTTGGCGATTTTACACGTGATCAAGATATTCATTGGAAATTCTACAACTTAATGATTGCTGCAATCATATCATAAGTTATTGAGAGAGAGAGAGAGAGAGAGAGCGTATGATTGTTGCCAATTATAATACATATTTATGTCAATTATAATACATATTTTAATACATATTTATGTACTCCGGGTGACGTAGGGGATGGATGATACCAAGGAACGGTCCTGACCGGTTTTAACATGGCAAAGCCCAGGATTTATCTTGGTCCCTCTTTCATCTCAAGTGGACACTGACCTCCCCGTGGTGTCACCTGGGGAAGTGCCTTTAACACCCGTTAAAGGTAGTGAGCTAACATGTGCCGCGCGTTCACCCATAAGAACGTTAAAAACTTGGGATTGGGCGTCGGGTTAGTAACCTACTATGAAAAAACGAAAGAAAAGAAACAGAAACCGCTCTAAAGTTGACGAACCCCGCAAACGTTTTAAGGACCATGATCTGCGAATCTGCACCTGGAATGTTTGCACTCTTTATAGAGAAGGTGCAGTCTTCGCATTGGCAGACGTACTTGAAAAGTACAAGGCCGATATTACTGCCATATAGGAAATACGATGGATTGGGAAAGCGTCACAACAACACCTAAAGTTGACGCACTGTATTATAGATGTCATGACGTAAAGCATGAGTTTGGTTGTGGATTCGTAGTTAGTCGGAGGCTAAAACATCTGATATCCAGCTTCACCCCAGTGAATGAATGGCTTGCTGCAATTCAAATAAAATCTAAATTCTTCAACATCAGCTTTATTTGCGCTCATGCTCCCACTGAAGAAAAGGACGAACAGACCAAAGATATATTTTACGTGCGCTTAGATGAAAAATATGACCGTTGCCCTGCCCATGATATTAAAATCATTCTAGGCGATGTTAATGCCAAAAATGGAAAGGAGAATATCTTTGGCCCAACAGTCGGGAAATTCAGTCTCCACAGTGAAACATCTGAAAATGGTATGAGGCTGATTCACTTTGCAGCTGCAAAAAACATGGTAGTTAGCAGTACCAGATTTAATCATCTCGATATTCATAAGGGCACCTGGCTGTCTCCAGATCTGAAAACAAGAAATTAAATTGATCATGTTGTGATAAATGGAAAACATTCATCGAGCGTGTTGGATGTACGATCGTTCCGAGGCGCAAACATTGATTCGGACAACTACCCTGTTGCAGCAAAGGCACGCACCCGCTTAAACGTAGCAAACAAAGTACGAACAGACACAACACGAAAGTTAGACATCGGTAAGCTGCAATCACAACAGATGGCTACAGCATATTCCACTCAACTAGCCCAATTGCTTAATCAAAGCACTCCTCATCTCGATAACATATCAGCGCAATGGCAAAGCATTGCCCACTCCATGCAAACAGCCGCAAAATCCATACTTGGATACCAGAGACTTCCACCAAGGAATCCATGGTATGATCAGGGGAGTCGTGCTGGCACCGAAGAGAAAAATGCCGCATATAGGACTACTATACCATCCGTAGCAACGCGTAGCGCACGAGAGAGATACAGGGAGAGAAGAGAAACGTCTTTTCCGCAAGAAAAAGAGAGAGGGAAAAGCGGGAGTGTCAAAAAATCCAGATGTACAGGAGCCAGAATGAAGTTCGAAAATTCTACCAAAGAGTCAAGCATCAAACTGATGGCTTTGGTACAGGCACATCCTCTTATAGAGACCAGCAAGGTAATTTGGTAACTGATACAGATAGTGTACTCAGGATATGGAAAGAACATATTTCAAAACTGTTGGTATCCAATAGCAGCGAAGACGACGAAGATACCACAGTCACAATCCCAGAAGATGGTATTGAGTGTACACCGCCCAGCCAAGATGAGGTAAAGACAGCAAAAAATCGGCTAAAAAATAATAAGGTAGCAGGAGCCGATGGCTTACCAGCCGAGCTGTTCAAAACGGGAGGCGACACGCTGATAAGGTGTATTCATCAGCTAGTTAGCGCCATCTGGCAGGAAGAACGAGTACCCGACGTTTGGAACCTGAGTATCCTGTGCCCCGTCCACAAGAAGAGAGATAAGACTGTATGCTCTAACTATAGCGGCATAAGTCTACTCCCAATTGCCTACAAGATCGTGTCAGGGATATTGCGCGAACGACTAAAGCCTATAGTCAACGAGATAATATCACCATACTAATGCGGCTTTAGACCTGGCAAGTCCACCATTGACCAGATATTTACCCTGCCGCAAATACTGGAGAAGACCCAAGAGATGCAGTTCGACACCTACCACCTTTTTGTCGATTATAAAGCAGCCTTTGACAGCCGGCTGCGTTCAAAGGTATTCCAAACCATGTCTGAATTTGGTATCCCACAAAGCTCATCCGGCTTTATAAAATTACTTTAACTGACACGAGGTCCTCACTTAAAATAGGAAAAAACCTCTCCGAAGAGTTTGGTACCAAAAGAGGTTTCAGACAAGGAGACAGCCTTTCGTGTGATCTCTTCAACATCCTGCTGGAAAAGGTTATACGAGAGACAATCGTCAAAAGAAGTGGCACAATCTACACCAATAGTCACATGTTACTTGCTTATGCTGATGATATAGACATCATGGGCCGATCACTAAAAGAAGTAACTGATACCTTTATGAAGGTCGAAGGAGAATCTGCTAAAGTGGGTCTGGCGGTAAACGTTGAGAAGTCCAAGTTTATGGTGTCGACGCGCAATGTGTCCATTGAGCTCGGACCGACTGTGGAAGTTGGTTCCTATAATATTGTGGTAGTAAAGGACTACGTCTACCTCTAAACATCCGTAAACACAACAAACGACATAAGTTGTGAAATAAAAAGAATAATTGTATTGGCCAACAGATGCTAATTTGGTTTAAGTAAGCAGTTTAAAAACAAAGCCACATCTCGTCAAACAAAAATAACGCTCTACAAAACACTGATACTACCCGTGCTGATGTATGGCTCAGAAGCCTGGGTACTTGCGCAAGCAGACATGGCAGTGCTTGGTGTGTTTGAGAGAAAAATTCTTCGAAAGATCATTGGTCTATATCTACTAATCAACAAAACGATATACTCTCAGAATTACTAAAAAGTATTGAGAAAATTAATCAAAGACTTGATATGCAAAATGAACTTAATATAAAAATAATTGATAAACTAAATCAGATTTCCTAAAATATGCCCTTTATTCGGATTGCAACATGGAACTGTAATGGTCTCCTAAAACACCTCAATGATATTGAGGTCTTTCTAAACACAGAAAAAATCGATATCTTATTACTTTCTGAAAGTCATTTTACAAATTCTTCTTTTGCTGTTATCAAAGGCTACAAAATCTATAACTCTGTCCATCCTTCTCAAAGAGCTCGTGGAGGAGCATCTGTAGTAATCAAAGACACTCTACAACATACTGAAGATGTTAAAATAGAAACTGATATTTTTCAACTTGCTGCAGTCGAAATTACATTTAAAACTAATAATGCTTTCAAAATAGCTGCGATATACTCTCCACCCAGACATTCAATTAAAGAAAATGAATATACTGAAATGCTCAAAAGCCTAGGTAATCACTTTATATTAGGAGGCGACTTCAACGCAAAAAACAAATTATGGGGATCTAGACTCACTAGTCTAAAGGGCTATGAACTATTCAAATCGGTAAGGGAAAACGCATGCCATGTCCTTTCTGGCAATGAACCTACTTACTGGCCGTCAAACCCACAGTTAATACCTGATCTAATCGACTTCTTTATAATCAAAAACATATCTACATCTTACATAAATGTTGACAATTATATAGGTCTATCATCAGATCATTCGCCACTTATAATGACAGTAGGCGACAGGATAATTGAAAAACCTACACTAGCAAGATTGACATCTAGTAAAACAAATTGGAACTTATTCAGATATCTCCTAGATCAGAAAATTACTCTGAACGTCTCTCTAAGGTCTAAAACTGAAATTGATCAAGAACTAGAAGACTTTACTCAAGCTATACAGCAGTCTTGCTGGGAAAGCACGCCAGCTAATCAATCACAACTGATAAGCTCCAAATCTTACCCAAAAGTTGTCAGAGATCTCATTTCTACCAAACGCAATGCTAGAAAAACATGGCAGAAAACCAGAACGAGAGAAAATAAAAGACGTCTTAACAAATTAACGAACGAGTTAAAGCGCTTAATAAAAGATATCGAAAATAGAAATATGGCAGATTACTTAAGCAATTTATCTTCAACTAAAGAAAACAACTACAGTCTTTGGAAAGCGACTAAACATATGAATAAAGTGAAGCCAAAAATACCACCTTTAAGAAACGATGAGGGTACATGGGTCAGAACCGATAAAGATAAAGCAGAGCTCTTTGCGACATATTATGAAAACACTTTCTCACCGCTGGATAGACAAACAGAAGATGAAAATATCGAAGATGTTCCTAACCCTGATTCTTTGATTATCGAAAAAGTAAACATTGGAGAACTAAAAAATGTAATTAAAAATGATATATCAAATAAAAAATCACCTGGATATGATCTTATCACAGGAAAAGTCATCAAGAAAATTTCAGAAAAAGCTATGCGAATGTTATTGTTCATAATAAATGCGTGTTTCAAATTGAGATATGTACCTCTTCAATGGAAATTTGCAGAAATAATTGTCGTTCCAAAACCTGGCAAACCACAAAATGAGCTGAAGTCATATAGGCCAATATCTTTGCTTCCTATTCTGTCAAAAATATTCGAAAAACTTTTTTCTTCCAGACTAAAAAAACTCGCGGAACGAAAAAATTTAATTCCTCCACACCAATTTGGTTTTAGAGAACAACATTCTACCATAGAACAAGTTCACCGAATTATCAACACCGCCGAAAAAGCTATAGAGAAAAAAGAAATCTGCTCTGCAGTTTTCTTGGATGTAAGCCAAGCATTCGACAAAGTTTGGCATGAAGGTCTCCTTTACAAACTGCAAAAAAATTTACCACTCCAATTTTCTGAATTCATACGATCCTATTTGGAAGATCGCTACTTCAGAGTTAGAATTGAATCGGAATATTCTTCACTTAAATTAATAAAAGCTGGTGTGCCCCAAGGAAGTGTACTTGGGCCACTATTATACCTTATCTTCACGCACGATATGCCAACAACATCAGATACAACTATGGCAACATTTGCAGATGACACTGCCATACTTGCTTGCGCTAAATCAGAAGAAACAGCTTCAAATAAGCTCCAGAATGTACTTACCAGCGTTGTTAACTGGACTAAAATTTGGAGAATTCAACTAAACGAAACCAAGTCCACTCATATGATTTTCACAAATAAGAACAATATACGCCCTTCACATATATTTATAAACAATATTAAGGTACCATTCGCTAACACGGCTAAATATTTAGGCATGACTCTCGATACAAAAATAAAGTTGAAAGAGCATGTTAAGAAAAAAGTTCAAGAAGTAAACCTAAAAATTAACGAATTAAAATGGATTTTTAAAGCTAAATCAAATGTATCCATACAAAATAAACTCCTTATTTATAGTCAAATTGTAAAACCCATATGGACATATGGCATTCCTTTGTGGGGCTGCGCGAGGCAATTAGAAGTCCACAAACTCCAAATACTACAAAATAAAATACTAAGATCCATAGTTAACGCACCATGTTACATACGCAACTCGGATCTACATAGAGATCTTGGCGTAAATTTTGTCACCGACGAGATAAAAAAGCAAGCCCTGGCGTATGTTAATAAGATACGTCTTCACAAAAACGATGAAATAAAAAACATTTATTATGAGCACACGAGGAGAGACGGCAGAAGACTGAGAAGGTTAACGCCGATGGATTTATTAACATAAAACTTTAAATGTAAATTCTTTAGAGTGTAATTAATGAATTACTTACTCAACACTTACAGTCAACCACTAATTATATATACATACATATACATTGTTAACTTAATATTGCTTGATGAGTCTTAACTCAGTTGTAATAAATTTGAAATAAAAAAAAAAAAAAAAAAAAAAAATTGGTCCGAAGATCTTTCGAAGAATTTTTCTCTCAAACACACCGGTGACGGTGAATATCGACGTCGCATGAACCACGAGCTGTATCTGCTATACAACGACATCAATATTGTTAAACGTATCGAGATACAGCGATTGCGTTGGCTAGGCCATATCATAAGAATGAGCGATGATGACCCCGCTAAAAAGGTGCATAAACACGGACCGCTTGGCGGTGCACGCAAAATTGGCAGGCCAAGGAATAGATGGCGCAAACAAGTGGATGATGAGATGAAAAGGCGTGGTATCCCAGAGTGCGAAGCAACAAATAGAGAGAAATGGAGATCTTTTCTTCGTTCGGCCTATGGAACAAATGTTCTGTAATGGGCCAGCTAAGTAAGTAAGTATTTATGTACTCCAATTCATAAATGATGCCATCGAATAAAAATTAATAGATTTGAGTGTTCCGAACAAGCAGTGGAATTTTGTATCTCATTTTTTTTTATTGCCGAAAAAAATCGGTAATATTAAAACGCAAAATTACAAAGTTAATTACCTATTAAAGCTGATAGCATTGTTGCTATAGGTAGAACCAAAAAATGAGTTAGAGAGTACCACTGCAGGTACATACATTTACATTTTCATCCTTAAGAACATTTCATTTAAAATATATTTTGTGATATATACGATTCCTTCATATAGAGACTAAAATGCTCTTCTTAAAATTTTCCTTTAAAAACCCGAAGATTTTTAAAGAAGTTTTCTAATCTTCTGATTATGTCAAAGTTAAAATTAAAAAAATGATTTGATATGCTGATCACTATAATTGTTTTTTTCTAATGTTAAGTTTAAGTGTCAGAAGACACCAGTGTATAGTAGTGTTTGATCTTTAAAATCTTACTAAATAATGCAAACGACACTTGTTGTAATGGCCCATGGTGCGGTAGATTATGTTCCCTTGCGCTAGTTGATTTTAAATATAATTTATTTATTCACTAAATTGAATTTGGCATTTACAAATCAATTTTCCTGTCATCGAATTTCGTTATATTGATTGTTTGTCGAATAACATGTCATTGATTAATGACATTTATCGCGAACATAAAACACGCTAAAAGAATCGCCAATATAGATACCATAAATTCTCAAATTCGTTGAACAAAATAAAATGTATCTATTGTTTGTGTGGGAACATTGCAAAATACATATTTGAAAATGAATGGTTAGAAAATCTATTTGCATAACATTCAATCAGTTGGACAGCTAGCTGGCAGCCGAAAAGCGGTTTTGGAAAATAAAGAAAGATTTTGATATGAATACAAAACAATTTGATTTACGATAAAAATAGTTAAAATTGTTTTTCAAAATAGTCTGGCTTAATCCCATAGTCGTTGTTTTAATATTTTATTAAAACAACTTTAATTTATTAGTGGGAGAAAATTGGCGATGTTTACCAAGGGGTAAGGCAGGGAATACTATAGTTTCAGATCTCATCAGTTCCCTTATTTCTTGTTTTTCAACAAGAAACTTTTTATACCCAAGTGTCAATTGCTAGCTCAAATAGATACGTGCGCAAAGAAACACTCTGATCGAGAATTTCTTTGGCACTACCTAAACTCTAGCAACTTCACTTGCAAACAAAACCAAATTTTTCCCACTGCTATGCGTTCGTCGATTCTCGACGAAAAAGCACATAACTAATTTGTTGGTATTGCATACTACAACAATAAACAACATTTTGACGGTGCCCGGTCTCACAATTAGGAGGGTTGGCGTTATTTGTTTGGGATGACGACTTCTATTTTGTTTTTCAAAATAGTCAGGCTTAATCCCATAGTCGTTGCTTTAATATTTTATAAAACAACTTTAATTTATTAGTGGGAAAAAATTGGCGATGTTTACCAAGGGGTAAGGCAGGGAATACTATATGATCTCTGGCGAGTTCTGAAACTATAGTATTCCCTGCCTTACCCATTGGTAAACATCGCCACTAATAAATTAAAGTTGTTTTAATAAAATATTAAAACAACGACTATGGGATTAAGCCTGACTATTTTGAAAAACAAAATAGAAGTCGTCATCCCAAACAAATAACGCCAACCCTCCTAATAGTTAAAATTTTAAAATATAAACAAAAGATATCAAATGTAAAGTTTCTCAGCACTTAACCAAAGACATAAATACAACAAGATAAGACATTTTTTTTGCTATCATTCTTCAGTGAATGGCTTTTGAATTTAACATAATGTTATATCACGATATGGTGATATAACATTTTTTTCTTTTATACATTTTTACTTATTTAACCGAATTTACCGATCCAATTGACATAGAATTATTCT
The DNA here is from genome assembly GCF_047663935.1 of Musca autumnalis. Classification (NCBI taxonomy): domain Eukaryota; kingdom Metazoa; phylum Arthropoda; class Insecta; order Diptera; family Muscidae; genus Musca; species Musca autumnalis. The sequence goes on along the minus strand of NW_027411866.1, from coordinate 31,445,015 downwards.
TGAATATATTCTTGAATTCATAAATTTCGTTTCTGATACCATTACATGAAATGTTCCTTCTTGGTTGCGATTTTGAATTAACTGCAACCTGTTAAGGGTAATGTTTCTATACAAAGTTTTGTAAACATTTTTACGTTGCATGCATTTTGTCTAGTCTTAGTTGTATTTATAGCCCTGTTCCTTTACGTGTAAGAATCTTCAAGTTTTACCACTTTTTACTCGAAAAGCGTTCCTTTACTTCAGAAACCATACAATTCATATGGGTGCAGTTTACAACTTTTGCTTCTTTTGCCGGTTTTACCACTTTCAAAAGTAAAGGAACAGACCATATGTCTTTGACTTAACAAAATGTGTTTGTTGTATCCTGTGGCGTATAATTTTGTTTTAATTTTTATTCAATCTATTCACATATCAATCATACGCTCCAATGTCCAGTGTAAATGAAGTATAGAATCATCGGCTTATTGTTTCCTTCTACTTTTTTATAGGTTAGGTTAGGTTGATAAGAGGGTTGATCCTAGATCACCACATGCCCATGTGGACATACACTTAAGCCATAAGTAGGCCTGTTGTGCGCTCTATTTTTTTTTTTTTTTTTTTGTTTTGGGTTATGGAGGATTATCTTTTTTACATAGTCTCTGATCTTTTTGAACTCGATTGTCCTAATTTGATCGAGTCCTGGTATAATGTCATTCCCTAGTAACTGGGTTCTCAGATTTGTGAAGGCTTGACAATGGCAGAGGTAATGTTCCAACGTTTCGTCGTCCTCTCCGCATGCTCTGCATTCACTGTTTTCTGCACAACCTATTTTGTGCAGATGCGCTTTTAGACCTAGGTGACCTGTAAGGATTCCTGTCAGTCTACTAATATCTTTTTTACTTAGTAAAAGTAATTCTTTTGTTTTGTCCTCGTCTGGGTTTCCCCATAGGATTTTTGTGTTTTTTCCCTTCTCTTCACTACTCCAGAGGGATACATGTGCATTTTTTGCCCATGTCTTTAGTTCTAGTCGCGTAGCTTTAAACGGCTTAGCGTTTTCTAGACTTACCGTGGGTTGCTCCTTGGCTTGTTTTGCCAAGGAGTTTGCTATTTCATTACCCCTAATCCCGGTATGCCCTGGTACCCATATAATGTTTACCTTACCGTGTTGGGAGTAATTATTTATAGATTTAATACATTCCAAGACAGTTCTAGATTTCACTGTCTTGGTTGATATAGCTCTAATGGCTGCTTTGCTATCCGTAAGGATATTTACAGTGGTAGGCCTTGTGTGAGTATCAAACCAAAGCAGACACTCTGTTATCGCCCGGAGTTCCGCCTGCAGGATCGTGTTATGATCCGGCAGACGGAGGGAGATTTCCGTTTCCGGTTCAATTATATAAAGACCCAGTCCGGTTCTCCCCCCTAGCACAGCCCCATCCGTAAACCCACAGCTTCCAGCGGGAATCTGTGCTAGAGCTCCCCCGATCCACATGTCTCTGTCAGGTATTGACACTTCACACAAGGCTACTTCACTAGTTTCAGGTATACGGTCCGATACTACCTGATTTATAGATTCACCCGTTGTGACCTTTAATATGTTTTGGTGGTATGTTTGGTGGCTCTTTTTGATCCACTCGCTCATCGACTTTAGCCTTACAGCTGCGATGGCTGCCTCATACCTTACCTGAATATCTATTGGGTGTACAAACAAAATTGTTTCTAGAGCCCTAGTCGGTGTGGTCCTCATTGCTCCGCTAATGCTTAGGCAGCATGTTCTTTGGACCTTTTGCACTATTTCCACATTGCATTTTTTGTCCATGGCTGTCCACCATACCACAGACGCGTACGTTAGAATTGGTCTAATTACGCTTCTGTATAGCCAGTGTATCATCCTAGGATTGAACCCCCATTTTGAGCCTATCGCCCTTTTGCAGGTTGACCAACATATATGGGCCTTGTTAGCCCTTTCTTGTATATGGTCTTTCCATTTAAGTTTCCTATCCAGAATTACTTCTAGATATTTAACTGTACAGGAGATATTTATTGTCTTATCTAGAAAAACTGGTTCCTCGTAGTGTCCCATTTTCGTTTTTCTAGTGAATAGACATAATTCTGTTTTTTTCCGGGTTGACGTTCAGACCTCTCGGCCTGGCCCAGTTAAAAGCAATTTTTAAAGCCGTTTCTGCTCTTCGACAGAGTTGATTCGGATTATTTCCCCTCAGAAGTATTATAACGTCGTCTGCGTAGCAGACTGGGTCAAATCCTTATTCGGTTAGGGTCCTCAAGAGACTGTTTATGGTGGTAACACACAACAGAGGTGAAAGTATCCCTCCCTGTGGCGTTCCTTGTCCAACTTTGTCTCTTATTTTCACGTCGTATAGCCCGCACCTTATCCATCTATTCCTTAGCGTGTGGTTTATCCAGTTCCTTAAGGCCCTGTCTACATGAAACTCGTCTAAGGAGTGGATAAGTGTCTCGGTGCTTACGTTATTGAAAGCGCCTTCGATGTCGATGCATACAGCAAGTGTGTACATTTTCATTTCGAAGGTTCTTTCTATGTGGTGTACTACCTCATGCAATGCGGATTCCACTGATCTGCCTTTAACGTATGCATGTTGTTTGAATTTAAGCATATCGTTGGGGATCTTACTCTTTATCATGGTGTCGACTATCCGTTCCATTGTTTTGAGTAAGAATGAAGTTAAACTTATCGGTCGATAAGATTTTGGTGTTGCATAACTTGCCTTGCCAGGTTTGGGTATAAAGACTACCCTTGCCTCCTGCCAGGCTATAGGAGTGTATGCAAATTTTAAGCATGCATTGAAGATCCCGACCAGTTTGGACGCAATAAAGTCCACTTCCCTCTGTAGTAAAGCCGGGAAGATCTGATCTGGTCCAGCTGCTTTATATGGTGAAAAGCTTTGGTGCCTCTTCCGATGAGTTAATACATTCCGTCGATGCCTCAGTGTTAACCATGGTATTCTGCGGGAAGTGCGTTTTCATCAGAAGGCCTAGTGTTTCTTCTGTTGTTTCAATCCTTTTTCGATTTCCATCGACCAATTGCTCGGTCTGTGTATGGGTTTTAGATAGAAACTTTTTAATCTTTGAAACGTCATTTACACTATCCACCTGTTCGCAAAAAAGCTTTCAGGAGTTTCGTTTGGCGTTTCTTGTTATTTTGTTGTATTCCTTTAATTTTGCCTGATAGTTGTCCCAGAATACAGCTGCTTTTTTACGTTTGGCCTTTTATAAAGTCTGCGGACCTCCTTGCCTTTATTTCGAATTTCCCCTGTCATCCAGGGTTTTTCGTAGGCGGATTTCCTCTCTCGAAGGCGACAACTTTCCTCGAAAGACTTTACTAGTGCCTCAGTTAACTTTAGGACATCTCTCTATATGTCCTTCTTACTTAGGCATTCCTCATCAGGTTGCCCAAGTCTTTCTTTTACTCGTTTTCCGAACTTTGTCCAATTTGTTTTGGATTTGTTTCGGAAGGTTATCGGGTTAGGCGATGGCCTAGCTATTTTAAATCTAATATTCTTATGGTCTGAGAAGGAGTGTTCCTCTAGGACCCTCCACTCGTGTACCTCGTTTATTAAATTTTCTGAACATATCGTTATATCTAGTACTTCCTCCCTAATTCTATTAACAAAGGTTGGCGTATTCCCGGTGTTAAGTGTAATCAGGTCGTTAGTATTTAAGTAATCTATAAGGGCTTGACCCCTTTTGTTAATGTTAGTACTACCCCACGAGATGTGGTGAGAGTCAGCATCGCTACCTACTAGTACTTCGTTACCTGTTTGCTTTATCCTTCTCACCAGTTGCTGCAATTCCGACGAAGGTGGTAATGACGGGGAGTCGAACGGCAGGTATAATGATGCTAGGTATATGTTACCATTCCCCTGCTTCAATACTGTGACGTCCGACGATGACAACTCTGGAGAAAAAAGAAAACATAAGTTTTTGTGGCATATAATGCAGGTCCTCGGTCGGGATCACGTATTTGCGTAAAACAGTTGATAATTTATTTGGTTAAGTCTAGAAACCTTGTTTTTTATGGTCCAAGGTTCTTGGATTAAACCAATATGTATATTACCTTTTTTTATTTTGTTATTTTTTTATATGTATTTGGAAAAACTATTAAATATTGCTTTTCCTGCAGTTTGTTTATTCATTTTATTCCAGCTAAATGACATTAGCATTCACATACATGCAGGCATACATGCAGACGTTAATTGAACAAAGTTATAGTTTCAGGCTTGACATGACATCGATGAACCATAGAACTGCATATAATATAAATAAAGAACACAAATTTTTATGGCTCCGATTTGATTTAAAATAAATAGAACGAGTAATGCAATGGTCAAATCAAGCGCAGTATCCAATTGTTGGTTGAGGGAAGTGAATTAACATTAACTGAGAGGAGCAGAATATGTTTTGGAGTAGTTAATTTAAATTTTAAAATAAATATCTACGTTTACTGATTTGAATGCTTATAAAAAATATTGTTTCTCAAATTTTAGTTCGCTGGCCTGATGGTTTACTTTAATAATTCCCTTTATTGGTAGGATGGTAAATAAAATATTTATTAAAAAATCCACGTTTGTAGGTCTGACGAAAAATAGTTCTTTAAAAAATCCACGTTTGGTAGTCTGGTGAATAAATATTCTTATAAAAATGCACTCTTCTTGGTCTGATAAAAAGCATTCTTTATAAAAAAAAGCATTCTGATAAAAAAATATTCTTTAAAAAATCCCCTTTTGTTGGTCTGATGAAAAAATATTCTTTAAAAAATCCACTTGTGTTGGTCTGATGAAAAAATATTCTTCTCTAATGAGAAAATATTCTTTAAAAAATCCACGTTTGTTGGTCTAATGAGAAAATATTCTTTAAAAAATCCACGTTTGTTGGTCTAATGAGAAAATATTCTTTAAAAAATCCACGTTTGTTGGTCTAATGAGAAAATATTCTTTAAAAAATCCACGTTTGTTGGTCTAATGAGAAAATATTCTTTAAAAAATCCACGTTTGTTGGTCTAATGAGAAAATATTCTTTGAAAAATCCACGTTTGTTGGTCTAATGAGAAAATATTCTTTAAAAAATCCGCGTTTGTTGGTCTAATGAGAAAATATTCTTTAAAAAATCCACGTTTGTTGGTCTAATGAGAAAATATTCTTTAAAAAATCCACGTTTGTTGGTCTAATGAGAAAATATTCTTTAAAAAATCCACGTTTGTTGGTCTAATGAGAAAATATTCTTTGAAAAATCCACGTTTGTTGGTCTAATGAGAAAATATTCTTTAAAAAATCCACGTTTGTTGGTCTAATGAGAAAATATTCTTTAAAAAATCCGCGTTTGTTGGTCTAATGAGAAAATATTCTTTAAAAAATCCACGTTTGTTGGTCTAATGAGAAAATATTCTTTAAAAAATCCACGTTTGTTGTTCTAATGAGAAAATATTCTTTAAAAAATCCACGTTTGTTGGTCTAACGAGAAAATATTCTTTAAAAAATCCACGTTTTTTGGTCTAATGAGAAAATATTCTTTAAAAAATCCACGTTTGTTGGTCTAATGAGAAAATATTCTTTAAAAAATCCACGTTTGTTGGTCTAATGAGAAAATATTCTTTAAAATATCCACGTTTGTTGGTCTAATGAGAAAATATTCTTTAAAAAATCCACGTTTGTTGGTCTAATGAGAAAATATTCTTTAAAAAATCCACGTTTGTTGGTCTAATGAGAAAATATTCTTTAAAAAAATCCACGTTTGTTGGTTTTTTACTCTTTTACAGCATATTTCATATTGCATTTTTAGAAATGACAGCTATTTTTTTTTTTTTGTATTGGATTTTAATTAGTTGGAAATATCGTTCTTTTTTGTTGAATTTTGAAGGTTTCGATATTGAATTAAAGTTACAATTTACGTGCATATTAATTTTGCACCAACTTACATTTCATACTAATTTTTTGTGTTTCTCTTTTATCTGTGTTTTTCATGCTTGTGGAGCTAATTTCAGAACTTCCTAGTCCTGAAAGGTGGCCGGGATGTACACTTTCGTGACGTGCCGTGAATTGGTCTGCTAGGGTGTTGATGGCAACTCCGGATGGGTATTGGAAGGTGGCCACACTGTGCTCGATCATGGGATATTTTGTAAGACGGTCTACTCGTTGAAGAGATTGAGTGAAATGAATGCATTATGAACTATTGAATTTATCATTCGTTGTCAGCCATTAAAATAGAAAGACGTCCACAGAAATAAAGTAACCAGAATTTGTCAAAGCATACTGAATCTGAAAACCCAATCTTGTAATTTATTCGTACCGTAATACTATTAAAAAGGAAGATCCTTTATTCAGGATTCGGACAGTGAAGCAACAAAAGAGAGTTTTCAATTGCGACTAATACCATATTTGCCTGCATTACGTGCTGTTGTTGGTTTCAGCTGCGCTCCACCGGCACATCTGCTAAATTGTTGTTGGGAATCGCCTAAAATTTGTAGGAAGAACTACAATCTGCTTACACTGACTTAAAAAAATTGCCCATAATTCTGATAAATTCAAATTCTAAAATCATTTTCCAATCCACTTGTGTTGGTCTGATGAAAAAATATTCTTTAAAAAATCCACGTTTGTTGGTCTGATGAAAAAATATTCTCTAAAAAATCCACGTTTGTTGGTCTGATGAAAAAACATTGTTTAAAAAATCCACGTTTGTTGGTCTAATGAGAAAATATTTTTTAAAAAATCCACGTTTGTTGGTCTAACGAGAAAATATTCTTTAAAAAATCCACGTTTGTTGGTCTAATGAGAAAATATTCTTTAAAAAATCCACGTTTGTTGGTCTAATGAGAAAATATTCCTTAAAAAATCCACGTTTGTTGGTCTAATGAGAAAATATTCTTTAAAAAATCCACGTTTGTTGGTCTAATGAGAAAATATTCTTTAAAAAATCCACGTTTGTTGGTCTAATGAGAAAATATTCTTTAAAAAATCCACGTTTGTTGGTCTAATGAGAAAATATTCTTTAAAAAATCCACGTTTGTTGGTCTAATGAGAAAATATTCTTTAAAAAATCCACGTTTGTTGGTCTAATGAGAAAATATTCTTTAAAAAATCCACGTTTGTTGGTCTAATGAGAAAATATTCTTTAAAAAATCCACGTTTGTTGGTCTAATGAGAAAATATTCTTTAAAAAATCCACGTTTGTTGGTCTAATGAGAAAATATTCTTTAAAAAATCCACGTTTGTTGGTCTAATGAGAAAATATTCTTTAAAAAATCCAGGTTTGTTGGTCTAATGAGAAAATATTCTTTAAAAAATCCACGTTTGTTGGTCTAATGAGAAAATATTCTTTAAAAAATCCACGTTTGTTGGTCTAATGAGAAAATATTCTTTAAAAAATCCACGTTTGTTGGTCTAATGATAAAATATTCTTTAAAAAATCCACGTTTGTTGGTCTAATGATAAAATATTCTTTAAAAAATCCACGTTTGTTGGTCTAATGATAAAATATTCTTTAAAAAATCCACGTTTGTTGGTCTAATGAGAAAATATTCTTTAAAAAATCCACGTTTGTTGGTCTAATGAGAAAATATTCTTTAAAAAATCCACGTTTGTTGGTCTAATGAGAAAATATTCTTTAAAAAATCCACGTTTGTTGGTCTAATGAGAAAATATTCTTTAAAAAATCCACGTTTGTTGGTCTAATGAGAAAATATTCTTTAAAAAATCCACGTTTGTTGGTCTAATGAGAAAATATTCTTTAAAAAATCCAGGTTTGTTGGTCTAATGATAAAATATTCTTTAAAAAATCCACGTTTAATGGTCTAATGAGAAAATATTCTTTAAAAAATCCACGTTTGTTGGTCTAATGATAAAATATTCTTTAAAAAATCCACGTTTGTTGGTCCGTGAAAAAATAATCTTGAAAAAACCCACGTTTGTTGTTGTGATGAAAAAATGTTCTTTAAAAAATACACGTTTGTTGGTCTGATGAAAAAATATTCTTTAAAAAAATTCACGTTTGTTGGACTGATGAAAAAAATATTCTTTAAAAAATCCACGTTTGTTGCTGTGTTTAAAAAATCAGGGGTCTTTGAAAAAATATTCTTTACAAAATGTGAAGCAAAAAATTTAAATATTTTATGGCTTAAACTTGTGGTTTGTTGACAGCGTGTTCATTCGTACATATGTATGTCGTTACGTATTGACAATGTAACACACACAAAGTATTGCATATTCATGGAATATTTTCTATATGTTATAAACAAATTGTTAACACACTTTTGTTGCTTTCGTTATGACCTATGTTTAATAGCATTTTTTCCACTCCAATAAATTTGGCAATGTAAGTAAATAAGTCCCATGTTTAATAGAGGAAATCATGTATTGCTGCTCTTTTTTTTTGTTATTGGATAAATGTGAAAATAATATCAGCCATATGTCTATCCATCGATTCCAGTATAAAGTCGAATATACTAAAATGAAGCATATTGACGAGTTTTTGAGTTGATTGTAAACAAAGATTGAATGACATATAGTTGTTTATAAATGGAATATATTAAATATTTTATTAATTTACATTCATCAGCAAAAATAATTTATTTGCGGAGGAATTGTATATGGAGAAGAAATGGAAAATGACAGCTGTTAAATAATCGTACAGACAATAGATAAACCGTCGGTGTCATGCCTATATCTTCCATACTCCATTTACTTGTTTTGGGATAATCGTATTTTAATGTTTGCTTCATAACCGCGTGGGGCTGACTGAATAGCATATAGAACATATTTTCAAATATATAGAGAGGTAATTATTAGAATGTAAAAGTTATAGAGAATTTTTTAAAAATAAAATTTTTGTCGATTTGTTCCATATCCACACTTATGACACAAATTAAAAATTTTGTAAATCACATGGAACAAAGTGACCAAACAAATTCAAAATTTCTTAATCGCAAATAAATGATCTGATTTTTTAAATGTGTTTTGAAAATTGTAATATATAAAAATATTGATTCCATACCCGAGAAAACCGTAAGCTTTCGAGTAAACTAGAGCAGATAGAAACAGACTGACCAAAACTTTAGAAAGAAGTATTTTTCAAAATTGGAATATTTTCAAATAATGATTTTGCTAAAATGTATAAATATTACAAATTGGGGGTATGATTGATACAAATACTACTACGTTCTAATAGAATTTTGATGTACCGTTGTCAGAGTTGCAATCAATAAACACAGATTTTTTAAATAAAACATTTTTCATCAACCATTAGACCAACAAAGGTGCGTTTTTTAAACGCAAGATAATTCTTGCAGGGAGTTTCTGATTGGTGCAGACTTTGCACATCATATTATTTCATCCAGTCATGTACGAGTATCATGTATTCGGGCACTTCCCACACAAAATAAAGTGAAGTTTAAGAGCTCCTCTCGCATCGTTTTGACATTTTTTCAGTAAGTTTTTCCTGTGGCTAACTTTACGACTATATAATTTTGTTCCTGCGCAAGGCCGTACTTCCTGAGATATTGGCCTAAAAGCTCCGAGAAACCCTGACGGCACCACCAAAATGGCAAATACGCAAATCAAAGGCAGTTTCTGATTGGTGCACACTTTGCACGTCGCATTATTGCATCCAGTCATGTATCAGTTTGGAATATGGACTATATCGGTCCACTCCTTCGGGCATCTCCACACAAAATTCCGATAAAGTGAAGTTTAAGATCTCCTCTCGCATAGTTTTGATTCTTTTTTCAGCAGGTTGTTCGAGCGGCCTCATTCACAACTGTAAATTTTTTCCGGAGAACGTCAGTACTTCATAAGATGATGACCCAAAAGCTGCAAAACTCTGCCGGTACATACTAAAATGGCTATTGTGCAAGATAACTCTAAAACTTTTTCAAAAATATCTGCCAAACTTTGTTAACCGTAATTTAATATTTCGAGTCTTTTATGAAGATGTTTATTTAGTAAAAATGTATGGTATATGTCAATGATTTGGTATAACCCCAAATTGCGTAGATACGATGGAGGGGAGGAAAGACAAAAACAATAGAAGCAAAACCACAACATTTTTATAGGCAAAGCACACAAACCGGGGTTTGCAAGATAAAAAATAATGGTCATTTTTTTTTTTGTTTTAGAAAAGGATTCCTACTTTTCCAAAAATAGTATTGGGTACATTAATACAAAAATGTGTTCATTCACTTAAAAAGAGGTGCGTTCAAATTATGGACAAAAAAAGCCCCCATTTTAACGGTATCTCCCGATTTTCAGTATAACTAGGATTTTAGCTATAATTTTTAACCGATCTAGTTGTGATTTGTCATTTGAGGTTCCCGTGGTTACAAAACTTCTCAACCAAAAATTGTCAACATTTTTTTCTAAACTAATTGAGGCATTGGGGTATCCGTGGTCAAGAAACTTCTCCACATAACGACGAACGAAACGTTGAAGGAAACTATTTATGCCGTCTTAGTTCAGAGTATTTTGTGGTGGAGAGTATGAAAAGTTCGGCGGGGCGGATTTTTACAGTGTTTTATTTAACTTGTTTTGGTGTGTGTTTAGTTCAAATCTGGTAACTCATTTTTAACACGGTTGACCAATCAAACTAAAACTTTGCGCACTTTTCAGATTTGGATGACAATACACGAATATGAAATCAAAACCAATATTGGTCCATTTTTACACTATTTTACAGTGTTTTATCTAATTTGCTTTTCAAATCTGGTAACTATTTTTTCACACAGTTGCAGTTAACCAATCAAACTTAAAATTTTCACACATTTCAGATTTCGATGACAATACATGAATATGAAATCAAAACCAATATTGGTCCATTCTTACAGTGTTTTTACGGTGTCTAACTCAACCCCCTTTTCAAATCTGGTAACTGATTTTTAAAACGGTTGCAGTTGACCAATCGAAGTAAAACTTTGCACACTTTTCAGATTTAGATGACAATACGTGAATATGAAACCAAAATCAATATCGGTTCATTTTTTTCTATAGCCCCCATATAACGGTACCACCCGATTTCCGGTATTTTGCTTTTCAAATCTGGTAACTCATTTTTTACACAGCTGCAGTTGACCAATCGAACTAAAACTTTGCAAACTTTTCAGTTTTGGATGACAATACATGAATATGAAATCAAAACCAATATTGGTCCATTTTTACAGTGTTGTAAACTGTTCAATTTTACATGCTTTTCAAATCTGGTAACTCATTTTTAACACAGTTGTAATTGACCAAACACACACTTTTCAGATGGATGACAATACGTGAATATGAAATCAAAACCAATATTGGTCAATTTTTACACTGTTTTACAGTTTTTTATCTAATTTACTTTTCAAATCTGCTAACTCATTTCACAAACTAGTAGTTGACCAATCGAACTAAAACTTTGTACACTTTTCAGATTTGGATGACAATACATGAATATGAAACCAAAACCGATATGGGTCCATTTTTTCCTGTAGCTCCCATCCAGCGGTATTTTATCGTAATTTTAAGCCCGTATTGGCTGTCTTTTAACAACTAGGGTTTCCAATGGTACAGAAACGTACCCATTAAAAATTGTGGATATAGGTCCAGGTTTTGGTATAGCCCTTATATAGCGGTACGGCCCGATTTCAAGTGTTTTAGGGATTTTATCTTCATTTTTAGGCAGGATTAGCTGTAACTTGGCAGTCCCCAATGGTACAGAAACTTCCACACCAAAAATTGTTGACATAGGTCCAGGGTTTGGTATAGCCCCCATATAGTGGTACTACCTGATTTCAAGTGTTTTAAGGATCTTATCTTCATTTTTAGCCAGAATTGGCTGTAACTTGGCATTTGGAGTTCCCAATGGTACAGAAACTTCCCCACCAAAAATTAGGAACATGAGTCCAGGTTTTGGTATAGCCTTTATATAACGGTACTATACGATTTCAGGCATTTTAAAGTTTTTATCTAAATGTTCGGCCTAAATTGAATATAATTTTGTTCTTAGTGGTCAAAAAAGTATTTACTAAAAAGTTAAAAATAAAAAATAATTTAAAAAATATTAAGTTTCAGTGTTTTATTTAGAAATGCACTTAAAACTAGAAAATAATTTGTCGCTTAGCCTCAATAAATATATTCTTTCTCATGGGGGAATCTCTCAAATAAAACGCTTGCATTTTAATTATAAATAGTGGCAAAATTAAACGGCAAGCGTTTTATTTGAGAGATTCCATCATGAGAAAGAATATTTTTTAATTAGTTAATTGGATTAATCGAGCTAATATGGCCTAAGGAGTTTTGTATTGAAAAATGAATTCTAGCGAAATACCACACACTCAACCATTACGCTACGATCGTTTCGCCTGGTGGTTTAAGCCAGGCTCATCAGGCGTATTTGAATGCTAATGGCTAGAAGACAAAGGCTGATTTTGATAACTTCTATTTATACAAACATTTTTACAATTTTGTAATTATGAAGTATTTATGGAAGTCTTTTTCTTTATCAAGTCACCCTAGTGTCTTGTCTAGGAATCATTTTCTCAATACATACACATATACATTTTTCAATACAAAACTCCTTAGGCCATATTAGCTCGATTAATCCAATTAACTAATTAAAAACTTTCATAAATAATGGCCTTCGTCCTAAAAAGACAATAATAAAAAAAGAACGAATATATTTATTGAGGCTAAGCGACAAATTATTTTCTAGTTTTAAGTGCATTTATAAATAAGACACTGAAACTTAATATTTTTTAAATTATTTTTTATTAATGAATATTTTTTCAAGTAGCTATGGACCTTTAAGCGTGCATTTCAAAGGATATTTTTTTCAAGTAGCTATGGGTCTTTAGGCGTGGAATTTTAAAGCTGTTTTTTCTCCTTCAATGAAAATCAACTTCAATTTTGGGGTTGTGTGGCGCCCTTCAACACTTCCAAATTACCAAATTAAAGAATAGTAATAATATGAATGAATGGATGCTTTTGGCACTTCATCAGCTTCAGAAGTATAGAGAGTTCGCTTTGGCCGTGTCCCTCGAGGCCTAAAACAGTTCTAGATGCTTCGAATTGAGCTCCAGGAGCTCCAGAAGATAGATATCTGAAATCACGTTCATAGCAGTCTGAGGAGTTTTTTTACGTAGCCATTGGCATGCCTGATAGTTGGATAGGAGTGGCTTATTTAGAAGTATCACTCAACTTTCATATAAAGCTGGTAAGAATTTACAACTTATCAGGACTACGACATCATCAGTTTGAGTCACCACCTTAGTCTTGAGCTGTCAATGTTCATAAGAACTGCATTTATAAGCAGAAGCCACAGTGTAGTTTATCTTTCTACTGTGTGCCTCAGATAAAAGTTTTTCCCACATTTGGCAACTGTGAAATGTAACTAAAACCGATTCTTGTGATCGATTATTAATGCAGGCTCCGCGGCACAGTGCAGCAATGCTGGTGTTAGATTTGTAGGACAAACTTTTATTTGCGGCCCATGCAAGTACTGGCTACATTGCCAAGTTTTCTATCTGCTGTTCGTCTCAATAAGCGTGGAAGCGGATGATATTAAGCAGATTCACCGCGAAAGTTAATTATATCTAGTTGATCATAACGCTTCATAAGCCAATATATTTTATTGAGGTTTATGGTGAGTGGTTGGAAATAATTAACGATTCAAATGGAAGATGGAACTTAAGATTATATTTAATTTTAATTCTCCTTTGTTGTATGTGAATAAATATTTTAAATTATTAGTGACAAACCGTACCTCCGTATGAGTACTGAAAATAATAATACGCTCCATGAACAAATATAATTCATTGTGTTTCATAAAGTCATATATCGTTTTGTACTATGTACTTAAGAGCAAGACATTAAGAATCCGTCTAGAAACAAAAGCATTACAAATAAAAATCAAATTGTTGACACAAATTTCTATATCTCTCTGTGACAAAAGCGTTTCTATAATCCATTGGAGGACATTAGTATACAGTAATCCATAAAGGTACAGTATTTCATTTTGTATTCCAAAATACTTGAAAGCAAAACAATATTGAAGTGCTATCATCATATTCCATATTCTTTGTTCTTGTAATGGATATGGCTTGAGCAAATATTGCAATCTAGAAAAGTCCACAAGATAAAGGTTTGGGAACTTAAAATCTAAAATAATATCAAATATCAGTAAAAGCATGAAATGTAAAACGACAACAAATCGTCTGCTGAAGGTATTACAACACGGACAAGATACATATAAAAAAGGGGAATATCATTTTTATATCTGTTTGCACTATTGTCAGGATTTATTTGCATATCATAGAGAAGAAATCACACAACTATTGTATAAAAAACAATACTTGTGAATATAAAATATAGTGACACATAAATACATATGAATTTCTATGAACGCCATCTAGGAGACAATAAATGGAAATGGATAAAAAGAAACACAAAAACAACAACAGAAGAGCAACAGAGAGTAGTAGGTACATGTAATATGAATAAAATCCTTATGCAAATTTGACCAGTAGTCATGTGCACATACACAATGGCAGAGGTTGTAGTGTGTGATGTGTCCACCACTACCACGGTGCTCTAGACTTACTTACTTACTTAGCTGGCCCATTACAGGATATTTGTTCCATAGACCGAACTAAGAAAATATCTCCAATTATCTCTGTTTAGTGCTTCGCTTTCTAGAATACCGCGCCTTGTCATCTCTTCATCCACTTGTTTGCGCATCTATTCTTTGGCCTGCCAATTCTGCGTGCACCGCCATGTGGCTCAAATTTATACGCCTTTTTAGCGGGTTCATCATTGCTCATTCTTATTATATGACCTAGCCAACGCAATCGCTGCATCTCGATACGTTTAACTATATTGATGTCGTTGTATAGCTGATACAGCTCGTGGTTCATACGACGTCGATATTCACCGTCAAAGCAGATTGGTCAGTAGATCTTTCGAAGAATTTTTCTCTCAAACACGCCAAACACTGCCATATCTGCTCCGGCTTTGGAACCATACATCAGCACGGGTAGTATCAGTGTTTTGTAAAGCGTTATATTTGTTTGACAAGTTGTGGCTTTGTTTTTGAAGTGCTTACTTAAGCCAAAGTAGCATCTGTTGGCCAATACAATTCTTTTTATTTCACAACTGATGTCGTTTGTTGTGGTTACGGAGGTCCCGAGGTCTTTTACTACCTCAAAATTATAGGAACCAACTTCAACAGTTGGTCCGATCTCAATGGACGCATTGCGCGTCGACACCATTAACTTTGTCTTCTCACCGTTTACCGCCAGACCCCCTTTAGCAGATTCTCCTTCGACCTTCATAAAGGTATCTGTTATTTCTTTTACTGATCGTCCCATGATTTCTATAAAATCATCATAAGCAAGTAACATGTGGCTATTGGAGTAGATTGTGCCACTTCTTTTGAAGTATGGTTCTCGTATAACCTTTTCCAGCAGGATCTTAAAAAGATCACACGAAAGGCTGTCTCCTTGCCTGAAACCTCTTTTGGTGCAAAACTCTTCGGAGAGGTTCTTTCCTATTTTAACTGAGGATCTCGTGTCAGTTAGAGTCATTTTACAAAGCCGAATGAGCTTTGCGGGGATACCAAATTCAGACTTGGCTTGGAATACCTTTGAACGTAGCGGACTGTCAAAAGCTGCTTTGTAATCGACAAAAACGTGGTAGGTATCCATCTGCATCTCTTGGGTCTTCTCCAAGATTTGCCGCAGGGTAAATAACTGGTCATTGGTGGACTTTCCAGGTCTAAGGCCGCATTTGTATGGTCCAATTATTTCGTTGACCATGGGATTTAATCGTTCGCATAATATTCCCTGACACTATCTTGTAGGCGATAGGGAGAAGACTTATGTCCCTATAGTTGGAGCATCTCCTATCTCCTTATCTCATTTCTTATGGACGGGACACATGATGTTCAGTTTCCAATCGTCGGGTAACCGTTCTTCCTGCCAGATGGAGCTAACTAACTGATGCATACACTTTATCAGCCTGTCGCCTCCGGTTTTAAACAGCTCGGCTGGTAGGCCATCAGCTCCTGGTGCCTTATAATTCTTCAGCCGGTTTATTGCTGCATTTACCTCATCTTGGCCGGGTGGTATACATTCAATACCATCTTCTGGGATTGGATCTGTGGTATCTTTGTCGACTTCGCTACTATTGGATACCAAGAGTTTGGAAAAATGCTCTTTCCATATCCTTAGGACACTATCTGTATCAGTTACCAGATTACCTTGCTGGTCTCTACAGAAGGATGTGCCAGTTCCAAAGCCATCAGTTTGATGTTTCACTCTTTGGACGAATTTTCGGACTTCATTCTGTCTCCTGTACATCTCGATTTGTTCACACTCCCGCTTTTCCATCTCTCTCTTTTTCGACACTCCTGGTCATACCATGGATTCCTTGGCGGAGGTCTCTGGTATCCAAGTACTGATTTTGCGGCTATTTGCATGGAGTGGGCAATGTTTTGCCATTGCCCTGATATGTTATCGGGACGAGGAATGCTTTGATTAAGCAGTTGGGCCAGTTGACTGGAATATGCTGTGGCTATCTGTTGTGATTGCAGCTTACCGATGTCCAACTTTCGTGTTGTGTCTGTTCGCACTTTGTTTGCTACGTTTAATCTGGTACGTACCTTTGCTGCAACAAGGTAGTGGCCCGAGCCTATGTTTGCACCTCGGAACGATCGTACATCCAACACGCTTGATGCATGTCTTCCATCTATCACAACGTGATAAATTTGATTTATTGTTCTTTGATCTGGCGACAGGCAGGTGCCCTTATGAATATCGAGTTGCTTAAATCTGGTACTGCTAACTGCCATGTTTCTTGCAGCTGCAAAGTCTATCAGCCTCATACCATTGTCAGATGTTTCACTGTGGAGACTGAATTTCCCGACTGTGGGCCCAAGATATTCTCCTCTCCAATTTTGGCATTAAAATTGCCTAGTATCATTTTAATGTCATGGGCAGGGCAACGGTCATAAGTTTCTTCTAAGCGCTAGTAAAATATATATTTGGTCTGTTCGTCCTTGTCTTCAGTGGGAGCATGAGCGTAAAAAAGCTGATGTTGAAGAATTTTGCTATTTGACGCTGGGGACCAGATGTTTTAACCTCCGACCAACTACAAATCCGCAACTAAACTCATGCTTTGTGTCATGGCAGCTATAATACAGTGCGTCACCTTTAGGTGTTGTGTGTCCCAAAATTGGTGAAACATAGGAACAAATCATAACGGCCAAACCTCTAGAGAATTTTTACAGCTATAACATTTTTAGCCCTATTTCAATAGAACTTGAGATTGCCTAGCAAATCGTGAACCTTAAAATAAGCCTAAAAATGTGAACTTTGACCGCGATTAATTTTAAAAGCGTTCAGGTGATTTTTTGTAGTTTCAATATTCGCAAAAACTTCCCAGGTGTAAGCTCCTTCCTTTTGAAGTTGGTTAAAGAGCACCGTGCTACATTATCACAAACAAAGTGAAGAAGTAAACTAAGAACTGTATGACAAATGAATACATAACGAAGGGTTCAACAAAAGGGCACAGAGCTCGCATGGAATTGTCATAGAAAATAGAACAGTGTTTGATGAACTGCGAAGAACTACACCACAATGTGGAAAGGGTATTATAAGTTTGTTTTTCGAAAAAATGCTCCCCCCATATGGTATACCAAAATTCATATCTCGATGAGATATGAGATTCGTTACAGAAATTATGGACCAATCTTTACGAAATGTTGTATGGAAGTCGGGTTCAGACGAGAATTCCCAATTTTTTAATGATGCAAATTACGATGCTGTACCGGGTTTTAAAGTTGTTATGCTACCTTTGGTTAGAAGAATTGTAAAAACTCGAAAAACTGATCTCTTTCATTGATCGCCGTTCGGACTCGCCGAAAAACAGTAGGTCAAATATCATTGAGCTAATATGAATCGGGGTGCACTCATTGCTATGAGAGAAGTATCCTTTGTTCCTTATGGGAAGTTTGTGGAACAATTATTATTATTTTTATTATTATAACACATCATGTTAGTTAATTTTCTATTTATATACAAATTAAACAAATAATTTATTTTTCATATCCAGACAAATTTATTCACGTACGCTTGACATATTTAATATTTATTAAATTAAAAGTATGTACGAGCATCTAAACTTTCTTTTCTAGTAAATCTCATTGAACATTGCTGCCAACATCCTGGCAGCGTCGACAGAAATATGATTAAAAATTTATTTATTTTAAATTATGCACGAACCCACACAACTACCAAAGCAAATAATGTCAGACAGTGACTACCCGTGGCGTAGTGGTGTAGGAATTTGCACATGTTTACACATATTTGGGTACAACTATAAAATGATAAATTACACTGTGCAACAAAATGGAGCTCGAGGTCTGGGGGGTGGAAAACTCCTTTTGGAGGTGAAAGCCCTTGATGAGTATATACAGAACCTCAAAGGGCAGATCCGTCGTGAGTCGAACTTTTGAGTTATGGCGTGATGAATTTTTCACTGGAGACCCTATAAGCCATCAGAAATTAGAGTTATATCTTTGTTCGTTGTTGTTTTGACTTATTTTTGATATGAAATGTCTTCAGTCAAATCTAATGAGGATATTTTTCGTAGAACATTTCGAGCTTTTAACTCGCTTCCTTCAGTGTCCTTTTCGTCCTTTATTTCAAGAACCGAAAAAGAGTACCACAAGATGACATTTTTCAGCTCCGAAATGTTCTGCAAAAATGTCGCTCATAAAATTTTAGGTAAGGCTCTTATTGGCAACTAATTGATATTGTCGCGTTTTCATGGTCCTTTGTGCATTTACCTTATTTTAGTTCAGAAAAAACTATGTTTTGTGTTTTTCTATATTCTGTAGATTCCAACAACAAACAAAAAACGAATATACAGAAAAACAAAATATAGTTTTTTTCTTAACAAAAACTAGGTGAATGCAAAAAGACCATGAAAACGCGAAAATATCAATTAGTTGTCAATGAAAGCCTTACCTAAAATTTTATGAGCGACATTTTTGCAAAACGTTTCGAAGCTGAAAAATGTCATCTTGTGGTACATTTATTACGGTTCTTGACATAAAAGGCGAAAAGAACACGGAAGGAAGCGAGTTAGAAGTTCGAAATGTTCTACGAAAAATATCCTCATTAGATTTGACTGAAGACATGTCATATCAAAAATAAGTCAAAACAACAGCGAACAAAGATATAACGCTAATTTCTGATGGCTTATAGGGTCTCCATTGAAAAATTCATCACGCCATAACTCAAAAGTTCGACTCACGGCGGATCTGCCCTTTGGGGTTCTGTATATACTTATCAAGGGCTTTCACCCCCAAAAGGAATTTTCCACCCCCCAAAATTTCGGTTCACAGTGTTATGAAAAGGTCCTTAACAACAATTATAATAAGCCAGAAAAAGAACGGAGCATATTAGAGTTATGATGCCAAATAACAAGGACAAATGCAGGAATAGTTTAAGATATGAGGAAAGATAGAAGGAAGGAATGACAAGGCCAATTAATGAATAATTATTCCCTAATATGTATTACATAAACTTTAAGTTTAAACTATTTTAGACAATAATTCATTTCTGTGGGTATCATAAATAGTATGAGTTGTAATAAGCCGTTAGATCAAATAGAGCTTCCAGCTGATTACAATGAGTATTGTGTTCATTAACATTAAACCTTATTAAAAATCTTAAATTTGTATCACATTCATCAGGGCGCATGATCGATTTCATTAGTTATACGCACCATGACTTCATAACGAATTTTTTTCATAACCCTTCTATTCGAAAACTGTCCTTCCCATATGCTTTCTTGATTATGATAATGACGTGGATGTCATGAATCATAGAATCATAATATTGTGAAATGTGCATTAAATGAGCAGGTTGTATAACAACAACATTATGTGCATACGGATCAACAATCCCAAAGGATAATAAAGTTATTGGAAATGTGTAAGTTTAATAACTAAAGGTTTTAAATATCATGTTACAAAAAATATTTTGTGAGAGGCAAGAGTTGAACTTTTCTCTTATATCAATGTGTCTTCAATTCTATATATTGCTGAAAAGCACCCAGAAAATTTAATGGGAAAGGCAAAATATTAAATAACAAGTAAAAAGTCGTTAAGTTCGGCCGGGCCGAACTTTTTATAACCTCCACCATAAAATAGTCTTAATTAAAATGGAATAATTAGGGTCCTTTCACAACTTTAGGTGGAACATCTTTTCGACAATGGATAGACGCCTACTGCCTCACACTATTGCTTAAATTACACTGTGAGCACAAATGTTGGGGCATAGATATTTCCTTTTGGAGATGAAAGCCCTTGGTGTGTGTATATTAAAAACACCGAAGGACATATGCGCCGTGATTCGAACTTCCGCGTTATGGCGTGATGAAGTTTTTGCAAGAGACCGTGTAATCCGTCATGAATAAGCATTATATCTTGGTTTGTTGTTTTTGTAGAGCACTTAAACAACAGTGAACAAAGATAAAACGCTAATTCCTGATGGCCCACAGGGTCTCTAGCAAAAATTTCGTCACGCCATAACGCTGAAGTTCGACTCACGGCGGATCTGTCCTTCGGGGTTCATAATATACTCACCAAGGCCTTTCTTCCCCAAGAGGAATTTTCCGTGCCCCAGACTTTCACCTCAATTTTGTTGCACAGTGTTATCTAATCTAATCTTAACAAGTAAAAAAGCGTTAAGTTCGGCCGGGCCGAACTTTTCATACCCTCCACCATAAAATATTCTGAACTAAAATGGAATAATTGCTTTTCATTCCTGTCCCCAACTGTAAGTGGGTACGTTAAAATGTCAGATAATGTACATAAAATGCTTCATTTGGGAGACCCTTTTTATGGTGCCTATATCTAACTATGTATGTTGACAATTTTCGGTGTGCGAGAAATTTAGAGGTACCGTTTTATAAGGGTTATAAACATAGACCTATGTTGACAGTTTTTGATGGGAGCCTTTAATGTCAAATAACTCCTAATTCGGTTAAAAATTGTAGCTAGAATCCTCGAAATACCGAAAATCGGTACATAACGTGGGAACTTCAAATGTCATTAACAGCTAGTTCGGAGGTATGTGGGTTATACGAAAATATGAACTTAAATGAACAATTTTTGTTGCAGAATTTTTGTTGGCATTTAAATTTCAAATTACAGAAAGTTCGTCCAAAAAATTAAGCTAAGGTACGGAAAATCGGGAGGTTTGTTTTGGGGCTATACCAAAACATGGACCTACGTTCGGTTAAACATTTTAAGTAAAATATTGGTGGTATGTTGAAAATTGTTGATGCAGATGTGTGTTGACCACTACAACCAAATGTCAAATTACAGTTAGCTAAAATTGCCAAATTACTGAAAATTGGGAGGTACCGTTATATGGGAGCTATATCCGAACATGGACCTATGTTGACAATTTTTGATGGAGAGGTATTGAAACCACTAAGAACTTCAAATGTCAAATTACTGCTAGTTCGGTTTAATATCACTATGCAACACTGAAAATGCAAACAACTTCTAGTATGGATTTTTTGAAAGTACATATTTAGACTACAAAAACCCTAGTTGGGTTTTGTCCTGTCAGATCCAGTTCGGATTTTATGGCCTTATCTAAACCATTTATCAGGCCTTTATCTCAGAAACGAATAGGAATTTTGCCTTGCTGTCTTTAGCAATATTCTAGCCCTAAGCTAGTAGAAGTTATCTTTTGAAGAAACCACATAAGAAAAACTTCATCTAGGGCATCAAAATCTATAAAATATAGAAAATTTTACATAATTGCTGAAATTCTGGTCATTATAGACTAAACTATTGGGAGTTGAACCAAGTAACCTTTTGCAAAAATCTTTCTCAACAATTCTTTAGAACATTCTGAAACTCTAAAATGCTTACCTCATTTTGTTTCAGCGGTATTTTGCATCATATCTTTTACAACACGTATTTTAAACACAGTTCACACGAACAGTTTATTCTCGAATTTTGGATTTCACTACTTTATTGACATTTTTATTAAATCGTCGTTGAAAAATGTACTGAAAACAACGGGATAGAGGCATTTTACAACAATTTTTCCAAAACAAAATATTCAGAAAAAATTAACGGTTTTGGAGATACGGTGCGAAATGTTTAAAAATTGTGATATTTTTGCATATATTTTGAAATTTGAGGCAATTAATGTAGTTTTTCGAGTTAATTATTTCCCCAAATATTTTATTCTTGTCTTTATATACAAATTTGCTTCAGAGGTCAGAAGAAGATTTGCATTGGTTTCAGAGATATAGCCCCGAATTTCTTTAAAAACTCAATATTTAACCATGTTCTTATGGGGCCATAAGATCCGAGCTGAATCTGACACAACAAAACCCTACTAGGGTTTCTTGTCGTTTGGGTCTGTACTTTCAAAAAAATCATCAGTTCGAATTATTTGCACAATATCACCTTAAAAATGTTGCACAGTGTATTGTAGCTAAAATTATCAAATTACTGAACATCGGGAGGTACCGTTATATGGGGGCTTTATCAATACATCTACCTTTCTTGACAATTTTTGGTGGAAAGGTGTGGTGACCACTAAGAATTTCAAATGTCAAATGTTCAAATTACAGATAATTCGCTTAAAACTTGTAAACATGGACCTATGTTCATAATTTTTTCGAATATAAGTTTTTTGGTCACTAAGAACCCTAAATATCAAATTATATCTAATTCGGTCTAGCAATGTGACTTAAATGGGATGGGGGCTATTCCAAAACATGGACCTATGTCCGCTAGTTATATAAGTTTATTGACATTTAAGAACCCTAAATGTCAATTTATAGCTCAATCGGTCTGAAAATTTAGCTAAAAACGTCAAAATGCCGTAAATCGGGGGTACCGTTATATGGGGGCTATACCAAAAGGTGGACCTATGTCCACAACTTTTGTTATATAAGTTTATTGACATTTAAGAACCATAAATGTCAAATTATAGCTAAATCGCTCTGAAAATGTAGCTAAAAAACGTCAAATACCGTAAATCGGGGGGGTACCGTAATATGTGGGCTATACCAAAAGGTGGACCGATATAGCCCATCATCGAACTTGACCTGCCTGCAAACAAAAGACGAATTTTCCCAAAATTTCAGACAACTTTGGTGGAGAGGTGTGGTAACCACTAAGAACTTCAAATGTCAAATGTTCAAATTACAGCTAATTCGGTTAAAACTTGTACGTAAAAATCTCAAAATACCGAAAATCGGGAGCTACCGTTATATGGGGCTATACCAAAACATGTACCTATGTTCATATTTTTTTCGAATATAAGTTTTTTGGTCACTTAGAACCCTAAATATCAAATTATAGCTAATTCGGTCTAAAAATGTGACTTAAAACGTCAAAATACCAAACGTTATATGGGGGCTATTCCAAAACATGGACCTATGTCCACAACTTTTGTTATATAAGTTTATTGACACTTAATAACCCTAAATGTCACATTATAGATAAATCGGTCTGAAAATGTAGCTAAAAACGTCAAAATACCGTAAATTGGGGGTACCGTTATATGGGGGCTATACCAAAACGTGGACCTATGTCCACAACTTTTGTTATATAAGTTTATTGACACTTAAGAACCCTAAATGTCAAATTATAGCTAAATCGGTCTGAAAATGTAGCTAAAAACGTCAAAATACCGTAAATCGGGGGTACCGTGATATGGGGGCTATACCAAAACGTGGACCTATGTCCACAACTTTTGTTATATAAATTTATTGACACTTAAGAACCCTAAGTGTCAAATTATAGCTAAATCGGCCTGAAAATGTAGCTAAAAACGTCAAAATACCGTAAATCGGGGGTACCGTGATATGGGGGCTATACCAAAACGTGGACCTATGTCCACAACTTTTGTTATATAAATTTATTGACACTTAAGAACCCTAAATATCAAATTATAGCTAATTCGGTCTAAAAATGTGACTTAAAACGTCAAAATACCAAACGTTATATGGGGGCTATTCCAAAACATGGACCTATGTCCACAAGTTTTGTTATATATGTTTATTGACACTTAAGAACCCTAAATGTCAAATTATAGCTAAATCGGTCTGAAAATGTAGCTAAAAACGTCAAAATACCGTAAATCGGGGGTACCGTGATATGGGGGCTATACCAAAACGTGGACCTATGTCCACAACTTTTGTTATATAAATTTATTGACACTTAAGAACCCAAAGTGTCAAATTATAGCTAAATCGGCCTGAAAATGTAGCTAAAAACGTCAAAATACCGTAAATCTGGGGTACTGTTATATGGGGGCTATACCAAAACGTGGACCGATATAGCCCATCATCGAACTTGACCTGCCTGCAAACAAAAGACGCATTTTCCCAAAATTTCATCGTTATATCTCCATTTTTGTGGATGCTAGAGTGATTACCACAGACGGACGGACGGACGTGCACAAATCGACTCAGAATTTTACCCTGATCAAGAATATATATACTTTATAGGGTCGCAAATGAGTATTTCAATGCGTTACAAATGGAAAAACAAACTTAATATACCCTCCATACTATGGTGGAATGGTATAAAAATTTAGTGCAATTTTGATTTACTCGCTGAGGCAAATTTGTAGCTCTTGTCATAAACAACAAAAACATTTCATCATTAAGGACAATATCTCAAAAAGTTTAGGTTCAAACAATTCAAATTCAAGGAAGTTAGCTGTAATGTGTGCTATGGAAATGATTTTCTATTTACGTATTTTTTATAAAAGATATTATCGAACGGATTATCTAGAATTATTATTAAAGTCTAGTACACAATGATTCTTTGAATATTTCTTGAAAACCCAATATTCAAACAAACGTGAATTTTTGGAGAATATTTTTTTTAAGAAGCAACAACAACATTTTCATTATCCTGGAAACACCTGGTAAATTTCCAATGAACCAACTTAGAAATTAAATCAGATTGCATTGCCTTTTAAAAGGGTGGTGCGTATGAATTGCGACATTAGCCATACGCTCCATCATCTTAAGATGATATTGGATAACACTGTGAAACATTTTTAAGGTAATCTTGTGCAAACAATTTTTTGAAAGTACAGACCCAAACGACAAAAACCCTAGTTGGTTTTGTTGTGTCAGACCCAGCTCGGATTTTATGGCCCCATCTAAACATGGTTCAACTTTGACTTTTTAAAGCAATACAGGGCTATATCTATAAAACCAACGCGAATCTGCTACGGACCTCTTAAGCAAATTTATAGATAAGTACATAACTTGAAAACTACATTTGTTGTCTAAAATTTTATAATATGTCTAAAAATTGCACAATTTTCAGAATATGTAATTGTTGTAATGCCCATTAGGATTATTACTTTTAGACATTTTTTTCTCAATAATGATTTCCTGTACTGAGAATGAATGAAATTTTGCCTATTAAAGCCTAAAATAACATTCTTTCCATTTTATTATAAAAAAAGATTCCGCACAAATCGCTTTGAAAAATTTTTTTTAAAAAACATTCTATGAAATGAAAAAAGAAAATTCTCAAAAAATTATTTACTGTTGCACGAATGAATAGACTTTTGCCTATTAATGACTAAAATAACTTTTATTCCATTTAAATATTAACAAAGGTCCCGCACAAACAACTTTTAATTTGTATGATATACTAGCAGACCCCGGTCCGCGTTGCTGGCCCGTCGTAATGAGTTTTAATGACAACTTTTTATCGACTTTATACTTGACAATTCAAAAATAGGTATTTTCTACCTCACTTCTTCGCTCCATTGTCAAACCGAGAAGGATTTTTTGCTTTTTAGGATTTATTATCGTCCATGTCCCTGGCTTTATCCTAAACCGATCTAATTATAAAAGTTAAAAAATGGTTAAATCGAATTCTCTCGCTTATTGAGACTTATATGTTTTAGCTTTTCATGGCTGATGGACCGTTGATCCTCACCATTCAAGTAAATTTGTAAATATATAGTTTTTCTTGATCGGGGGCGCAACCACCGTTGTCTCGAAAACTAATTTGCAACCCGATGCACTCATAAGTTTAGCAAATATAGCGATTATAAAATAATATGCCCCGAAATTCGTCTACAAATATATAGCATTTTGGACCACGGGACATTCCTGAATATTTTCTGAATATTAGGTTCAGTAGTTTTGGAAAAATAATGTTTTGAAAAGAGTGGGCGTGGTTATCAGTTCTCAAGATATAACATGTTAAAGTAGGCCTGGTCCGGTATTTTGGCTCCAAATATGTACCTAGGGTGCACACAACTTCATTGCCTACCAAAATGTATACTGAAACCGATATAATCATACGTTTGGCTTATATATATAGCGTTTAACAGAAAGGCATGGGGCATACATAACAACGGCAAACATTGAGCTTTTGTCGCAAATTTTATGGAAATCCCTTCAGTAGAATTGGAGTTATGACATATTAAAAGAAACAGGCGTGGTCGGGCCTATAGGCCCTAAAGAAGTACCTAGATTGTAGATTAATCCGTAAATTTTTAATCCGATACATGCATAATTTTTGCAAATATAATGTTTTTTAAAAATATCGCATAGGGGAGGTACCCCGCTCCCTCTGGAATTTAATAAAATATGTAGCCTGTTTTCGGGGGGCGTGGTAAACTTTTCTTTCCAAAAAACCTAAGTTAGGTTATGACAGCATTTGATTTTTATTCATAAAGGTAAGGCGTTTTTTATATATGCCCCCTTCAAAATTCAAGAAAATATGCCCGTACATTCCCTGACATTTTCAGGAAAATCGGTTCAGTAGTTTTGTAGATGTAACATATTTTAAAAAGTGGGTGTGGTCAAGTCTTTGGATCCTAAAAAAGTGGGTAAGGTCTTTCGAAATAGATACATTCGTAATTATTGTAAATATAACATTTTAAAAAAAGTAGGGTATAGGGGAAGTACCCCGCACCTTCCGAAATTCAACTGAATTTGTAACCTATTTTAAGCGGGGGCCATCCTTGTACATTCCCTGGCAATTTCAGGAAAATCGGTTCAGTAGTTTTTGCAGAAATGATAAAAATTGAAAATTGAAAAAAGTGGGCGTTCATTTTCTTTGCATAAAAACCCAAGTCGGGTTATTGCGCACATTTTACAGAAAAAACAAGTAAGAAAAGTCTATAGTCGGACGGAGCCGACCATGGGATACCCTATACCACTATCCCTGGACAATCGCTTTCCACGGAACTTCTTTTCAATGATTGTGAAAATTTAATTACACTGTGAAACATTTTTAAGGTGATCTTGTGCAAACAATTCGAACTGAGTATTTTTTGAAAGTACAGGCCCAAACGACAAGAAACCCTAGTAGGATTTTGTTGTGTCAGAACCAGCTCGGATTTTATGGCCCCATCTAAGCATGGTTAAATATTGAGTTTTTAAAGAAATCCGGGCTATATCTCTGAAACCAATGCGAATCTTCTTCTGACTTCTGAAGCAAATTTGTAGATAAGGACAAGAATAAAATATTTGGAGAAATAATGAACTCGAAAAACTACATTTATTGCCTCAAATTTCAAATTTTTCCACAATTTTTATACATTTCGCACCGTATCTCCAAAACCGTTTTTCTGAATACTTTATTTTGGTAAAATATACCCGGGAATGTAATACACAACTCTTCAGAACATGTCATTGTTGTAAAATGCCTCTATGCCGTTTTTTCTGTAAATTTTTCAACGACGATTTAATAAAAATGTCAATAATGTAATGAAATCCGAAATACGAGAATAAACTGTTGGTGTGAACTGTGTTTGAAATACATGTTGTAAAAGATATGATGCAAAATACCGCTGAAACAACATAAAGTAAGCATTTTAGAGTTTCAAAATGTTCTAAGGAATTGTTGAGAACTTCATTTGGAAGATTTTAGCAAAAGGTTACTTGGTTCAACTCCCAATAGTTTAGCCGATACTGACGAGAATTTCATCAATTATGTAAAATGTTTTATATTTTATAGATTTTTATGCCCTAGATGGAGTTTTTCTTATGTAGTTTTTTCAAAAAATTAGTTCTACTAGTTTAGGGATACAATATTGCTAAAGACAGCAAGGCCAAATTTCTATTCGTTTCTGAGATAAAGCCCTGATAAATGCAAAAAAGTGTAGATTTAGCCCGGTTTAGATGAGGCCATAAAATCCGAACTGGATCTGACAGGACAAAACCCTACTAGGGTTTTTGTAGTCTAAATATGTACTTTCAAAAAATAGATAGCAAAAGTTGTTTGCATTTTCAGCGTTGCATAGTGTTATCAAATATCAGAGATGTAATGTATAATACTTATGGCCAAAACCAAAAAGTTATCTAGCATGACAAAGGCATTTTTGTAGCAGGAAAGGAAAATTTAGTTCACAAAAACTAAAATGTAATGAAACCCACTTATGTAGTACTACTACTTCCGTTGTTTAACCGCTACGTTATTGAAATTTTTACCAATTTCACACAAAAGTTTCAGCCCATTTAACCCGCTAAGTATTATCTGATCTTCACGTCGGTTTGTACGCTTCTTCATCATCATAAATTCAAACTTTGTTTAAAATTTTGCGGGTTATTATTTTGACCTACAGAGCCGGTACAAAATTGGTTAAAATTTTGTTTTTGGTCCATTCCATCCCCTGAACATTTCACGATCATCACCAAAAACTAATCATTTCTATTCTGGCCCGAACCCAACCTCCTTAAAAAATTCGTTACAATCGATAATTGCGGCCTTAAGCTTGTTAACAATTTTTAATGGACGTACACACATCGCTAAATCGCTTTATCTCGTCGAGATATGAATTTTGGCATACCAAATAAGGGCTCTAGGGCGAATATTTCGTGGTGTTACATAAACTTTTGGAGAGACAATATGTAGCATGGGATAAAATTGTGGTTCTCTACACAGAACCCATTATATATTAGGCAGTAGGCCCGTTATCTAGCAAACACTTTATTGCAATTTACATCAGATGAAAGGTCAGTAGTTTTTTTCCATATGTAGGCTACTTTGCGAAATATATATGTCCTCAAGGAATTAAAATATCGACCAAAAATAAATTTTTTATATTTTTCATACAAAAGTAATGGTCCATTTCACCCGCTAAAGAATATCAGATCATCATTCAAAATTGTAGGCATCTTTTTCGACCTATACTCTTACCCGGTGCAAAATTTCGTGACTATTGATGTATAATTGCGACTTCTAGCGAGTTTATTATTACACTACAAACAAATAACAGAATATATTAGGCAGTAACTCTGTTATTTGATCATGCACACCAACATAATTGGCATCAATTGAAAGGTCAAGCGTTCCACTTTCAAGTATATCTCACTTGTCCGGAATGTCACTTCCAGGAATTAAGATATAAGCTGTATATTAAAAATTTTCACAATTTTCACACAAAAGTTTTGGTCCATTTAACCCTCTTAATATTATCCGGTCGCCATCTCAAATTGCAAGCTTCTCCTTTGTGATATACTCTTACCTTATTCAAAATTACGCGTTGGTCGGACTATTATTAAGACCTACAGAGCCGCTAGAAAATTGGACAAATATTATGTTTTTGGTCCATTTCACCCGCTAAATATTTCACGATCATCACCAATAAGAATAGGGTTCTATTCTGATCTGAACCCGACCTCCATACAAAATTTCATGACGATCGGTCCATAATTGCGGCCTGGAGCGTGTTTACAATTTATAATGGACAGACGGACGGACGGACGGACTGACGGACGGACACACATCTCAAAATCGCTTTATCTCGTCGAGATATTAAGATTGGTATACCACATTGGGGGTCTCCGACGAATATTTCGCGGTGTTACATGAATTTTTACCAAAACAAACTTATAATACCCTTTTCCACATGTGGTATAGGGTATAAATATCGAAATCGGTCAAGCCGTTCTCAACTGATGCCATGACCAACGACCGACATTTGATTTTTATTTTTAAAGATTTAAAAGTTTAGACGAATCGCGATTTCCTTGAAAATCCCTACAGTAGTTTTGTAGATATAACCTAATTAGTAAGTGAGCGTGGTCGGATCTTAAGTCCCAAACTAAGTACGTAAGGTTGGAGACACAGTCGCCATTGACTCGCAAATAACTTCCGAAACCTATACAATTTTATTTGTTGCAAATATTGCATTTTTACAAAAATAGGGCATAGGGGAGGTACCCGCTCGATCCGAAAGTCAAAAAATGTGTAGCCTATTTTTATCGGGGACCAACCCTGTACATTCGCTGAATGTTTCAGGAAAATCGAATCAGTAGTTTCGTAGATATAACATATTTAAAAAAGTGGGCGTTGTCCAGTCTTAATGCCCCAAATAAGCACGTAAGGTCGGAGACACAATCGCCATTGACTCGGAAATGAATTTTCAAAGCGATACATTTGTAATTGTTGCAAATATTGCATTTTTACAAAAATAGGGCATAGGGGAGGTACCCCGCCCGATCCGAAATTCAAACAAATATGTAGCCTATTTCAACCTGGGGCCGTCACTCTACGTTCCCTGAAAATTTCATTAAAATCTGTTGAGTAGTTTCGTAGATATAACATATTTATAAAAGTGGGCGGAAAAGTGGGCGTGCCAATTTTTTTTCATAAAAACCTAAACTGGACTATGACTAACATTTCCACAAAAAATTATCCGAATCGCTCCAGCCGTTTTCAACTGATTCAATTACCAATAAACGATAATTGAGTTTTATATATAAAGATGAAATAAAGTTATATATAAAACTAGCTGACCCGGTCCGCGTTGCTGGCCCGTTGTTTGGGTTCTCCGTGTAAATTTTAGTTATCTATCCAGTATTGATACAACCATAATTAGGCATCTCTCTAGAAACTTCATAATTTAAATCAATGTTTTGACATAAATTCCATGTAATGGTATCCCCCAAATTTAAGATATAAAATCACTTTTATTATACCCTTCACCAAAAATCGACAGTTTAAAGCACTTTGTGACCCAAATATAATGGTCGGTGCACGTCAATTAACATTGCTATACATTGGATTGTTGGTCTCGGTTGGGGTCGTAATTATTACTGCAGAGAATTGTCAGTATAGGTCCACGTTTTGATATAGCTCTCACAGCACGGCACCGGCTGATTTTCGCTATTTTTGAGGATTTAACATCATTATCACACCGAAATGGCTGAAATCTGGTTTTAATATATTTTAAAGAGGAGAGCATAAATATTCGGATCGACCGAAAGACACGCCTTTTCATTTGCGCTCGGTATGTCACAGTTATAGCTTCACGTTTTGATATAGCTCCCATAAAACAGTACCTCCCGATTTTCGATAGTTCAGGGATATAGCCACCGTTAGGGGTCGTAAACAGTCTTGCAGAGAATTTTCAGTATAAGTCCTCGTTTTGATATAGCTCCCATAGAACGGTGGCACCTGATTTTCGTTATTTTTGGTGGATTTAACCTCATTTAGCCCGATCGAACGTAACGCCTTTTTTCTTCGCGCTCTATATGCAATAGTGGTAAAATACCCCTCAGCGAAATGTATGTTCCTTCGGGATATGTATGACAACATTTATATAATTCATAAAAAATTACTTCTATAAATTGTAGTTGTTATTATTGAGATTTTGTTGTATTTAAAAAATGTATCTTTATCTAGCTATTCCAAGGATTGAAATCAATGCTTCCCACACTTCCCACATTTTGAGATTTTATCCGTATTTATAATATTTTTAATAATCGAACACGATCGCGGTATTCTGATTCCAATGAGGATATTGTATTGTATATCAATAACTTTGTCTGATTTCCAATCGATCTTTCTGGAATTTCGATCTAGCGACATCTCAAGTTATCGGGATTTTACTGTATTCCAAAATGTGGAGTTTATCGCGCTATCCCACTTATTGTTTAGTGTTCAGCGTTTATAGCGTTTTATAGGCACGCTTACAAAATTATGTATATTATCTAATATAATAAATGTTTGCAAATTTTGTGATGGCCGCGATACTTCATTTCCGCGAAGACCATTCAGGGTCAAGGCAGTAATTACAGTAGTATTTCAAACAATCTGTAAACAATACGTTCAAAAATATCAGGGACTTCAGATTATTTTTAAAAAAAAATTTGAAGGAGAACCTCCGGTCACTACACTTAGCCGTATTAAAATAGCTCACGACCGCGATATCCCACTTGTTCAAGCTAGTGTTTATATCATTTTTGTGTCACGCTTACCAAAATTATGTATATTAATTGAAATAATACATTTTTGAAAACTTTGTGATGACCGCGATCATTCAGGGAAAACAATCTGAAAACAATACGTTCAAAAATATCAAAGATTTCAGATTTTCTTAAAAACATTGTGGGGGAGGACCACTGGTCGCTACTCTTAGCCGTATAAAAACAGCTTTTGACATTTTTGGGATGACCGCGATATTTCACTTCCGCGACGACCATTCAGGGTCAAGACTGTAATTACCATAGCATTGCAAACAATTCGTAAGCAATATATTAAAACGTATCTTGAATTTCGCGGTTTTCTTAAAAAAATTGTGGGGAGGACCACCGGTCACTACACTTAGCGAGATAAAAAAATAGATTACGACCTTTTCCCAGACCTAAAAACTCCACATACAAAATTTCATAAGATTTCCCAATCGATTTTTCGGAATTTCTATATAGTGACATTTCAAGTTATCGGGATTTTACTGTATTCCAAAATATGGCGTTGACCGCGTTATCCCACATATTGAAGCCAGTGTTATAGCGGTTTTGTAGTCACGCTTACTAAAATTAGGTATATTATCTGAAATAATCCATTTTTGATTAATTTGGGATGACCACGACATTTCACTTCCGCGACGACCATTCAAAAAAATATATAGCCTTTTTCCACCGCCGATGTTCCCAGTACATTATCTGAAATTTTCAAGAAAATCTATTCAGCCGTGTTTGATTCTATTCGGAACATACAAACATACAAACAAACAATTTTATGTAATCTTAGGTAAAAAAACTCATCATCATACAGGGATACGAGGTTGTAAAATAGTCATAAATGATTGTAATAATAAGAGAAATATATTAAAAATGTTATTGGAAATATGCATGGCGGTGCTATTTTTTTCACCGGCACAGTATGTGCGTTATCTAATACATATCCACATTAAGCATTAAAAATTACGACTATAAATTCGCACTTGTCCTTCGACAGCCCTTGTAGTTAGCACCTCAAATACCTCCACCTCATTTTGATACAATAATGACTTCAACATACTTTATACTGTAGCTAAAGTAATTTCCCCTTTGCTTAAGTTATTTCCGTTTCCTGTTTTTGCTTTACAAAAATACTTTTCACAAAATACAGTCCAGTGCAATCCATGATGTTCCTTTGTGCGATAGCCGAAAAAGCACTTAAAAC
Organism: Musca autumnalis; assembly: GCF_047663935.1. Taxonomy (NCBI): domain Eukaryota; kingdom Metazoa; phylum Arthropoda; class Insecta; order Diptera; family Muscidae; genus Musca; species Musca autumnalis. Next base: position 31,411,562 of record NW_027411866.1, on the reverse strand, counting down.
TTTTACTAAACACAAAAAAAAACAACAGAAAGGGAAACATAAACAACAACAGAACTGGACAATTGTTGCCTTAGAGTTAAGAATGAATAAGCTGGCTATCTTTGTAGTTATTTCCTTCTTTAATTCTTAAATGTTTTGATAGCTGGGTGGTAGAACTTTTCATGGCAAACACAAACCTTTCCCTTTGGATATAATTTGTTAAATACACCAATCCCTTTCATCAAATGCAATGACTTTTCTCTAGCCTTCATTGCCGGCAACAATGCCACCAAAGGCATTTTGTTATTGTTGCAGCAAACATCTTGGCATACATATTTCAATTTTTTTCGTATTGCATTACGTTTCCATTCCTGAAGCGGTTGCTTTGTTAGAAGTGCAGTATACATAGTCTCTGGGTACATGCGTTTTGTAAAGAACAACTTAACAGTTCGTTACCTTAAAACCGAGACGTAGTGAAGAAGAACTAAAAGACAGCTCGAAGCTAAATTATTTTAGATTTCTTTGCCCACCAACTCTTGCTCATAAACATTAATGTGAGAAATTAATTTATTTTTTTAACTTCACTCTTAAGTGATACATTAGAGTGAGAAAGAGAGAGCAATAGAAAAATCATTAGAGTAAATTACAATTTATTTAGCAATTCATGTTGTCTTAATGAACCATTATTTTTTTGTGCTGAAGGATGTTATAAGAAATGAATAAAACGAGAAAATAAATAACATACATGTCAATGACTGCTGTAATTGATTAAAAAAAAAACTATATTTAGAAAATAAGAGTTACAAAAAGAAAAGAGTATGATTTATTTTAATTATTTCGTAGTGATTCACTATAAAGTTGTTAAAATCTAATTCGTTGGAACGAGATAGTTGATAGTTGAACTAGATAGTTCAATCAATTTGGATTTTTTTAGTTTATTGCTTCTCATGAACATACCCGCTACATTTTTTCTTTACTTAATAGGTTGATATAAGGTTTACTCTTACCAAGATTGACATTTCTCAGTGACATAATAAACTAGTATATGAACTCATGCTAAGTTTGACGATTCTCAATCCGAAAATAAAACAGACCTATTAAGCTTTATAGTTGTATCCAAGGCCTACAGAAGGTCGGTCATTTAGAGTACTGTTAACAACTTTTGACAATAAACACAATAGATGTTACTTTATTGTGATTTGAGTTTATTTGCATTTTAAATCACAATAATATTTTTAACAACAAACATAACAATCAGGTGGGTTAAGAGTCCGACTGTATAGACTGTGGTCGTATCCTAGAAGAAAACAATTCTGAATAGCTGTTTATATTACCCATCGTCTTTCGTATGTGCAAAAAAAACTTTTCATTACATTTCGATAAGTAGCGTCCTTGGCTATAAAAAGAAATGTCCAGTATCATGAAGCTGATTCAGTTTTTTTACTAACGTTTTCAGAGATATCGCGTCTTGAAAAAAAGTTGTATTCCGTAAAAACTATATGCAAATAAATGCTCATAACTTCCTTAATATCGGTCCAAATAAAAAAAATTTGCACAGTGGGCTTGGATGTAATTTCCGCGATTTAATAATTAAAAACAAATTTCCTTTCTTTCCTTTTGCTTTCTTGGATTTTGTTATATGTTTTTTTGTATTAAACGAAGAATAATTACAACAATTTTAATAATTATTATTTTTATACCCTCAGTATTTATGCTAAGGAGGGTATATACACTTTCATACGGGCAAAATGTGCCTCATCGAAATAATGGTTTTAGACCCCAAGTATGTTTGGACGAAATGTGTTTCAGACAATTTGGAATCGATTGAGCAATGTCCGTCCGTTTGTCTGTGTGGCTGGCTGGAGTGCACGATAGCTCTCGAACGGATAAACCGATTCGGTTCAAATTTTGGCTTTCGTAATATTTTGCCCAAACTTTTTTTAAGTTCGAAGACGGGCTATATCGGTCCACTCCTTCCGGTACCTCCCCCACAAAAGTTCGGAAAATTTGTGCGAACGATAACTCTTCAAGGATGTAACCGATTTGGTCCATACTTTGACCATCGTGAAATGTGTACCATCATACTTGGATAAGGTTTCAATATGGGTCCAATCGGTCCACTCTTTCGGGCACATCCCACACAAAATCTCGGAAAAGTTCAGTTTTGTTTTTTTTTAGCATCTTGTATTCACTGCCCCCCCCCATACGACGATACAAGTTTTATCAGGGGCAAGTCCATACTTCCTGAGAAAATAGCATGAAAGTTGCAAAAAACTCCTATGTTACCGTGTGAGGTGATTCGGTCCAAAGTTTGGTCTTATTAGTATTTTGTCCAAACATAGTTTAAGTTTGAAGATAAGCCATATCGGTCCACTCCTTCAGGAAAAAGTAAACATTTCCAGGGTTTAAAAGCCAGCATCTAAAAACATTAGCATTAGCTGTACACTTCAACTGCTACACAATATTCACACACACGGCTAAATAAGCAACCGAACGCATATTTATTTTTGTACATTTTTGCTTATTTAGTTTTTTACGCCTAATCTTTTTTTCGTTAGGCATAATCGACAACCACGCTACATATTTAGCAGTCGGCTGACCATTCGTCGCAGCGAATTAGCCAAAGAGGGTGTTTTTTATACCCTCCACCATAGTATGGAGGGTATATTAAGTTTGTTTTTCCGTTTGTAACGCTTTGAAATACTCATTTGCGACCCTATAAAGTATATATATTCTTGATCAGGGTAAAATTCTGAGTCGATCTGTGCACGTCCGTCCGTCCGTCTGTGGTAATCACTCTAGCATCCACAAAAATGGAGATAGGTCGCTGAAATTTTGGGAAAATACGTCTTTTGTTTACAGGCAGGTCAAGTTCGATGATGGGCTATATCGGTCCACGTTTTGGTATAGCCCCCATATAACGGTACCCCCCGATTTACGGTATTTTGACGTTTTTAGCTACACTTTCAGACCGATGTAGCTATAATTTGACATTTAGGGTTCTTAAGTGTCAATAAACTTATATAACAAAAGTTGTGGACATAGGTCCACGTTTTGGTATAGCCCCCATATAACGGTACCCCCGATTTACGGTATTTTGACGTTTTTAGCTACATTTTCTGACCGATGTAGCTATAATTTGACATTTAGGGTTCTTAAGTGTAACTAAACTTATATAACAAAAGTTGTGGACCTAGCTCCAAGTTTTGGTATAGCCTCCATATAACGGTACCCCCGATTTACGGCATTTTGACGTTTTTATCTACATTTTCAGGCCGATTTAGCTATCAATTGACATTTAGGGTTCTTAAATGTCAATAAACTTATATAACTAGTGGACATAGGTCCATGTTTTGGAATAGCCCCCATATAACGTTACCGCCCGATTTCAGGTATTTTGACGTTTTAAGTCACATTTCTAGACCGAATTAGCTATAATTTGATACTTAGGGTTCTAAGTGACCAAAAAACCTATATGCGGAAAAACTATGAACATAGGTACATGTTTTGGTATAGCCCCATATAACGGTACCTCCCGATTTTCGGTATTTTGAGATTTTTAAGTACAAGTTTTAACCGAATTAGCTGTAATTTGAACATTTGACTTTTGAAGTTCTTAGTGGTCACCACACCTCTCCACCAAAATCGTCTGAAATTTTGGGAAAATGCGTCTTTTGTTTGCAGGCAGGTCAAGTTCGATGATGGGCTATGTCGGTCCACGTTTTGGCATAGACAACGATTTACGGTATTCTGACGTTTTTTGCTACATTTTCAGACTGACGTAGCTATAACTTAACATTTAGGGTTCTTAAATGTCAGAAAACTTATATAATAAAAGTTGTGGACATAGGTCCACGTTTTGGTATAGCCCCCATATAACGGTACCCCTGATTTACGGCATTTTGACGTTTTTAGCTACATTTTCAGACCGATTTAGCTATAAATTGACATTTAGGGTTCTTAAATGTCAATAATTTTATATAACTAGTGGACATAGGTCCATGTTTTGGAATAGCCCCCATCCCATTTAAGTCACATTTCTAGACCGAATTAGATATAATTTGATATTTAGGGTTCTTAGTGACCAAAAAACTTATATTCGAAAAATTATGAACATAGGTCCATGTTTACAAGTTTTAACCGAATTATCTGTAATTTGAACATTTGACATTTGATGTTCTTAGTGGTCACCACAACTCTCCACCAAAAATTGTCCAGAAAGGTCGATGTATTGATAAAGCCCCCATATAAAAGTACCTCCCGATTTTACCTACAATATTAAACCGAACTAGCAGTTATTTGACATTTGAAGTTCTTAGTGGTCACAACACCTCTCCACCAAAAATTGTCAACATAGGTCCATGTTCGGATATAGCTCCCATATAACGGTACCTCCCAATTTTCAGTAATTTGGCAATTTTAGCTAACTGTAATTTGACATTTGAAGGTTGTAGTGGTCACCACACATCTGCATCAACAATCTTCAACATAGCCCCAATATTTTACTTAAAATTTTTAACCGAACGTAGGTCCATGTTTTGGTATAGCCCCAAAACAAACCTCCCGATTTTGCGTACCTTAGCTTTATTTTTGGACGAACTTTCCGTAATTTGAAATTTAAAAGCCAACAAAAATTATGCAACAAAAATTGTTCATTTAAGTTCACATTTTCGTATAGCCCACATACCTCCGAACTAGCTGTTAATTACATTTGAAGTTCCCACGTTATGTACCGATTTTCGGTATTTTGAGGATTCTAGCTACAATTTTAACCGAATTAGGAGTTGTTTGACATTAAAGGCTCCCAGCAAAAACTGTCAAAATAGGTCCATGTTTTATTATAACCCCTATATAACGGTACCTCCCAATTTCTAGCCCACCAAAAATTGTCAACATATGTACATAGTTAGATGTAGGCACCATAAAAAAGGGCCTCCCGAATGAAGCATTTTATGTACATTATCTGACAATTTAACGTACCCACTTAAAGTTGGGGACAAGAAGGAAAACTAATTATTCCATTTTAATTCAGAATATTTTATGGCGGAGGGTATGAAAAGTTCGGCCCGGCCGAAGTTAAAGCTTTTTTACTTGTTTTTTTTTTTTGAGTTGTACTGACGATGCACTTAAATGCTTTTCAACAAAATTCACCTGTATAAATGAAGACATTCAGAGCAAAGACGCTAAGCTATCCCAATTTTAATATTTTGAATTTTACCAGTCAAAAGCTTATGCACTGGGGTGGTGGTGTAGGATATCACATAGCCGGTTATTTATGGTTCCTAGTGGTCAGGAAACTTCCCCACGACACGAATTGTGAACATTGACACTTCCATAACAGAAGGAAGCTAGTTATTCCATAGTAGTTCAAAATATTTCATGGTGGAGGGTATAAAAACGCCTTTTTTCTTTTCCTATAAAGCATAGGCTTTAAATTGATTTGTTTGGTTTATGTCTAATTTCATGGTTAATTTTTTCTAATGTTGACCTATTGCTTGTTGGCAGTTCCAGGTCGGCAAAACAGATGAAAATAAGATTCACTAAAATTGACGTTATTTTAGTCTTCAAAGAACTCCAAAGAAGTCTCGGAGCAGGAAAACCTAGGTTCACTATAATTCATTTACATTTTCTATAATATTATAATTCAAAAATATATTTTCTTTCTTTATTTAAAAAACTATCTCCTATTCATGTCACTTGTCAAATTTTAATTAAATGCTCTGAATACAGTTTCATGTGGGTGTTTTAACGATTTGAATAAATTTAAATTATTAAGGTACAATGTGTGGAACAACAACCGTCACATCTTGTGACATATGAATGACAATTAATTATTCATGCAAATAGGTATACATTATTAATCAAACATAAATATTCATGTAAAATGGAAAATAATATATTTGTATATGTTTTGATTTATATTTGCTATAGGATATTTTATTTAAACTTTAATTTTGACAAACATAAGAACGTTTAAAGGTGTTAAGCCGAATGAGATTCAGTGCATATGGTCAATATGCAAGTTTTATATTTATACGCCCTTGGGTACATTTTTAACTGATATAAATAGTTCTTCAGTGTGGTTACAAAAACTTTTTTTTATGATTTCTAATTTAAGTGAGCGTGGGGATCAAATGTTTTATATTTGCTATAAAAATTAGACATTCTTCAAATCAATATACTACGTTTCACCGTTCGTTAGGTGTAAAGGGCTGTATAATCCTTCTGATAAAATTAATAAATGTCGTATATCTCACCAAACTGCAAGTTTTGTCTGGACGTTCGAATTAAATTTTTGTCTCAGATATACATATGTAGATTTATATATTAATGAATACTCGTACTTTCTGTTGCTTGATCCTTTTCAAAATAAAATAAATCCTCAACATGTTTTTATATTTCAACTATTGATGTCCTTGTAGAGAGATCTCCTTCTCATTCTTAAATGATTTCATTCAATTGCATAGTTTTCATTTTCCTTTCCCAAATGTTTTAAGTACCACAATTAACCCCAGAAAAAATAAATAAAACAAAACAAAAACTTTTTGTGTTTTTCTGTTTGTATACATTGTAACCAAACTGAGATTGGTTGATGAAGTATTCAAAGGGAAAAAGTCAAAACAAAAATGAAATTGGACATCATTAAGATGTTAATTTATTTTGTTGTGGGATTGAATGAGAAATACAACATTGATGGTAACTAAAATGGTTATTCATTACTGAAAAAGAACCAATCTTTATAAGTGGATATTGTTCAAAATTTCATTCTTAAATATTTGTTAATTAATATGTGGCCGTTTTCTCTTCTGTATAACTAGAGAAAAGATTATAACTAACTACAGGAACCTGTATAACTAGAGAAAAGACTATAACTAACTACAGGAACTTTTCAGTAAGGTAGAAGGTTCATGATAAAATGGCATGAAAATTATCTGGAGCATTATGATTTATAACTAACTCTTCCACCCGCTACACACTTGTATTTATACCAGCTTGCATATGCATAGACTGTTCCAGCATTAGAGTTGGGTAATCTAGTTCTTTACTTCATTGTGCTAGTTCCAAAACGTATGAGCAACGTTATAAAGTATAACGTGTGATATTAAGTATACGTAGTTTGTTCATACAAATTATGTGGGCCATTGGAACTGTGAAGTGAACTAGATATGTCCATATAGTTCATTTGGCACAACTTTAACCAGTACCCTTCATCTGGGAGGTTCTCCAATGTTCAAACGAGATCCAGATACACATACTCGTACACAGTAAAAGGGGTTACAATGACGTCACAATATGGAAGCATAATTGAGTAGTCAAAATAAATGCGAGAGAGAGTGTAAATGAAGAGTGTAAATGAAGGCTGAACTATAATTTCATGATGACAGTAATAGTTGTTGTTGCAAATCTGCCACCTCAGTGTGCATATGTTTGTATTTGTTTCGCTTTTCTGTGTTGGGAGCAGCATATCCCGGAATGCCTGCTCCGAATCTTTTTGGTCCGTGCCTGGACGGAGGGAAACCCAGGACCAATATACTTGTGCTCGGTTTGTCACATCCGCATCTTCACCCTCACCTACAAGGGGTTGCTCTGGACTTGTCCACGTGAGGGACTACGACAGGGACTATGTTGCTGCATGTTGTGTGAATACAGTCCACAGTGATTTGTCATCGGATTACGAAACTCCCTCGTCGTCTGATTATGAGACTCCCCCGCAGTCTCCACGACAACAACCGCACATACAGCCTTTGTTGTCCCAATCCCGGAAAATGCAACAATTTTGCAATTTAATTGCAATAGACTCCGAGGTAAGATCGAGGAAATAGTATATTTCATGAGTCGGAGGAATATTAAGGTCGCTGCGGTGCAAGAAATCAAGCTCAACAACAACTGTAGCTTCTTACATCGTTGCGATGGTTACAACGTGCTAAGGAAGGATCGCACCAGAAGTGGAGGTGGGGAATTAGCTTTCCTATTGCACCAGTCTGTCCAATACAGACCTATCTCGTTTGAGCCTGTCTCTAATGACCCGTACATGAAATGCAAGGGGGTACTGCCGAGATAGAGTTGCTGAAGGTATACATCCCGCTGAGAAATAGCTGTATCTCAGATAACGTGCCTAACATTAGCACGCTTTTGTAAGGTCATACTCGTCTGGTCTTGTGGTACTTTAATGCGCATCATGAGATGTAGCATTCGGCCCTAGGAAACGACCAGATAGGTACAGCGCTGGCTGAGCAGATTGACAGCTCTACGTTTTTCACTGTCAATGAGGACGCCCCTACCAGAAATAGAGGAAAGTGTTACAGCTCGCCAGACATAACCATCATGTCACTTGGTCTGAACGCAGCACATTCGTCAATCATAAGAAAGCTGATTGGCCGGGTTTCACAGAGTTCGCCAGTCACCGCTTCAGAGAATTGCCCAATCCTTCCGATGTTCGGGTAGCGGAAAGGACGTTCCGAGACATCATCACTGTTGCAGCCGCTAGCCATATACCTACTAGTCGAATAGCAGAAGTAAGACCGAACTTTCCAGCAGAGGCGACGGGATTAGCAAATGAGCGTTATGAGCTTCGCCGAACCAACCCCAATGACCCCAGAGTTAGGGAGCTGACACTGGAAGTTAACAGGCTGGTCGGCGGGCATAAGCGGAACAAGTGGTTAAATCATCTGAAGAGTTGCAACATTGGAGCCGGTATAGGTGAATTGTGGGTAACGGTTAAGTCACTCTCGAACGCTGGAAGAAGGGAAGTTAGGACCTCAGTCACGTTTGGCGACGTTACGTTGACTGACCCGAAGAGGTGCGCAAATTATTTTATTCGACAATTTGTCGAGCACCCCTAGAGTGACATGGCGAAGAGAAGAGTATTACGTCGCATCAGATCTCTTCCTGCCGAGGAGGAACCACCGCAGTTTACAATGGATGATGTTGCCAATGCCATCAGGAACGCTAAATCATCCAAAGCGTTGGGCCCTGATGGAATCACCATGGATTCCATAAGCATCACAGCAAGACAACTGCTCTGCACGCCATTACCACACATATTTGTCAAGGACTCAACCAGAGACGGCCGTGCGATAGAACAGTGATTGTGGCGCTTGACTTATCAAAAGCCTTTGATACAGTCAGGCACTCCACGCTGTTTGAGGACATTGAGCAGACAACCCTCCGGCCAAGCTTGAAACGTTGGATAGTCAATTATATGTGTGGACGCCAGTCGTACGTGGAATTCAGGAACAAGAAGTCCAAACCCCGTAGAGTGAAACAGGTAGTTCCCCAAGGTGGGGTGATACCTACGGAACTGTTTAAGCTCTACCTCTCCTGTATTCCGCCTCCTCCGGACGGCATCGAGATCGTAACGTATGCGGATGATTGCACGATCCTGGCGTCGTATACCTATCCTGATGACATCTGTGAGAGACTGAACAACTATTTAACCGATCTTACGACCTTTTTCCATTCGAGGAATATGCAGATTTCCGCCACAAAATCAACAGCCACTCTGTTCACCACATGGACCTCGTAGTTTGAAAGAGAATGGAATGTCGTGGTCGACGGAAGCAGAATTCCGACCACAAACTGCACCAAAATTTTAGGGGTCACATTCGACACTACTTTCACGCGCACGCCACAGCTATCTGCGACAAACTGAAAACTAGAAACAAGGTCCTCAAGTCCCTAGCCGGCAGCACTTGGGGTGCAGATAAAGAAACCTTGTTGACCACATATAGCGCGACCTATCGCGTCTGTGGTAGGCTATGCGGCGCCAGTCTGGTCCCCGAGACTATGTGATACGAATTGGAAAAAGATTCAAACCTGCCAGAATGCCAGAATGAGAACAGCATCTACACAATCTACATGAGAAGGCAAAGATTCTTCCAGTAAAGCAACACAATGAGATGCTTTCGTTGCAGTACCTGCTTCGATGTTACCGTGTGAGCCCTCCCAATCACCATCTTGTGGGTAGGCCCGACACATTCACGCAGATCAGGAAGGATATCAATGCTCCAGAGGGAGAGGTCCAACGATACAGGAGAGAACCCCTAGATCAACAAGCATATCCAGCAGGTTTAAATAGTATTCACACAGATGCAGTTGCCAAGGCCTTAAGCAATTATAGTGTGTATAAAGTCCTCGAAATACATCCCCATCTATTGCAGCTGAGGAGCGTCAGCTACCACGACAAACTAGAGTAGTTTTGGCTCAACTACGCTCGGGATATTACAGTTGCCTAAATTCTTATTGGGCGGAAATCGACCGCGCTGTGCAAGACATATGCCCAGTATGTGGCATGGACTCGCACAACACAAAACACCTTTTCAACTGCCCAGCCAAACCTACTAATCTAACTCCAGTGGATCTGTGGTTACATCCCATCAAAGCAGCCACTTTCCTGGGACTGCAGAGAGACCCAGAGACAGATTGAACAGAAGAACGAACATACAAACATGATAACAAACACTGTTACAACAACAACGACAATTTTAGGTGGTTACATTTTCTGAACACTGGGAACCCCAAATACCTAATTTCAGCTAATTTGATCAGCTAAACCTCGAAAATACCCGAAATCCATAGGTACCGTTATATGGATGTTATACCACTACATGGGGCTATGTCCACAATTTTTGGTGCAGAAGTTTCTTGACCACTTCGAATACAAAATGCCAGATTACATTCAATTTAGATGTAAATACCAAAACGAGGAGTTATGTCTGCAATTTTTTGTGGAAAAGGTTTTTAAACCCCTTTGAGTCTAAAATGCCAAATGATATCCAAATACCTCAAATTGGGCGTTAATGCTTCGATCCCAAATTGCATCCAATATCGATGTAAATACTTCAAATGTTCGGTAGATTGATATTATTATTGATACTATTCCAAAACGTGGACCTTCATATGTAAACCGTTTTTGTTGGAGACCACTAGAAACTATGAAGCCAAATTACATGTGTATTGTACCGGTACCGTTACATGGGGTTATTTCAAAACGTGGTCCATTGTTCACAGATTTCGGAGGAGAAATTCCATGGCCACTGGAAACTCTGAATACTAAATTATCCCTAAATTGAAAAGAAAACGTTGATGAAAAGTTCAAAGTACTTAAACGTTTTTTGACTACTTTGAAACCTAATTACAGCAAATTCGGACAGATAATGTAGACAAAATTTTGCATGGGGCCTATACAAAAACCTGGTCATATGTCCAAAGTTTTTAGTGTAGGAATTTTACGACCACTAAGTACCACAAATGTTAAATTATAGCTATTTTGGTCTATAATGTTGCTAGCAACTTCAGAAATAGATGAAATTTGAAGGTACCGTTATATGGGGACTATTCCAAAACATGAATCTATGTCCACAGTACATTTTTTGGCAGACATTATATGGGGCAAAACGCGATCCTGTGTTCACTTCGAACCTAAAATGCCAAATTATAGCTAATTCGGTCCGCAAATGTAGCTAAAAACTTAAAACAACGTAAAATCGAGTAGTACCGTTATATTGGGTCTATTCTAAAACGTAGACATACATATATCCAAAATTTTTGCTGGAGACGTTTTTTGACCACTTCGAATCCTAAATGTTAAATTATTGTTAATTCAGCGTCATAATTTTATTTTTCTGGATGCTAAAGTGATTACCACAGACGGACGGATATGCTTAAATGGTCTCAGAAATTTACCCTGACCAAGAAAGTATATGCTTTATAGTGCCACACATGATTATTTCAATGCGCTACTATTGCGGAGGGCATCAAAACTGTTAAGTTCATCCGCGTCGAACTCTCTATACCACAAGCCATGAAGTTTAATACACTTCAATGAAACAATTATTTCTTTAACTTAAGTAATAAATTTCACATTAAAGCTTATTTGTTTAGAAATTTTATCTAAAATTACTAAAATACCTAAAATTGGAGGCATCATTATATGGGTGTAGTCAAGTCGTGTGCCTATTTAGCCCATATTAAAATGCACCTGACTGCAAACAGAAGACGCAAATGTGAAAAATTTTTGGTATCCTATCTTTGGTATCGCAAAAGATTATTTTGATGGATTACAAATGGAAAAACAATCAAGTTTAATGTCTAGTACTGATCTCTTTATTGGTACTATATTAACTAGTTAAGCAGCTGTGGCGTATGACTGATGGCAATAATTATACGGTCTGCCCTACCAAAAACTTGAATTTAAATAAATAAAAATACAGAGTTTCGTTTTTTATTTTGTACATTTTATAGAGATGTTGAGATATCCAAATGAAGGTTGAATTTCTTGTTAATTCTATTATCACCACAAGAAAATAACAAAAACTCCTATAGAACACATAATAAGCATCCTCATCCTTCTTTTTTGCTATCAATGATGCAATTCAATCTGAAGCCATTAATCTTTTCTTCAATTCGTTTAGCCCTTATTTCGTTTACATTTTTTTTAATTTTTCCATTAGCAAAGTCAACTAACGTTGAATTTTATTGTCAAAGAAGACTTAACTTTTGTTATATGCATTTCGTTTTGTTATCGTTCTTTTTCCTGAATGCAAAACACAATGTCCGAAATGATGGATTAGGATATTTATGTAAAATCATAGTAAAATGAGAAAAGGGAATCTTTTTTTCGTTGATGCCATTTAATAGCTTTAAGGATATTCAGCAAAAATGTCATTTATTTATTTTTTTTCAAACATGATCAAAAACAGATAGATACGCATTATCCAACTATATTAGATCTCACCTCTTAAACATGTATTGTTAGTCCATACAATTTAGTGACTTCTTGCATAGTAGGCGTAGGGTTGATGTCACTATTCATACGCCATGGCGTACAAAACCTATGATATGCTATCTATGAGTTAATAGACCTATATTTTCCATAGAATATTACTCCAATTAACAATAGACCAAGATACATGGAATTACTTTGAGGATTTATTTGAAGGAATAACAAACGAATGAACGTGAATTCTCTTATGAATAATTTTCCAGTTGCAGCAAGCGTTTGCATTTCAATTGCATTACATATAATGCGGGGTAGCACGTTGTTGATTCTTTCCTCTACCACCTCTGTTTTTTTTGCCTCAATTATACAAAAACATAAATAAAAACAATTTCCACAACATAATTTACCAACTTTGTTACCAATAGAATTCATGTCAAAATGTCGTTTTTTGTTTTTGCTTCCTTATACACACACAACCCTCTGATTTGTAGTCGGACACACAAGCTCTGTGCCACCGCACTCATAACATAGTAAGTAGTAATATAATAAGTGATTTTTGTTTACATTACTTTGTAATGAGTTACTTAATAGCTAACGGATCCGAATTTTTGCTGCGTAGTGTCGCATATGATTATTTCAATGCGTTACTATGGCGGAGGGTGTCAAAACTGTTAAGTTCATCAGCGTCGAACTTTCTATACCACAAGCCATGAAGTTTAATAAACGTCAATGAAACAATCCTTTCTTTAACGAAAGTAATAAGTTTCACATTAAAGCTTATTTTATCTAAAAGTACTAAAATACCTAAAATTGGAGGCACCATTATATGGGTGTAGTCAAATCATGTGCCTATATAGCCCATATTAAAATTCACCTGACTGCAAAATTTTTGATATCCTATCTTTGGATCGCAAAAGTTTATTTTGATGGATTACAAACGGAAAAACAATCAAGTTGAATATATTAACTAGTTAAGCAGCTGTGACGCATGATTAATGGCAATAATTATACGGTCTGTCTTACCAAAAACTTGAATTTAAATATTTAAAAATACAGAGTTTCGTTTTTCATTCTGTACTTTTTATAAATCGAATTTAGGTTGATTCTATTATCACCACTAGAAATCAACAAAAAATCCTAAAGAACACATAATAAGCATCCTTACCCTTCTTTTTGGCTATCAATGATGCAATTCAATCGGAAGCCATTAATCTTTTCTTCAATTCGTTAAGCCCTTATTTCTTTTACATTTTTTAATTTTTCTATCAGCAAAGTCAACTAACGTTGCATTTTTCTGACTTTCCGTAGTCATTCATGTATTGCCCATTTTGTAGAGAAACAAACTTCCAGTTATTTTGCAGCTCTAAGCAAACTTTTGCTATAGAATATTCCATAGATTTTTGGAATGGAAACTATTATTAATCGTTTGTTATCGTTCTTTTTCCTAAATGAAAACGACAATGTCCGAAATGATGGATTAGGATATTTATGTAAAATCATAGTAAAATGAGGAAAGGGAATCTTTTTTTTCGTTGATGCCATTTAATAGCTTTAAGGATATTCAGCAAAAATGTCATTTTTTTTTCAAACATGATCAAAAACAGATAGGTACGCATTATCCAACTATATTAGATCTCACCTCTTAAACATGTATTTTTAATCAAATACAATTTAGTGACTTCTTGCATAGTAGGCGTAGGGTTGATGTCACTATTCATACGCTATGGCGTAAAAAAGATTCCCTTTCCTATGATATGCTATCTATAAGTTAATAGACCTATATTTTCCATAGAATAATACTCCAATTAACAATAGACCAAGAAACATGGAATTACTTTGAGGATTTATTTGAAGGAATAACAAACGAATGAACGTGAATTCTCTTATGAATAATTTTCCAGTTGCAGCAAGCTTTTGCATTTCAATTGCATTAAATATAATGCGGGGTAGCACGTTGTTGATTCTTTCCTCTACAACCTCTGTTTTTATACCCTACACCACTATGTGGAAAGGGAAAAATTCATGCAACACCGCGAAATATTCGTCGGAGACCCCCAATGTGGTATACCAATCTTCATATCTCAGCGAGATAAAGCGATTTTGAGATGTGTGTCCGTCCGTCCGTCCGTGTGTCCGTCTGTCCATTATAAATTGTAATCAAACTCCAGGCCGCAATTATGGACCGATCGTCACGAAATTTGGTATGGAGGTCGGTTTCACATCAGAATAGATCGCTATTTTAATTGGTGATGATCGTGAAATATTTAGCGGGTTAAATGGACCAAAAACATAATTTTTATCCGATTTTGCAGCTGCTCTGTAGGTCACAATAATAGTCCGATCGCTTCGAAATTTTAAATAAGGTAAGAGTATATGACAAAGAGGAAGCTTGCAATTTGAGATGGCGATCAGATAATATTTAGAGGGTTAAATGGACCATAACTTTTGTGTGAAAATTGTGAAATTTTTTTAATAAACAGCTTATATCTTTGTTCCTGAAAGACAACTTCCCCACTCGTGAGTTATATTTGGAAGACGATCTATTGACGTTTCAATTGATGTCAATTATGTTGATGTACGTGATCAGATAACAAAGGTACAACCTAATATATCCAGTTTTTTGTTTGTAGTGTAATCATAAACCCGCTAGAGGTCGCAATTATAGCTCAATAATCACGAAATTTTGCACGAGGTAAGAGTTTAGGTTGAAGAAAATGCCTATAATTTTGCATGATTATCTGATATTATTTAGCGGTTGACTTAGGCCATTACTTTTGTATGAAAAATATACAAATTTTATTTTTGGTCCATATTTTCATTCCTGGAGAGCATATACCGGCAAAGTAGCCTACAGATGGAAAAATAACTAATGATCATTCCCCTGATGCAAATTGCAATCATGTGTCTGGTAGAAAACGCACCTACTGCCTGATATATAATGTGTTTTGTGTAGAGAACCACAATTTCCTCTCATGCTACAAATTGTCTCTATCATGACAGAGAAATTTTCAGTTCAGTTGTCAAATTGGATTTTTATACAAATATTGCAACATGGGGTCGCCTCGCCACATATTTTATACCTCCGGATTTAGGGTAAAAGGGATACAAACAAAATACGACCAAAGATGAGTCTCATCGCAATATTGGTTTTAGACCCCAAGTATATTTGGACAAATTTCGTTTCAGACAATTTGGAGTCTATTTAGCGCTGTCAGTTCATCTGTCTCTCTTAATGTCTAGCTGGCTGGTACGCACGATAACTCTCGAATGGATCTACCGATTAGAAACAAATTTTATACAACGTAACATTTTGCCTAAACTTTGTTTAAGTTCGAATGTAGGCTATGTCGGTCCACACCTCCCCCAAAAAAGTTCAAAATTTCGAAAAATTGTGTGAACGATAACTGGCGAAGTGAGCAATCGATTTGCTCCAAACTTTCCATATATTATTATTCCTTCCAGATATAGATCGGGTAAGACTATATCGGTCCTTAGGGTACCTCCCACACAAAATTCGGAAAAGGAAAATTTAAGAGTCCTATAGAATCGGTTTGAATTTTTTTCAGCAGATTGTACTTGCGCTGCAAATCCGCATGTTAACTCTCAAGGGGATTTTCTGATTGGTCGAGACTTTACACATCGTATTACTTCATCCAGTCTTGTGTCAGTCGGAATATGGACTATATCGGTCCGTCCTTCGAGTACCTCCCACACAAAATTTGGGAAAAGTGCAGTTTGAG
This sequence comes from Musca autumnalis, assembly GCF_047663935.1. Lineage (NCBI taxonomy): Eukaryota > Metazoa > Arthropoda > Insecta > Diptera > Muscidae > Musca > Musca autumnalis. Next base: position 31,395,122 of record NW_027411866.1, on the reverse strand, counting down.
GACCCGTATCGGATCTATTTGATTATTTTCTTTTTTTTTTTTGAAGAAGGTTCTTTTTACGGTCCGTATTCTGGTCCCTTTGCCGGGGTAAGTCATACTTCCTGAGATAATAGTCCAGAAATTCCAAAAACCACTGCCGGCTCCAACTAAAATTACAAATCTGAAAAAATAATTCTCAAATATTTCCAAAACTTAGAATTTAGCTTACAAAAATTCATTTGCTATAGCCCCATATTACGATACCTACAGATTCCACGTATTTTGAAACAAACTCGTGTTACAAAATAAATATATTTTTAGAGGCTGAAGGTATATCACCGTTAGTGCTGCTGACTTATACTATCTTCTTTGGTGAGTAATTGAACATGAGGGGCTAATCAATGTGAATTTTCCAATTTTCGAATAATTTTTAGAAATGTATAATTTATATATTTTCCACAAACATCCCAGTAAGGACAAGGGAGGCTTTTCTTATATCAATGGATTCATAGTAAGTTATTGTTATGTCAACTAGTTTTTATCGCCGAGTCCGAACGGCGTGTCCTAAGTTGCCGTAGAGACGTTTTTCATGGCTGAAATACTCAGGAAATATCTAAGGGGTATTTTGCCACCGTTGACAATTTGATGGGAATCGAACCCGGACATTCAGCATGCAAGGCGGTTGCACTTAGCTAATTCCTACAGGTTGTGGTGTAGGGTATCACATGGTCGGCCCCGTCCGACTATAGCCTTTGCTTACTTGTTTTTTCTTCAATTATACAAAAACATAAATAAAAACAATTTCCACAACATAATTTACCAACTTTGTTACCAATAGAATTCATGTCAAAATGTCGTTTTTTGTTTTTGTTTCCTTATAACCTACATGTTATACCTAAAATGTTTATTGTTTTTAACACTTACTTTTTTGAAATTTTTATGGAACTTAAAAAAAATTTTATGGAACTTAAAAACAAAGCAAACAACAGGATTAACATAAACTAAAACAAAACAATTTTTAGGTTTCGTCTACGAATACACCATACTCAAGCAGATATTGTTGGAATATTCTAGCCAGACCTTTTGTATTTAGAACATACGAAGGAGAGAAGGCAATGTGATATGGCAGATTATCCCAAGAATATTCGCTTGTATGTTATGCCTCAAATATTTCTATTGCTTCTGGTTGCGCCATAACCACCATTCAAATCCTCCTTTATACAATTTATTATTCATTTCCCTATTTGTTTGTAGAACAATTCTAGGCAGAAAGAAAGAGGACAACAACTTTTTTTCCAACCAACAAAAAATATCGGTACTTGTTTAAGGTTGTTGTTCTTTTTTTTAATATTTGTCACATGACGTACCGTTTTCTTTGTTTCTTATCCGGGTTTCCGAAAAAATGAGACCCAAAGCCACATTCTGTATGATCGACTAGACTAGAATTTTTATTTCAGGAACTTCTTGATGTTTCCTACAAGGAGAAACAGGGGGAAGTGAAGGATAAAACCTTTTGCAAAAAAACCCACACACACAAATATGAAAATCTTGTGTACAATCACATTTGTTTCTCGTGTCACCATAACACGAACTGAGACAGAAAGGAAATATACATTCAAGTGAAAAGTGTTGGGCACAAAGTCAGTATTAAAAACTTACCTGAGCGTCATGAACATATTTTAATTCTATTTCTATCAATCTTATATCATCTATTATTCGAAATAAGTCATTATCCTCAATCAAACGCAGCAATCGTCTATGGCAGCAAATCACAATTATCTAATATGCCAATTAATAAACGAACTCTGGAGCAACTTCCTCACCTACAAATGTAAATTCCATCACTTAATCAACTGCATTAAAGTCAATCAATTTTCATTAGCTGAAGTTTACCACTTCATTGTTTTCTAGTTGCTGCCACTTTCTCCAATTCTCTGGCACACTTTACCTGCCAATGTTAATTCAATGTCTGTGTAAAATCCTCTTTTAAGTGGAGTAGCATTTGTAAAAACCGTATCCGATGTAAATAGAAAAACTCAACAAGGTGAATCACTTGGCATAGCGGATGATGACGTTGGCGATGATAAAGCTTAGACATCAAAGTGATACCTTTGTCACAGCTTTGTATGTTGTTGGCCTTTGCCGTATAAAAGCTTGTCCATGAGATAGAAGAGGTGTTTGGAAAGGATGATTATGTGCTAAGGTGGGCACATACGCACACACACATAAAAGGGAACAAAAACAACCAACTTGGTGACTTTAACCTCAAAAACAGATAATTTGCAATTTAAAGAAAATTCGAAGTAGAAAAAATTTAAATTTGGGTACAAATGTAAGAGCATTTTAGTGTGTGTTAGGCCATGCTTAGATTAATTTTTTTTTAAATAAATAGAAGTTAATTTGGAAGATGAAGAAACGCAGATTTAAATAAAATTTAGTTCTATTTTGCCAACGAGAGACTCGGCTTTCCTTTTTCACTTGCAAAAATAAATGGTCATTAAGCTCCATTCCAACGAGAAATTTTTAAAATTAATATAAAAATGATCTTCGCCCTAATAGGCAAAATTTTCAAATAAAAAAAGAAAGTTGCTAATATTGTTCATAGCGCGTATTGATGTCGTATTACTAACGACAATAGATAATAATTATACGCTTATGGTTCCATTTGGTATAATGTTGTTGCGTGAAGTTGATAGTAATCGAGAAATAAAATTTGATATATCGAAAAGAGATTTTACATTTTTCTAAGTAGAATTGGAACGGCCTTGAACTCTATAAACATTACAACTACTATGTCCCGTTCAAAATAAAGAAAATAAGATGGTATATGCTAATTATGGAGGTATAAATTAGGGTTATGATTTTTTGACCTTATTTCTCAAAAAATTATTTATTGTAGCGGAAATTTTGCATGTAAATAGCTAAAATACCGCTTATTCTATTTAAGTATTAAAAAAGGTCACACACAAACCATTTTGATTTCTTTTAAGAAAATACAGAAATGATTTTTTATTGAAAAAACTTATTTCCTTTTGCCTATTATTGACTATAATAACTTTTATTCCATTCAAATATTGCAAAAGGTCCCATTCCAACCAATTTTAATTGATATGGTATATGAAATAAAATTATATAGGATAAAAAATGACAAAATTTGTCAAGAAGGCTCACATAGAAACAATTTCGAAATGACTTTGTGCGCGAGTTTTTCTTTATTAAATCACCTTAAAATTAAAATTGTGGGTGCCACCGTGGAGCAATGGTATGCACGCCCGCCTTGCACGCCGAAGGTCGGTGGTTCGATTCCCCGGCCAGGCAACATCAAACATTTTTCAACGGTGGCAAAATACCCCTCAGTAATGTTGGCGACATTTCCTGAGTATTGCAGCCTTGTAAAACATCTCTACAAGTGGTGTCTTTAGACACGCCGTTCGGACTCGGCGATAAACAGTAGGTCCCATATCATTGAGCTAATATATGTGAGAGAAGTCTCCCTTGCCCCGTATGGGATGTTGTGGAACAATGTTTTTTTTTTTTTTTTTTTTTTTTGTTAATTAAAATTGTATCTAATCATAGGTAAAAACTCATCCACATATGATTCACCAATACGAAAAATAGTCACTTCAGTAGAAAAAAACTTTTAATAGATTTCAAATTGGGCGGTCTCCCTCCAAACTGAGCACCCGCTATCAGAAACTAAACACAAAATGTCAGCCATTTCGGTTGAATAACGTGACTACGAAGTAGTCAATATGGCCTGTATCAAATCGTGGATCTGTAACGGTCATTCAAAACATGAATGATTTTTATCCCCAATGAAAACTCAATATCAAATGCCAGCCATTTCGGTTAGATAATGTGGCTTAAACCTTTAAAATACCGACAAATCGGGAGACAGGTTCTATGGTGGCTATATCAAAACATGGACCTATACCGACAATTCTCAGCAAGAATGTTTCATATTCCCAAGGAAGACTATATAAACAATTTTTAGGATAATGCCTGAAATATCGATGTTTTCTGCTAGAAAGTTTTTTGATCGCAAAAAAGGCTTCAGCCATTTCGGTGTGATAATGAGGCTAACACTTTTAAAGTACCGAAAATCGGGAGGGGGCCATTTCAAAATGTGGACCAGTAGTGAAAATGTTGTAGACCCAAAAAAAGAAACGTGGGACGAAACAAAGGTCCCCGCAGTAATATAAAATATTTAGAGCTGTATCTTGACCTCAACAGACACTCGGACGGACATGGCAATTTCGACTTTGAATCTTATGCTGATCCAGAATACATATGTATATGGGGATTTTTGAGTGAGATGGGATACTTTTTCAAAAAGTGTTTTTTTATTTCCTTTATGTTTTGCTGTGGTTATGATGGTCATCAGCAAAAAAACTTTAGTATGTTTTCATATTTTATAATTTCTTTTAATTTCTTTAATATTGGCCAAATTTGCAATAACCTTTTTTTGTTTTTGTTGTTTTACCAGCTATTTAATACAAAACAGAAAAAATTTCCACAGCGAGCTTGGATGAAATTTTCGCGATTTAATATTTAAAATCAATTTTTAACAATGATTTTACTCTTCGATTTTCTTGAAGTATTAAACAACGATCAGTTACAAAAATTTTAAGTCCTATTCGGTTGTGGGATTCGAATGATTACTATTTTGTTCTTATTATACCCTATACCACAATGTGGAAAAGGGTATTATAAGTTTGTTTTGGTAGAAATTCATGTAACACCGCGAAATATTCGTCGGAGACCCCCAATGTGGTATATCAATCATTATATCTCGACGAGATAAAGCGATTTTGAGATGTGTGTCTGTCCGTCCGTCCGTCCGTATGTCCATTATAAATTTTAAACACGCTCCAGGCCGCAATTATAGACCGATCGTCAGCAAATTTTGTATGGAGGTCGGGTTCAGATCAGAATAGATCCCTATTCTTATTGGTGATGATAGTGAAATATTTAGCGGGTGAAATGGACCAAAAACATAATATTTATCCAATTTTCTAGCGGCTCTGTAGGTCTCAATAATAGTCCGATCAACGCGTAATTTTAAATAAGGTAAGAGTATATCACAAAGGAGAAGCTTGCAATTTGAGATGGCGATCGGATTATATTTAGAGGGTTAAATGGACCAAAACTTTTGTGTGAAAATTGTGAAAATTTTTAATATACAGCTTATATCCTAATTCCTGGAAGTGACATTCCGGACAAGTGAGATATACTTGAAAGTGAAACGCTTGACCTTTCAATTGATGCCAATTATGTTGGTGTGCATGATCAGATAACAGAATTACAGCCTAATATATTCCGTTATTTGTTTGTAGTGTAATAATAAACTCGCTAGAAGTCGCAATTATACATCAATAGTCACGAAATTTTGCATCGGGTAAGAGTATAGGTCGAAAAAGATGCCTACAATTTTGAATGATGATCTGATATTCTTAAGCGGGTGAAATGGAACATTACTTTTGTATGAAAAATATAAAAATTTTATTTTTGGTCGATATTTTAATTCCTTGAGGACATATATATTTCGAAAGTAGCCTACATATGGGAAAAACTACCGACCTTTCCTCTGATGTAAATTGCAATAGAGTGTTTGCTAGATAACGGGCCTGCTGCATAATATATAATTTTAAACAAAGTTTGAGTTTATGATGAAGAAGAAGCGTACAAACCAACGTGAAGATCAGATAATACTTAGCGGGTTAAATGGACTGAAACTTTTGTGTGAAATTGGTAAAAATTTCAATAACGTAGCGGTTAAACAACGGATGTAGTAGTACTACATAAGTGTGTCTCATTACATTTTTGTTGTGTGAACTAAATTGTCCTTTCCTGCTACAAAAATGTCTTTGTCATGCTAGATAACTTTTTGGTTTTGGTCATAAGTATTATACATTACATCTCTGATATTTGATAAGAGCGATTGTCCAGGGATAGTGGTATAGGGTATCCCATGGTCGGCTCCGTCCGACTATAGACTTTTCTTACTTGTTTTTTTTTTAAATTTGTCAATACAATTTATCCTTTATACTAGTGTGAAATATTTCTTATTTTAACAAAAAATAAATAATTGCATTTTTACCATTTGTTTTGTTTTTTATTTAGGAATTTATCTTAAACATCCTAAAAACGGAGATATTTTTCGATTTTGACATTGGATTAGCAATTATTGTACCAGCTGAATAATAAACTAACTAAATATGTGATCAAATAAATACAGCCCGAGAATTATATGACTGGGCATCAGAGTCGAATAATCTACCAAATATTAAAGTGACATTTTCTTCAGAAGATTATTACTTACCACAAAAGAGGATTAAATTTGAAAGATACAATGGCTAAACGTATTGCGGTCACAAAAAAGGTTCATTCAGGAATACCCACTATTAATGGTACAATTACGAAAATGACGCGGTTTTTACGATTTTTTAAGATGTTTAAGATAATTTCCTTAATAAAGCAAAATAACAAATGTTAAAAAATGTAAATTTTAATTTAAAGCAATATTAAATTCGACTTTTTCTTGTCGCGATATCTCTGGACCCGTAAGTAAGAAAAATATGAAAATATACTTAAATGTCTTGCTGATGAGCAGCGTCACCACAGCAAAAAACAAAGAAATCAAAAAACACTTTTTAAAAATTGTCCGATTTCACTCAGAAATCCCCATATATACATTTATGAATCTCCGAAGGCATTTCAGACGGAAATGGTATATAAATATAATAATCCTGTATATCTAGATTTAAGTGTGATACGATGCGAAATGGTTGGACTCACTCTCTTCGATAGTTATCGTGCCCATCAGATGAGTTGATTAGAGTGGATTTTTTAGAGTTTTTGGATTATTATTTCAGGGAGCATAGACGTGCCCACGAAACACATTATATCATTGTAAGCAGGGGCACGAGACTACTATAGGTAAAAAGTCGAACAGTCCTTAAACCGCATTAAGCAAAAATGGTGAACTTCTGTTATGGAAGTGTACCCATATATGTTTTCCAATATAGACTTTCATGGAACTTGATGAACGTTTTGAAGAAATTTCACAATGAACCAAGTTTCGGCGAAATCGGATACTCCATTCGTAAGTTTTTGTGCTCAGCAGTCATTTGATTTGGCATGGCTGTTAAAAGCTCTTGGGACAGTATTTTAGGAAGTATGGACTTGCCCCCGGAAGAAAAACTTTGCCGTCGTAAAATGCCGCGAGCACAACTTGTTGCAAAAAATTTTATGACTTGTGTAAAAAAATTAAATTTTGTGTTGGAGGTACCCATAGGAGTGGACCGATATAATCCGATATAATCCATAAATCGTCTATAAATTCTCTTTCAAGACGCATGGACAGTAGGGCTACATCCAAAAAAATACCACACCAGTACCGTGTGGTGAATTTTGTTCTAAAAACGAAAACGCGTTTCTAAATGGTTTCGGCGAAAAAAGTTTCCGCACCGACTGCTATTACTAAAACCCTTTTGATATTTTTTCTACTTAAAATTTTAAATTCGCTTTGTTTGAATAAATATTTATAGAAAATAAATACAATTCTCACAGGCAAATACATTAAAAACGGTCTGTAACTTTTGCGAATTTGTTGCAAATGACACCATATTCTCTTGTCCGATAGGTACAATAAATATAAACATAAAATTCGCGAGTTTATAAAAGAACAAAATTGCAATATTGTCAAAATTTCCTAATATGCTCTGAAATGCCGCGATTTGATGACAAATTGGTTCAGAGTGGTTTGATATTGATTTTAAATTAGACTTTAAAAAAAACACTTCCTTTAAAGCGGCTATAGAGGTTTATAATGCAGCTTATTCTGTCCTGGAGGGCTTGGACAAACCGGAAAAAGTTTAAGATAGGACATGTTTTTATATGACCATTCCAAAGTATATATTTAACGCTTAAAAATACTTTCATTTCATTTGAGATCTTATTTCATTAGATTCTGGCTGGTACGTGGTTTATTTAAAAGCTACAACAACAAACACGGTGCTCTTGAATCAGGAAGGTGCTTACACCTGGGAATTCTTTGTGGATTCTGAAACTACAATGTTCATAGATGACAAAAATCAAAAAACTAAAAAAATCGCCGGAGCGCTTTTTAAATAAATCGCGATTCAAGTTGACATTTTTAGGGTTGGTGTAGGTTTTCAAGATTTTTCTTAGAAACCGCAAGTCCTATCAAAATGAGATTGAAGAAAATGTTGTAGCTATGAAAATTCTCTACAAGATTGACCCTTACGGTATTTTCCTAGGTTTTACCATTTTTGAGATATTGAAGTTCAAATTGGGACAATGCACTGACTGTATCGCCCCCTTTTAATGAAAACCGCTTACACAGGGGAAGTTTTTGTGAATTCTGAAACAGCAATGTTCATAGATGAGAAAAATCCAAAAACAAGAAAAAATCGCTGTAGGGATTTTTAAATAAATCGCAGTCAAAATTCACATTTTTAGGTGCTTTTTTTTGGTTTTCACGATTTTGCTTGGAAACCGCAAGTCCAATCGATATGTAGCTAAAGAAAATGTTGTAGCTGTGAAAATTCTCTACAGGATTGAGGTTTATGATTTGTTCATAGGCTGTACCATTTTTAAGATAGAGAACCTCAGTTTACATTTTAAGGTTTTTTTGATAGGGTTTCGCGATTTTGCTCGAATACGGCAAGTCTTATCGGCGTGGGACCTGAGAAAATCACACAGCTATGAAAATTCTCTACAAGACTGGCTTATGTAGTTTTTCCTAGGTTGTACCATTTTTTTAGATATATAAGTTTAAGTTGGAAAATTGCAGTCATGACATTGTTTTAAAAGTAGACGATACAGAATTGAATTGAATTTGAATTGTCCCAATATCAACTTCTATATCTCAAAAGTTGTAAAACCTACGAAAATATCATTAAGGTCAATCTTGTAGAGAATTTTGATAGCTACAACATTTTCTTTATGCCCATTTTGATAGGGCTTGCGGTTTCCAAGCAAAATCGCAAAAACCTAAACAACCCTTAAAAATGTCAACTTGAATCGCGATTTATTTAAAAAGCGCTCCGGCGATTTTTTTAGTTTTTTGATTTTTCTCATCTATGAACATTGTAGTTTCAGAATCCGCAAAAACTTCCCAGGTGTAAGCACCTTCCATTTAAATTTGATTCAAGAGCACCGTGCAAAGTATGCAACATTTCAAATTCAGCCATATTTTGCAAACACCAACAAATTATGAGTGTCCATTTTTCAAATTTACCACATTTGTATTCCAAAAGTTCTGTGGAAATTTTTTAACAACGAATTTAAATTGACAAGAGCTCAACATTGTTCAAACATATTTGCAAACTAAATCGGAAAATGCCGGATCTATTTATAACAGATGTACAAACAATGGGTTTACATTGTTTCAGGGACAGTTGGAACGTGGTTATGCGACAGACTACTGTTGTGCTTTTTTCTCTTCTTACAATTCGTAGTCGTGTCGATTTCAATTGGGAGTTTGCTACGCAAATTGCAAACTGGGGGGCTGGATTTTCATTATTGTCTCATAGTGGTGTTTTTGGGTTTAGCACAACTCATTAAATGAAATACATATTTTCAGGCTAACTGGCAAAATTCCTGTCTCCATGACATTGGCTAAAACCGCTACCAAGTACATGTTTGATAACATGCTCCTATAGATCTCCAGTTCATTATTGTAATTAGAACAGCGTCAGGCGATTAGGCGACCGTGTGCGCTCATAGTAAGTAAGTAAGTAATCAGTTTATTGAGACTTATTTTTTTTCGATGACACAAGAAATGTACTGGGAATGATTAGCTTAATTTAGAACTATGGTTGTCTTATTCTAACACGTTTGTAATGTGAGATGCTACTTGCAAACAATAATATGAAGATACATATGCATGAAAACATAAAAGGTAAAGTGAGAAGGCTTGCTCACGGCCTGGACAGTTGCTGACAGAGCATTTGACGTCTGCCAAAATAAATATTCTCTTAAAACTAAATAACAAAAACAATACGAGTGTGTCTGTTTTGAATTGGCAAACAGAGCGTTTACGAATATAAACAAAACAAAGGTACATGTAACATCAAAACAGTGAATGGTCAATTACGACTAAGTGCATATAAAATAATAAATATGTGAATTAATTATTTAACACAGGAAAAACGAATATTCCAAATAAATGAAATAATAAATAATTAAACTAGTTGTATTACTATATAAGATATCACAGTTGAATCGAATTCTCTTTTGCAGAGACAATTATAAGTGTAAAAAAAAAATTTAACTTATTCTAGTATTGCATTTTACCCTCTATGGGTGCCCGGGCTTGTTTTGGTGTAAAACTGTGGTGTTGTGTTGCCTGGAACGGCCTCAATGATTTCATTCAAGATACCAATTGTGGACAAATACCGAGTTGATGACCACGAAGTGTTTTTATCTTTGTCATAAATTTCATTCATCAGCACATTATCATGAGTTGGAAGTTTTTCAACGAATCGCTTTTGGAGGTTGAGAGCATATTGACACAGTGGTTCCACTCCTGAGGTGTCGTAGATGTAAGTATTAGAAAACATTTTAGTGGGATTTTCATATTTCCTATTTACACATTTTCGTAGAATTTTCCGTTCGAAGATCTCCAACTCTTTCATGACAGATGGTGAGATGGAAAACCAAATTGGAAATCCGTACAACAGTACTGATCGAATGGCAACCTTGTAGAGAAGGAGTTTTGTCTTCTGTGGTAAGTATTTGCTGTTAAATAAATATGCAAACGATCCAGCAATTTTTTTCGCTCTTTCTATTGTAGATCTCGCGTGTGAGTTAAATTTAAGTAGCTTATTAAAAGTGACTCCGAGATATTTCATTGTTGAATTAAAGGGAATTTCAACCCCATCTAGTGCTGATCGTAGCAATTTGCTTTGAGGGACCACTTGTTTTGGACACTTCCCCGAGGCGTTCCTTATGCAGATGGCCTGAGACTTAGCTGGATTAATTTTTATGCCCCACTTTTTATAATATTGATGAATTACGTGTAGATGCTCCTCAGCGTAACGTAGGGCTTGCTCTGGGGAACCACTATGAGCATAAATAAGGCAATCGTCGGCATAAAGAATTGCTTTTGAGTACATCGTGGAGTGAGGAAAGTCGTTTAAGAAGATGTTGAAGAGAAAAGGTGCTAAAACGCTTCCTTGAGGAACACCGCTGTTGACTGTTCCTTGAATTGATTTTTCGTTTTTAATTTGAACGAAGAATTTGCGATCGGACAGGTAACTGTACATTATTTTAATTAAGAAGGGATACACGCCCAAATCAATCAGTTTATATACGATTCCTTTGTGGCAGACGGAGTCAAATGCCTTTTCTATATCTAACGATATGGCTACAGTGCAAATTTGATTCATCAAATTTGTTGTAATGTCGTTATGAAACTTTAAAAGAGCGTGATGTGTTGAATGCCTTCGTTGGAAACCAAATTGAAAGTTAGATATTGGATTTGTAATGAAATCATTTTCCATTTTTTCTTTCAGCACATGTTCCAGGATCTTGCCAAGATTTGATAAAAGTGAAATCGGGCGATAGTCGGCAACGGTTTCGCTATTGGACTTCTTTTGAATTGGAACTATTTTCGCTAGCTTCCATATTTTGGGAAAGTAACCATTGTTGATGGAATTGTTGCAAATGCATGTTATAATTCGCAGAGCAGTTTCAGGGAATTTGCGTATATCAAAATTTGAGATTCCATCAACGCCGCTTGATTTTTTATTGTTGACCTTTTGAATAATCTCTTTAATTTTTTCAGGATTAGTGAAATGATAATCATCTGGATTACAAATTGAATTGAATTGACTGTCGAAAGAATAGATGCATGGAGCTGTGGATGTGAGGCATGACGAAATTCTAGATTGTAGAACATCAACTGGAAATTCTGGAATGGTTTCTTGAAAAGAAGTTGAGTAGTATTGATGGAAATGGTTAGCAATTTCGGAATTGTTGGAAACAATACTATCATTGACTTGTAATTGCTGACAGAAAGGGGATTTCTTTCTACCACTGAACTTATAAATCTCCTTAAAAGCTGACGGGCCTGGTTTGATATTTTGTAGACGATTATTGAATATATTCGCTTGCTCAATATTAATGGATTCTTTTATAATAACTTTTAGAAGCTGTATTTGTTTGGATAATATACGATACTCACTGCTCATTCTATTTCCCGTTCGATGAAATATCTTCTTTAACTCTTTTTGCCATTGATATTTCACTTTGTATAGTCGTTTTGACCTTTCCGAGAGAGGAAACAGACCATTGTTGATGATGATTTTCTGCGAGTGTACATCATGAATAGAGTTGAAGCAGCTGTTAAAAGAATCAATTAAACCATCTATTTCGTCGTTATTGAGATTAGTATCTGATAAAGGTAATATATGCTGAGATGCGTTTTCAAAATCAATGCAAAAGTTCTCCCAGTTTGTATTTTTGTAGGAGATATATGTTGGAGGAGCATTCAAAATTAAATCAGAACAATCCATTTTAATTGATAACTTCAGCGGGAAATGATCGGAGAATGAAGGTAAAGACGAAATTGAAAAGTTTGATGTGGTATTGTCGATTAACTTGGAGCTGATAAGGAAATGATCCAAATAAGATGGTCCATTAGGATAAGATGGTGACGCATCTTACTTACTTACTTACTTACTTAGCTGGCCCATTACAGAACATTTGTTCTATAGGCCGAACTAAGAAGAGATCTCCATTCCTCTCTATTTGTTGCTTTGCTCTCTGGAATACCGCGCCTTGTCATCTCATCATCCACTTGTTTGCGCCATCTATTCCTTGGCCTGCCAATTCTGCGTGCACCGCCATGTGGCATGTATTCATACGCCTTTTTAGTGGGTTCATCATCGCTCATTCTTTTGATATGGCCTAGCCAACGCAATCGCTGCATCTCGATACGTTTAACAATATTGATGTCGTTGTATAGCAGATACAGCTCGTGGTTCATGCGACGTCGATATTCACCGTCAACGCAGATTGGTCCGTAGATCTTTCGAAGAATTTTTCTCTCAAACACACCAAGCACTGCCATGTCTGCTTGCGCAAGTACCCAGACTTCGGAGCCATACATCAGCACGGGTAGTATCAGTGTTTTGTAGAGCGTTATTTTTGTTTGACGAGATGTGGCTTTGTTTTTAAACTGCTTACTTAATCCAAAGTAGCATCTGTTGGCCAATACAATTCTTCTTTTTATTTCACAACTGATGTCGTTTGTTGTGTTGACGGAGGTGCCGAGGTAGACGAAGTCTTTTACTACCTCAATATTATAGGAACCAACTTCCACAGTCGGTCCGAGCTCAATGGACGCATTGCGCGTCGACACCATCAACTTGGTCTTCTCACCGTTTACCGCCAGACCCACTTTAGCAGATTCTCCTTCGACTTTTATAAAGGTATCAGTTACTTCTTTTACTGATCGACCCATGATGTCTATATCATCAGCATAAGCAAGTAACATGTGACTATTGGTGTAGATTGTGCCACTTCTTTTGACGTTTGCCTCTCGTATAACCTTTTCTAGCAGGATGTTGAAGAGGTCACACGAAAGGCTGTCTCCTTGTCTGAAACCTCTTTTGGTACCAAACTCTTCGGAGAGGTTCTTTCCTATTTTAACTGAGGACCTCGTGTCAGTTAAAGTCATTTTACAAAGCCGGATGAGCTTTGCGGGAATACCAAATTCAGACATGGCTTGGAATACCTTTGAGCGCAGCGGACTGTCGAAGGCTGCTTTATAATCGACAAAAAGGTGGTAGGTGTCGATCTGCATCTCTTGGGTCTTCTCCAGGATTTGCCGCAGGGTAAATATCTGGTCAATGGTGGACTTGCCAGGTCTAAAGCCGCATTGGTATGGTCCAATAATCTCGTTGACCATTGGCTTTAGTCGTTCGCACAATATCCCTGACACGATCTTGTAGGCAATAGGGAGTAGACTTATGCCCCTATAGTTAGAGCATACAGTCTTATCTCCCTTCTTGTGGACGGGGCACAGGATACTCAGGTTCCAATCGTCGGGTACTCGTTCTTCCTGCCAGATGGTGCTAACTAGCTGATGAATACACCTTATCAGCGTGTCGCCTCCGGTTTTGAACAGCTCGGCTGGTAAGCCATCGGCCCCTGCTGCCTTATTATTCTTCAGCCGATTTATTGCTGTCTTTACCTCATCTTGGCTGGGCGGTATACATTCAATACCATCTTCTGGGATTGGGACTGTGGTATCTTCGTCGTCTTCGCTGCTATTGGATACCAACAGATTTGAAAAATGTTCTTTCCATATCCTGAGTACACTATCTGTATCAGTTACCAAATTACCTTGCTGGTCTCTACAGGAGGATGTGCCTGTACCAAAGCCATCAGTTTGATGCTTGACTCTTTGGTAGAATTTTCGGACTTCATTCTGGCTCCTGTACATCTCGATTTTTTCACACTCCCGCTTTTCCATCTTTCTCTTTTTCCTGCGGAAAAGACGTTTCTCCTCTCTCCTTTTCTCCCTGTATCTCTCTCGTGCGCTACGCGTTGCTACGGATTGTAAAGTAGCCTTATATGCCGCATTTTTCTCTTCGGTGGCAGCACGACACTCCTCATCATACCATGGATTCCTTGGTGGAGGTCTCTGGTATCCAAGTATGGATTTTGCGTGTGTCTGTTCGTACTTTGTTTGCTACGTTTAAGCGGGTGCGTACCTTTGCTGCAACAAGGTAGTGGTCCGAATCAATGTTTGCGCCTCGGAACGATCGTACATCCAACACGCTCGATGAATGTCTTCCATCTATCACAACATGATCAATTTGGTTTCTTGTTTTCTGATCTGGAGACAGCCAGGTGCCCTTATGAATATCGAGATGATTAAATCTGGTACTGCTAACTACCATGTTTTTTGCAGCTGCAAAGTCTATCAGTCTCATACCATTGTCAGATGTTTCACTGTGAAGACTGAATTTCCCGACTGTTGGGCCAAAGATATTCTCCTTTCCAATTTTGGCATTAAAATCGCCTAGAATGATTTTAATGTCATGGGCAGGGCAACGGTCATATGTTTCTTCTAAGCGCTCGTAAAATATATCTTTGGTCTGTTCATCCTTTTCTTCAGTGGGAGCATGAGCGCAAATAAAGCTGATGTTGAAGAATTTAGCTTTTATTCGAATTGCAGCAAGTCTTTCATTCACTGGAGTGAAGCTGGATACAAGATGTTTTAGTCTCCGACTAACTACGAATCCACAACCAAACTCATGCTTTACGTCATGGCAGCTATAATACAGTGCGTCACCTTTAGGTGTTGTTGTGACGCCTTTCCCAATCCATCGTATTTCCTGTATGGCAGTAATATCGGTCTTGTACTTTTCAAGTACGTCTGCCAATGCGAAGACTGCACCTTCTCTATAAAGAGTGCGAACATTCCAGGTGCAGATTCGCAGATCATGGTCCTTAAAACGTTTGCGGGGTTCGTCAACTTTAGAGGGGTTTGTTTTTCTTTTCTTTCGTTTTTTCATAGTAGGCTGTTTTTTCTAGGGGAGGGTTACTAACCCGACGCCCAAACCCAAGTTTTTAACGTTCTTATGGGTGAACGCGCGGCACATGTTAGCTCACTACCTTTAACGGGTGTTAAAGGCAGTTCCCCAGGTGACACCACGGGGAGGTCAGTGTCCACTTGGGATGAAAGAGGGACCAAGATAAATCCTGGGCTTTGCCATGTTAAAACCGGTCAGGACCGTTCCTTGGTATCTTCCATCCCCTACGGTGACGCATCGCATACTCTAATTACGTCTAAAATATTGGACTGCAACCATGATTTCAATAATTTTCCGTTGGAATTCTCTGCTAAATCACCCCATTCCGGATTCCTTGAGTTTAAATCTCCACCGAAAATGAAGCCGTCGTAACTAGTACATGTTTGCAAGATTTTATCAAGGTCAGCTTCCAGCTGCTGTGCAGGATAATTGCAAGGAACGTATAAGGATCCCAAAACGATTTTTTTCCGAATTGCGTTCTGTAAAGTTTCATATTGGATTAAGCATGTATTTATGCCGACATCACTGATGACAATTTTTGAGTACTGTATGGATTTCCTTATAATAACGGCTACACCAATTGGTGAGAGATCATTAATAATATCGTATCCATCTATTCTAACTTTCCTGTTTCTTCGTAGATGACACTCTTGGACGAATGCCACATCGATGTTGTTGGAAGAAAGGGTTTTTTGCAGATCTATTTGCCTGCTTTTATCATTAAGAGATCTGACATTGAAGGTTAATAAATTAATCATTCTATGGATCATATTGCTGCTTAACTTTTTTTAGAATTCGCTTAAATTCTATCTTGGCTTTGGATTTTTCCATGTTTTTAAATTCATCTAAGAATATAGAAATTTCTTGCTCCAGCGTCAGTTCTTCTGGTTCCAAGAAATAATTGGCTAGTTTCAAGAAATCATCCACCATTGATGGTTTTTGGATTGTTGAATGGTTGTCAGTGTGTCTAAAATGACTAGCAAAAGATATATGTGGTGTTGTGGCCATACTAACAGCCTTAACATTTCTGATGGCGGTGGCTTTTTCTTCCTGCATCTTGCTAATTTTGCTTCTTTTAGCTGCGATGTATTTTTTATAAACTGGACAGCCTTTAAAATTCGCAGGGTGTCCAAATGCTTGGCAATTTATGCAATATGGTTTTTCTGTGTCAGATTGTACTCTCTGGCAGTTCCCTGGTTCGTGAAGTTTGTCACATTTAATGCATTTATACGCCGAATTACAGTTGCGAGAAGTATGTCCCCACCGTTGGCACCTATGGCATTGAGTTTCGCTATTCCTTCTTTTGGGTTTTTCCCAATAAACATCCTGCAACCATATTCTCTTAATATGGGAGATATCACCAAGCTTTTTGCCTGGTAGCAAGGAGACTAAGAATAAGCCAGTGTCATTTCCCTTCTTTATAGAATGTGGAGTAATGAAATTCTTGACTGATGCCACAGTTTCTGGGACCAATAAGTCTAGCTCGGCTTTAATTTCATCACCGTTCTTGTAAGAATACAGGCCTCTTAATATTACGCCAACCTGTTTCAATTCTTTTGGAGTGAAAGAATATGAATGGATACCTTTCTCTCTCAAAAGGGCCATCATAGAAGAATGTACATTGGGATCTGCAAAGTACAATTTGCTTTTGTTTTTATTAACATTTTTTACTCTTATCCCAGATTCTGGGACAGATTCCCTAAGGGTATCAACAAGTGTCTTGATGTTGACATTGAATACAAAAATGGGCGGACACCATTTTGTTTTTGGTTGTGGTTGCTTTTTATCATTTGGTTGGATAGGTTGTGTTTGCGTTTTATTAGCAGCAGTTGGACATTGTATATTAACGTCAGTTAATACGCTGAGAATACCAAACCTGTTATTATCCTGTGGATCGTGATTTGCAAGCTTTTCCTTAAGTTCAGAAATGCCGATGTTTAATGGTGAAGTCTTCCTTTCAATTCGCAGTCTCTTGCGTTCATTTGCGTTGCTGGGAATTGTTGTTGCTTTATATGGTTGAGCAACAAAATCAGTGTTGGTGGAAGTTGACGCCTCCTCTTCCGCCACGTCATACTCCATATCCGGTAAAGATGCAGGCATCATTCATGCAAAATGATGCAATTCTGATGCCCACAAGTTTGAAATTTCCAATGAAATTTTAATTTAAAATTTGATTTTCTTTCCGCTCAAAAACAATACGTCCAATTTGTTTCAGTGTTGCCAGAGTTTTTCGTGTGCGCTCATTTAACGTTGCTCTCTCCAC
Organism: Musca autumnalis; assembly: GCF_047663935.1. Classification (NCBI taxonomy): domain Eukaryota; kingdom Metazoa; phylum Arthropoda; class Insecta; order Diptera; family Muscidae; genus Musca; species Musca autumnalis. The sequence goes on along the minus strand of NW_027411866.1, from coordinate 31,377,305 downwards.
ACACACAATTCAACCCATTGAAAAAGCATGCACGCACACAATGACACCCCGTAAAGTATGCAATAGAAAAGTATGGTGCCTGACGCTGAATTAGAACATTAACACAACATTAACACCTTGTATGCCGTCTAAAAGTAGGCTATAAAGTTATGCTTTGTTGAGTCGACAGTGTATATTTATTTATCATAGGATGTTCTTAAAATATAAACTTTTTGATTGAACTTTGAACAACTGTGCAATCACAGTGGTTCATTCCTCCTTTGAACACAACAATTTAATAGTTTGCTATCTGACAAGAACTTTATATTTTTTGCGTTGGTAAATGCGTTGGCGGCTAAATATCAGTAATTAAGTCTTCACTTCAAATAAAATCGTACTAAATTCGAGCAGCATTTAGACGATTATGAAAAGGAAGTCCCATTGAGCTATTCTGTGTCGGAAAATGTTCCACATAGTTTCTTCTTACATCTACTTCTTTCGTTAGCTTTTTATTTTTTTTTTCCACTGCATACCTCCAACTTTATAAAGATTTCATTCCTTAATTACACACCTAACAGAATTCAACTCCTTCATCAACTATTTTGATAGTGACAAAATATTGGATCGATTTCCTACTTTCATTATATTTCTTCTACATTCCAAATACGTCTTCCATCATCCACTTTTTTTTTTTTTTTTTTTTTATTTATTTACTTAAGTCTATAGATTAATACAATCCTTACAGACTATAATACATACTAAGTACATGCATATATACAAAATATCAAATTTACAAAAAGTAAAAATAGAGAAAAACAGAAGCTATTCATTAAGGGATATTATAATTTTTCTTTTTACTGATTCTCGTGATTCACAAACATCTATTATACTACAAAATTTATTAAATTCCAAAAGCAGACGGCGTAAGGGATCATTATTTTCATAGTTTGACCGATAGTAATCTACATATAATAACTGATAGTTACGTGTTTGTCTGATTGGTACGTTAAAGCAAAGTTTTTTTAGGATAAAATCAGAAAATAGTTTTCCTTGCATAATGTTTAGTATGAAGGTCACATTCAACATAGTTCTTCGACTTTTCAAAGTGGGGAGTTTTATTTGGTTTAACCTGTATTTGTACGATGGTAGTGTATGTATTGTCCAACCGCGACCCCTAAGACAAAACAAAAGAAATTGCTTTTGAACAGATTCTATTGCTTTTATATGGATTAAATAAGTTGGATCCCAGATAATTGACCCATACTCTAATGTAGAACGAACAAATGATATATACAGTTGTTTTGTTACCAACGGGTCTGAAAATTCTCTACTCCATCTTTTGATAAATCCCAGATTTCTGTAGGCCTTATTTGTAATCGCAGAAATATGTTCCTTGAAATTTAAACGGTTGTCTAAGAATATTCCCAAATCGTTAATGAATACAACATTTTCAACAATCTGATCATTAAGATGATAAAACGTATCAATCTTCTTTAGTCTAAAAAATGACATGTGCTTACATTTAAGGACATTTAGCTCCAACATGTTTATATTGCACCAATGACAGAAACGGTCTAAATCGGATTGTAGAAGATGTTGATTCGATGGGTCACTGAATGATTGGAATATTTTGACATCATCGACAAACATGAGAATATTGGAGTTTTGTAAATCATTTGGCAGATCATTAATAAATAGTGTAAATAATACCGGTCCAAGATGGCTCCCCTGCGGAACCCCAGATGTAACATATATTTTATCGGATATAGCAGTGCCAAATTTAACTGTTTGCTCCCTATCGCTGAGATATTGGCGAGAAGCCAATAGCGTTTAGTTTGAGTAATAATAGTTCATGATTTACTTTGTCAAAAGCCTTGCTGAAATCAGTGTAAATACAGTCCGTTTGGCAACGATTTCGAAAGCCCTCATTAACATTTGAAGTTAGTTCTAGTAAATTTGTAATGGTAGATCGACTTTTTCGAAACCCGTGTTGATGATTGGACAGTATAGGAGAAACTTGAAAGGATACTAATTCAGTAACCATTTTCTCAAATAATTTTGGAATTGAATTCAATTTTGCAATACCTCTATAATTGGTAGCCTCATTTCTACTACCTGATTTAAATAAGGGAACAATAAACGACTGTTTCCATTTTAAAGGGAAATGATCGGCACGAATAGATTCATTAAACATTATACTAAGAGGAAGTGCAAGATTTTCAGCACAGTTCTTTAATATGCAGGCAGGTATTCCATCTGGACCTGGGGATGTTATGTTTTTTAGAGATTTTAACTTTGTTAGCACATCAGAAACTATTAATGAAGGAAGATTTATGGACGGAAATTCTGGCAAGGGATATGGATATTCGGTTGCATTGTTGTACGATTTATTTGAATAAGTTGTTTCAAAGAATGATGCAAATGTATTTGATATAGAGATGTCATCTTCCGCAACAATAGTTTTAAACTTTAAGATTTTTGGCAAAGTATGCGATTGACGCTTTGAATTTATAAAACCAGAAAAGGATTTAGGATTTGTAACTAATTTTTGTTTGACTTCCGAAATATAACTTCTATACAGCCGATTATTTAGAATAGTAAATTTCGATCTGGCAACTACATAAACTGCAAAATCAGAAGGGGAACCACATCGCTTGTATTTTTTATAAAGTTTATTTTTCTTGTTCTTTAACTTACTTAAAGTTGCGGTATTCCATGGTGGACCAGAACGTCTAATAATTTTAGATATTGGCACAGTTTTCGACATGGCATTTTCAAGAGTAGTATAGAAACTTTGTAACATATCATCAAGTGTGTCACAAGATTGGAGTATATACCAGTTTGTTAAGCTCAAAAGAGCATTTAAGTTTGTATAATTTGTACGAGAGAAACAATATATAGGTTTAGTTAATTGCTTTATAACAGGAATAGAAATGGGAGGTAATTCAAGAATTAGTTTTATGGTTGGGTGAAATTTATCTTCCGGGCGCACCAAGGGATCACACCGAACAGGTTGAATATTAAAAGGATGGTTCACAAATATTAGGTCAAGCAATTTACCAAGGGAGTTATGAATGCCATTTATTTGTGATAAACCAAGACAAAATAATGGTTCAATAGATTGGATAATGTTATAGTTTGTGTTAGTAGGTAAAAGATCCATAGATTCGAAATTATGGGTCCATTTAATGTTAGGTAAGTTAAAGTCTCCAAGGACTATTAAAATATCATTTGGTTTCGCGGTTTGAAAAGCTTCAGAAATGCATGACGTGTGTTTCTCATATATATTAATACTTGATCCAGGGGGTATATATGAACAAGTTATATGTATAGCTAAATGGTTTAGACGAATTTTTACGGCAATTAATTCAATATCATCCGATAGGGATAATGGTATTTCATGTGATGGGTATTTAGACGATACAGCTATAAGAACCCCACCTCCTCTGCTTTTGGAACTATTAACTCGATCACGCCTAAAAATTTGGAACGTTGGACAAAGAATTTCAGCATCATATATATTTTTATTTAGCCAGGTTTCAGTAAATGCTATAATATCGGTTTCAAAAGCAAAGCTATCAATAAAAAGTGATGATATTTTAGTGTTTAAACCTCTTACATTTTGATATATTATGCTGAAATCATCCACAGAAGAAGAAGAAGAATTAGAAATTAGTTTTTTGATTGAGTGTTATCTAACAGGACATTTGGTAAATAAGCTATATTAGATCTCTGAATATCTCTATAAATATATTCGCGAACTATAGTGTACTCTGGCCAAAAAGATTCATGTAAAACAGTATCAAAGAATTCTGCAGGGATAGTAATTCTAAAAGAGGCCTTGCTACGTTGTTGTGTGTACTTAAATTTATAAACCATAATTTCAGCGTTAACATTAATTTTGCTCTTTATGTACGATAAGACATGTTCTTCAGAAGTTTCTGCAGCAAGACGAGCTATGAAGATTGATTTCATGGGAGTGACTGCCCTTAAATTCGGAATGGGGGGATTAGTTTTACGTAAAACGTTTGGTGGTGAAGGTGATGGCAACGGTGAATGAAATTCTGATGAACCCGATGGAGTTACATCTGCAGTTAGATTATTCTTTTCAGTTGTTTGATGTGGTGATGCTATCTTTGATGGAGAATTTTGAATAGAAATTAAGGGAATTGCAAGATTATTAGATTCGTTATTTAGTAAGTTTGTAGTGTTTTCCGATGGCTTCTTTCTTTTACGAAGGGAATCATTCGGAGATTGGAGAAATTGGTCCAGTGAAGACGTATTATTAAATATTTCTTTATATTTAATAAATCTTTCCATTAAAGTATTGAATTCAATGCTCATTTGATTTAATTCCATAAAGGTGGATTTGAAGAACTTGAAAAATTCAGCATCATAGACACGACATTTTTTACAGCACCAACGTAACCCTTTATTCTCCTGTAGGTTGTCCGCTGAACGAGGCGTTAAATCAAGACATTTAATATGATACGAATCCAGGCAAAGCCAACAAGATACCATTCTCTCCGTATCAGACTTCGCGAATGCACAATTGCGTAAAGGACAGCTCATTTTAAATAATATTTTAATTTAAACTTCAGTGGCAAAGTAAATGGTGTAAAAAAAAGTGAGGACAACGATAAGCAGCAACACAGGGTAACGTAAACAGGGTGATAAAACCACGTTAGCCAATTCACAAACCGCAACAGATCAATACACAGGTTCAGCAACCACAACAGGGTGATGGAATATATTTAAAAAGTCTCTAGTTATTATGGAAAGAGCTTTTTGTTTTTTTGTTTTTGTTTTTAGTATGAAAGCACAAAAACGGAACGCAGGTTGACGTTTTGATTAGAGACAAGCATCGACGGATTAAAGCTTTCCCTCAATTTGCGGGTGAAAACAAAGCACAAAACGAACAACAAAATATAAACAAAGAGTTTTGTCTTATTTTTGTTTTGCCGAAAACACAATAAATGCACCAATATTTATAAATTTTCGAATGTTTTGATGTGGTAACTTTGTGATGTGTTAATATTTCCGGTTTTTGTTCGTTAATATAGTGCAGAAAGGCGAAAAATTTTGGTTGTTATTAGGAGCGATTTGAAAGCACGTCCGTATTGTTCGATCTCTCTCTCTCTTGTTCATTTTGGTATTTGCGGTTTGCTACTAATCTGTTAACTTGCTGCGCTTTCTCTTCCTTTGTGTTGCTTGCAACTGTCCCAATATCTGATTACTCCAATACTTACAAGTAGTGGCAATCCGTGTATTTCTGTCTCCCATAGATATTGCTAAGTGTTCTTTTCTCTGACCATAGGCAGTTGGTGATTGATGAAAGCCTTTGTGTAAATTTCATCCTCTGTAAAGTGGCTAAAGGGGAGAGAGACTGTGATACAGTACAAAAGGCGACATTCGTATACTTCGAGTTTATTAATTAACGAGCGTTACAATGACATGGCTGTTAAATGACAAAACGCCAAAGGATACGAAAGTGGCGTAGCAGTGCACGGTGGTCTCTGCCATTGGTCACAAAATAAAACAAGTATTAGATTTTTTATTTTATATGATTGAGACACTTATGTTATCGATATAATCTATATATATATATAAAATTCTTCGAGTCTGCCATGATGTTCGAAATTAAACTCCTCCGAAACAGCTGGACCTAATTCTACGAAATTTTGTATGTGGAGTTTTTAGGTCTGAGAATAGGTTTTTAGCTATTTTTTATACTGGTCAGTTGAGTGACCAGGGTACCTTCCCCACAAATTTTTTTTAAGAAAACATGAAATCAAAGATATTTTTGAACGTATTGTTTAAAAATTGCTTGCAATACTATGGTAATAATTGTCTCCATCCTGAATGGTCATCTCGGAAGTGGAATATCGCGGTCAGCCCAATTTTTCAAAATTGTATAATTATAAATATTATACTTAATTTTAGTAAGCGTGACTACAAAAACGCTATAAACACTGGCTTCAATAAGTGGGACTGTGCGATCACCCCACATGTTTGTGTACAGTACAACCCCGATAATATTAAATGTCGCTTGACCGAAGTTCCAAAAAATCGATTGAGAAATCAGGCAAAACCTGATTTTTTTAAAGATGGTTAAATAACTAGAACGTCTAAAAAATTGGCATTGGCCACTAAAACGACGCGCTAACAATGCGGTATATCTATAATCTATCTAAATGTATGTCAAGTTCTTTAAGACTAGGGTTTTGGGGTTTCCCGGTTTTTATCATTCACGGGAAACGAGAATCAAAAAATCGCCATTCCCGGGAATACGGGATTTCCCGGGAAATTTTAAAATACGAAAGTGGATCAATATTTCCGTGATTTGTTTATCTTCCCATAGTAACTTATATGAAATACAATATTTTCAAAGAGTGGCGGGCTGAAAAATGGATGACACGTTTTCGTTCTATCGATTAAAAACGAAAAAATATGGAAAAATTCACCATGTTGCCTGGATTTTGCCCACACTGACCATTTCAATTATTCAAAGCTAATGAAATCGCTCTATGGAAATTAATTTGGCTCAAACAATGAAGTTATTGATCAGAAATTCCAATTTTATGGACCTCGAAAATGGTATGTTTTATTCTTATGCTTAAAATTGCTTCAAACAAGTAAGAAAACATCAGTCAGCTGTGCCGACTGGGATATACCCTCAGCCTCGGACCTAAAGAAAATAAGCAAACACAATACTTCTGACGTTTCTAGGGGCTTTTTGAGTTTTTGAGGCAATTTTTAGGAAGTATGGATTTGCCCCGAAAAAATTGTACCGTTTTAACTAGGGCCGCACATAAACCATGTTGTTGGACCGATATAGTCCATATTACAACATAATACGTGACTAGATGAAATAATACGATATGCAAAGTTAGGAAACATCCTGCGGGAGTTATCTTGCCAATTTTCCATTTTAATTGTTGCCGTCAAGGTTTCTTGGAGCTTTTAAGAAGTATGAAATTGCCCTTTTAAGAAGTATGAAATTGCCCCCGACAAAATTTGTGTCGTAGTAAAGGGGGCCGTAAAGACAAATTGCTGACAAAATTTCAAATCGATCCGAGAGGAAATCTAAAACTTCACTTTTTTGTGTGGAACCCGTTCTATGCCTGGAAGTAATATTACCAAATGCAATATTATGACCGATTCGGTTATCGTGCGCACCATTTTGGTGATAATATTTAAACGTTTGTGGGGAAGGTACCGGAAGTAGTAGACCATCGATACGGTCCATCTTCGAACTTAAACTAAGCTTAACAAAAAATCTCGAATGCCAAATTTTTGACCTGATCGGTGGCTTCGTTCGAAAGTTATCGTGCGCACCAGCCAGCAAGCCGGACCCTCTTTAGCCCAATGGCTGAGGGTATAAAAATGGGACTTTAAAATAGAAAATATTCTTTCGCACTTAAATAAAATATAATAAAAATCCGTCGATATAGACCATGCTTTTGGTGCGGCTCTTATAACTTTTTCCCTGAAGACACTTTTGTAGATTAAAGTAAAATCTAAAAAATGTGACGGGCATAGTTTTTTCATTAATTCAATATTAGTTGTGATAAATATAAAAATGCGGTGCGGGATTTCCCTATCCAAAACCCTTTTTAAGACTGACATGATGTTGTAAATTAAATTTCCGAATTGTTGGATGTTTTGGAAGCAGAATTCCGCGATTACGTCCAATTTTTGACAACTTTATTCTTAATGCAAACACGCCATGAACGTTGACTTCAGTGCTTGGATTAACTCGATCAAGATCACGTTTTTTATACAGCAAAGGCTAGATAAATTCAACTAGCATTATGAATTCATTTTTCATGAATCATTGATATTTTCATGTTTAGGAGCTTCAGTGAATCAGCACTTTGTTAACAAACAGTAAAAACGGCGTTAAGTTCGACCGCGCCAAACTTTTTTACTATTCGCGACAATTTATATTGAAACCAGATTTTAGCCATTTCTATTGGATTATGTGGCTGAAACCTCCAAGGGCGACTAAATACCAAATATAGCCATATCGGTTGAATAATGCTGCTAAAACCTTGCATATACTGAACATTGGGAGGTACCGTTCTATGTAGTCTATATAAAAACCTAAACATGTACCGAATAGTCTATGTGGGAATGTCTTCTACCCACAACGAAGACTAAATAATAAATTATAGACATGACGGTGGGAAACCTCCAAACTATTCTATGGAAGCTATATCAGAACGTAGACTTATACCGACAAATCTATGCAGGTATGCTTACGACCCCCCGACGGAGACCAACAACAACCATTTCGGTTGGAAAATTAGGCAAAACCTCTTTACTATAGAAAATCATGAGGTACCTTTCTATGGGAGCTTTATCAAAAAGTGGACCTGTAGCGACAACAACGGACACCAACAAACCAAATAATAGCCATATCAGTTTAACAATTTGGCTAAACTCTGGAAAATACCCAACATCGGGTGCTTTATCAGAAACTGGACACAGAATGCTTATACCCCAAGGAAGACTAAATCCCATTTAATGGCGAATGCCGAAAATCGGATGGTACGGTTCCATGGGGATTATAACAAAACGTGGACCGGTATAACCCATTTGCAATACCAAACATCCTTGGAGAAATTCATTACAAAGTTCAATGTTAAATATTGCGGACTGTATCTTGATTTCAGCTGAAGAACATCGCTACATTAATACATTTTTATTCTGATCAAAAAAAAAAAAATCGAAGTGTTACAAACGGAAACAAAAAAAAAACTAATTTCCTATTTTAAATTTGCAGATACAATTACATGAGAGTTTTGCTAAAAATTTTATTTTATCAAATTTCAAGAAGAATGGATAATTACGTCAAATCGGTTCGAAAATCGCAAGGTAATTCGATTATTCCCTTATTCCATTTGTAATTCAAATTATACCATTTATAAAAAGGAAAGAAACAAATGGAATAATTCGGATTACAAATAAAATAGTAAAATAAGTCGAACAACAAATGGAATAATTCGAATTACAATTGAAATGTTTCGAATTACCAATGCAATTCTCGAATTACAAATAAAATATAACGATTTAAAAATGGAATTCTCGAATTACAACTAAAATGATTCGAATTGAATCTGAAAAGGTGTAGATATATAAATATGTAGATGGGTTATAAATGTTTACACGGAAAAATAAAAAACGGGCCAGCAACGCGGACCGGGTCAGCTAGTTAATTAATATTTTTTGCATAATTTAATTCATTATTTTATTTCTCCTCCTGTTTCTTTTTATATTAATTATATTAAGTATATTAAGTTTGTTTTTCCGTTTGTAACGCATTGAAATAATCATTTGCGACCATATATTCTTGATCAGGATAAAATTTTGAGTCGATATAGCCATATCCGTCTATTGTAAAAACGCTAAGTCCGCAATAATTGTGCTCGAACGCTATATATTTTCTAACCGTGTGGTTTGCGATTTTTTTGCCAAACTACCTGTAATTTAACATTTGAGGTTCCCAGTGGTCACACAACATCACTACCAAAAATTTTTAACATAGGTCTATGTTTCGGTGTAGCCCCCACATAATGGTACCTCTCGATTTTCGGAATTTTGAGTACTTTGGCTACATTTTTTGACCGAACTACCTGCAATTTGACGTTTGAGGTTCTCAGAGGTCACAAACTATATGTCCATCAAAAATTGTCAACATCGATCCATGTGTCGGTATAGCCCCCATATAACAGTACCTCCCGATTTTCGTTATTTTGAGGAATTTAACTACCTTTTTTGACAGAAATACCTGCAATTTGACGTTTGGGACTTGGTTGCAAAACTACTCTATCAAACTCCACAAACAATTGATAATATAGATCCATGTTTCGGTATAGCCCCCATATAATGGTACCTCCCAATTTTTTGGTATTTTGAGGGTTTTAGCAATTTTTTTTACTGTATAACCTGTAATTTAACATTTAAGGTTCCCAGTGGTTACAAACTATCTTCACCAAAAATTGTCAACATGGGTCCATGTTTTGGCATAGCCCCCACATAAAGGTACATCCCGATTTTCGGTATTTTGAGAATTTTAGCTGCCTTTTTGGCACAGTTACCTGCAATTTCATGGTTGAGGCTTCTAGCTGTCACAAAACTAATCTAACAAAAATTTCAACATCATAGCTCCCATATAACGGCACCTCCCGATTTTCGTTATTTTGAGGAATTTAACTACCTTTTTTGACAGAAATACCTGCAATTTGACGTTTGGGACGTGGTTGCAAAACTACTCTATCAAACTCCACAAACAATTGATAATATAGATCCATGTTTCGGTATAGCCCCCATATAATGGTACCTCCCAATTTTTTGGTATTTTGAGGGTTTTAGCAATTTTTTTACTGTATAACCTGTAATTTAACATTTAAGGTTCCCAGTGGTTACAAACTATCTCCACCAAAAATTGTCAACATGGGTCCATGTTTTGGTATAGCCCCCACATAAAGGTGCATCCCGATTTTCGGTATTTTGAGGATTTTAGCTGCCTTTTTGGCACAGTTACCTGCAATTTCATGGTTGAGGCTTCTAGCTGTCACAAAACTAATCTAACAAAAAGTTTCAACATCATAGCTCCCATATAACGGTACCTCCCGATTTTCGTTGTTTTTGGGGATTTTAGCTAAAATTTCTAACCGGACTAGCTGTGATTTGCCATTTGAGGTTCTCAGTGTCACATAACGTATCCAACAAAAATTTTCAACATTGGTCCATGCTTTAGTATTGCCCACATATAACGGTACTTTCCTATTGTAGGTTATTTTTTATTTGACCTTTGCTATTCCCAGTGGTAACAAAACTTCTCCACCAAAAAATGTTAACATATGTTCACACATTGATGTAGCCAGCATATGAAGGTGGTGCCCGATTGAAGACATTTTTTGATACATTTTCTGACCTTATATAGGCATTTGGGTTTCCGTGGTTACAAAATATCTCAATTTAACATTGTGGTGGAGTATATAAAAAGTTCGGCCCGACCGAACATAACGCGGGTGATCAAACAAGAGTTATTTTTTTCAACAGCCTTTTTTTGGCAGATCAGGCGTGAGTCATGTCACGTGTTCAAGAAGCTTACGCCTCTACAACGTTTACAAATTGTTAAATCATTACTACGAAAATTCGCGTTATGTGGGGAGTTTGTTTTGAGCCTAATTTTGTTCAGTGATGAAACAAAATTGCCACATTTGGGAAGAAGAGCAACTTAAAGAGTTTCAAGAGCTGCCACTTCATCCAGAAAAAATGACGGTTTGTGGGTCGGTGGAATCGTCGGACCCTATTTCTTCAAAATGATGCTGGTTATGACCTTATCTTCAATGGCGACCGTTGTTGCGCAGTGCTAACCGACTACTTGATGTCTGAAATTGAAGCTCATAATCTTCGCGACATTTGGTTTCGATAAAACGGCGCCACTTTCCACACATGGCATCAATCAATGGATTTATTGAAAGAACACTTCGGCCACCAAGATCGTCCCATATCACACCGTTAGACTTTTTCCAGTGGGAATATGTAAAGTCGAAATTGTATGCGGATAAAGCCGCTTCGATTCCGATCTTGGGGAAAAATATCAGACGTAACATTCGCCAGTTACCAGTCGAAGTGCTCGAACGAGTCATCGAAAATTGGACTCAACGGATGGACCGTCAGAGACGTAGCCTCTGCCAATATTTGTTAGACATAATCTGCAAAAAATAAATGTCACCGAATGTTCTTTCAAATTATAAAAAACATTCCCCATTCAATTAGATTTTTCTGGTTTTTTTAAGGAAATAGGAACCTCTAAATGGATCACCCTTTATGTTATTTAAAAATTGTTTCATCTTTCAACATACACATATATTCTTTTTTTCTTAAATCGATTATATACTTCAAAGAATTGAATCCTTTTTTTTGTGTAAAAGGATTTTTTTATAAGTAACATCTTTATCAGCACTTAGATATTGATATTTGTTTATTAAATAAGACAACATGAACAAAAAATAAATTGAAAATTTAATTGAAAAATAAATGAAATTTTTTATATCAATTCCCCATTTACTTACAAACATTCAATGAAGAGGGAATTTGTTTTTAGTTCTATGCTATGCATAGTGATAAGGAGAGTTACATATGATTTCGGGTATTATTTAGAAGACTTTTGCTATTTTGAGAGTTTTAGCATAGACTAATTATCGTATAGACAAAGAAATACTCATGTTATGTTCTGTCAACCGACTCAAACAGAAAAACTCAAAATTGTTCGAAGGCAATTTTTGAGGAAAATGGAAAGATTTTCTTATATATTTCTATCTGAAGATGTAGATTTCGTCAAAAACTAACCCCATACAGTTTTTGTTAGAACAAATTGTTTATAAAATCGTGTTTATTCGCATTTTAATTGAGTTGTTCTGTCAACAAACTCAATGTTAACAACATTGGTGAGAGCATTTCTTTGTCTTTACAATTCATTAGTCTATGGTTTTAGCTAATTTTTCATACACAAATAGCCGTAATTCGTCATTTAAAGTTCCAAGGGGTTAGAAAATGTATCTACGAAAAATTGGCGTCATATGTCTACATTTTGGTATTGATATGACGGTACCTCATGATTTTCGCTATTTTGAGGTCTTTTGCTACATTTTCCAACTAAAATAGTTTCAATTTGCAATGTTATGTTTCTAGTGGATAAAAGTCTTATCCACAAAAATTGTTTGCATACACAGGTCCACATATAAGGGTTTTTCCCGACCGATGTTGCTGTAATTTCGTACCGCGTGTTCTCAGAGTGGAAGTGGAAGGTAAATGTTTTCGCCCGATGTGAAATTTTTATACCCTACACCACTATGTGGGGAGTGTATTATAAGTTGGTTTTGGCCAAAAAGTTTGTAACGCATCGAAATAATGGTCGTAAAACCATACTTATAAAAAACAAAATGAATGTCTCGACGAGCTGAGTCGATCTGGCTATGTGTGTCCGTACGTCTGTCCTTCTGTCCATCTAAACCTTGTAACTACGCTAGAGGTCACCAAATTTTGGGTGTTGATGAGCGTCCCGGAGGGGAAGAAGCCTATTGATTTTGGTGATGGTCGGATAACATTCAGGGGTCGGAATGTGAAAAAACTTATTTGGAGAAAAAGACAACGTTTTATTTTAAAGCGAATATCTCCGCATCTATAAGGGTATATTAAAAACAGAATGAAAGTAGAAAGTATCACCGTAGGTTGTCGTAGGTGGTCAAACAACGATGATATCGCAATAATCGCTAATACAACCCAAATTTTCATTTTTGCGACTTTAATTATAATGACGAATATCACAGCTTTGGATAGGGAGCTTCTAAAAGCAAAGCCTGACTATGAATGCAAAATATTCCACCTTTACAATGATGCAAAGTAGATTGGCGTAGGTGGCCAAATAAGGAGATATTGCAATTTTTTTCGAAATCGCGCTACAGGTCGCTTTTTTTTATCGGGTCGTCACGAAACTTTGGGGGTTAATGGGGGTCCCACAGAGGAAGAATCCTATTGATTTTGATGATGGTCGGATAATATTCAGGGGTCAGAATGGGCAAAAATGTATTTGGAGAAAGGTGGTCAAACAAGGGAGATTCCACAAAAGTCGGTAATGCATCCAATTCTTCCATTTTTTGCAATCACGCTACAGGTCGCAATTTTGATCGGATGGCACCGAAATGTTGGTTGCTTGTGGGGGTCCCAGATATAATGAGTAGACATCGGATTTTGCATATTTGCATATTTTTTATTAAAAAAGATACGAAAATTCTGATTGGACCAAAATTAGTTTTGAAGAAAACTGAATGCAATGACAGGCTCATATTTTTTTATTTTTTTGCATATTTGCATATTTTGCATATGCACAAAATATGCAAAATATATGCGAAATACGCAAAAAATATGCAAAATATGCAACTAATTTTTTTGACGAAAATCGTCAAATTAAATTTGGAAAGTCATCAAAAAGTGCTCTAAATTAAGTTTATTGTCGTTAAACGTCGATTTCTTAGCAGATTATTATGTTATTAATTATTATTCCGCCACAGCAATAAATCTGGACTAAAAGACTTAGAAAATTTCCTATAACCCAGCCTTCTTATTACAACATAAGTTGCTTTCTAATACAAATTTGTTCAAAAACTCAATCAGAAATATCAAAATGTACGTATCCAAATATGTTGATAGTTTCTGCTCGGCCAAATTGTCTGACAGAATAAGAAATGAGCTATAAATTAAGACTAAGACAATATTGAATATTACATAAAATCTTTCATATTTTACTAAAAACATATAACATATAAAAACATATACGGGGCAATCATGAATATTTCCCTCCGAATTTTCCGAACGGAAAATAATTTTAGAGAGTGAAACTCTTTTAAAATCAATATTTGTTAAAAGTTGAAAGCTACTAGATTCGCTTCATGATGGCATATTCTAGTCGAATCGACAAAAATATTCCCTTTTGGGCATAAATATGGAAAAAATTGTGAAATTTGGGAAAGGAAACAAATTATGCACGCAATTTTTATTTATGATTGCACTGATAACTATATTTTAATACCCTAAGGGTATTATGTCTTAGTGAATGAGTTTGCAACATGCAAAAGAAAACGAAATAGACCCACAGTTCCTTTTTATGATCTGCATAGATTCGCACTTATCCATCTGGCCAGGTATTTTTGAAACCAAAGTACAGGTCACATTTATAGACCAATTCGCATAAAAATTGGAGATTTTTTGGCCCTAGGGCGATCCCTGTTTATTTTGGTAAGAATAATGCATTACTTTTCGCCGAGGAGTGAACATTTCCCAATTCTGCATTAAGCGGTTGTATGCTTACAATATACATATAAAATTATGTATTTTTAGTGCATTAAACTAAAACCATGTCATCAATATTAAAGCGGCAGTTAGAGCATTTTTCCAAAGAAGCTATAGGACTAAAAACTATAAAATATATTCAAATCTAATATGTGAATATTCAAAACGTATATTTTTAATTATAATTATATTCCTGAACCTGGAATCGTAAATGGTACTTTAGTACTTTTTCCCATTTTGCGTTAAAAAACGAACCCTTTTTCTAAAAACTAGAAAAAATTGCGCTTTTATCTAAAGAAAGATAGCGATGACTAACTCTAGCTCCTTTGTTTTTTTGCTGGACAATTTTGGCCGATTAGAAACTATCACCATATTTGGATACGTTGATTTTGAAATTTCTGATTGAGTTTTTGAAATTTTTCAATTATCTATCTACATTTGTATAGGAAGCAAATTATGTTGTAATAGGAATGCTGGGTTATTTGACATTTTCTCACCTTGTGAAAACTGATTTAAGTCTTGTTAGTCTAGATTTATTGCTGTGGCGGAATATCTGAAGAGTCTCAATAACATAATAATCTGCAAAAAAACTATGTTAAACGTCAAAAAACTTAATTTAGAATGCTTTTTTGATGATTTTCTAAATTTAATTGACGATTTTTGTCAAAAAAACACTTGCATATTTAGCATATTTTTTGCATATTTTGCATATTTTTTGCATATATTTTGCATATTTTTTGCATATTTTTTGCATATTTTTTGCATATTTTTGATATGACCCCAAATATCGAAAAATTGACCCTCAAAACGCCTAGATCCAAAATTTGAGTCCAATCGGATAAGAAATAAAAAACATGCTAAAATCCGATGTCTAATAATGAGGCATATTATGTTTGGTGGTAGTCGGATTATTTTTCCTAAAAAAAATGTTTACCAGTGAAAAGCTAATGTACAGGCGTAGTGGTGTAGGGTATCACATGGTCGGCCCCGTCCCGACAATAGCCTTTGCTCACATGTTTTAATGATTTTCTACTGAAGTGGCTATAACTTGGTATTTTGGATTGAAAATGTGTAGAAAACTCCGCGCATATATTGATTTGTAGATTCATATTTGGTATAAACCCCATATGAAGATACCTCCCGAATTTACGCATTTTAAAGAGTGTTCACTAGGGTTATGTCTTTTTTACGAACCCGTATCCCTGTATCATATTTTGATGAGCTTTTACCTTACATTAAATAAAATCTTAATTATAAGGTGATTCGATGAAAAAAAGCTCACGCACATAATCTTTTAAAGTTTTCATATATGAGCTTTTTTGATTTTTTTTTTTTGAGTCACTTTAAGCTCATTTATAACTCAAAACAAACTTTAAAAGCAAAATGACACGAGCTTTTGCTTCTCACCAATTTTATTGCCATCTCTTACATATACATATATCATTTTATATAATATATAACATTATTCCATATACAATATCAAGTGGAAGTTTTTTGCGCGTGACCTTTTTCAATATTTAAATAGAATAAAAGTTATTTATTATTTTAATTATTAATAGGCAAAGGGTGATTCAGTCGTGCATTTTTATACCCTATACCACAATGTGGAAAAGGGTATTATAAGTTTGTTTTGGTAATAATTCATGTAACACCGCGAAATATTCGTCGGAGACCCCCAATGTGGTATACCAATCTTCATATCTCGACGAGTTAAAGCGATTTTGAGATGTGTGTCCGTCCGTCCGTCTGTCCATTATAAATTGTAAACACGCTCCAGGCCGCAATTATGGACCGATCGTCACGAAATTTTGTATGGAGGTCGGGTTCAGATCAGAATAGATCCCTATTATTATTGGTGATGATCGTGAAATATTTAGCGGGTGAAATGGACCAAAAACATAATATTTATCCAATTTTCTAGTGGCTCTGTAGGTCTCAATAATAGTCCGATCAACGCGTAATTTTAAATAAGTAAGAGTATATCACAAAGGAGAAGCTTGAAATTTGAGATGGCGATCGGATAATATTTAGAGGGTTAAATGGACCAAAACTTTTGTGTGAAAATTGTTAAATAAATTTTTAATATACAGCTTATATCTTAATTCCTGGCAGTGACATTCCGGACAAGTGAGATATACTTGAAAGTGGAACGCTCGACCTTTCAATTGATGCCAATTATGTTGGTGTGCATGATCAGATAACAGAGTTACAGCCTAATATATTCCGTTATTTCTTTGTAGTGTAATAATAAACTCGCTAGAAGTCGCAATTATACATCAATAGTCACGAAATTTTGCATCGGGTAAGGGTATAGGTCGAAAAAGATGCCTACAATTTTAAATGATTATCTGATATTCTTTAGCGGGTGAAAATGGACCATTACTTTTGTATGAAAAATATAAAAATGTTATTTTTGGTCGATATTTTAATTCCTTGAGGACATATATATTTCGCATATGGAAAAAAACTACTGACCTTTCCTCTGATGTAAATTGCTATAAAGTGTTTGCTAGATAACGGCCCTACTGCCTAATATATAATGGGTTCTGTGTAGAGAACCACATTTTTGTCCCATGCTACATATTGTCTCTCCAAAAGTTTATGTAACACCACGAAATATTCGTCCTAGACCCCTTATTTGGTATGCCGAAATTTATATCTCGACGAGATAAAGCGATTTAGCGATGTGTGTCCGTCCATTAAAAATTTTAAACAAGCTTAAGGCCGCAATTATGGACCTATCGTAACGAATTTTTTAAGTGGGTTGGGTTCGGGCCAGAATAGAAATGATTAGTTTTTGGTGATGATCGTGAAATGTTCAGGGGATGAAATGGACCAAAAACAAAATTTTAACCAATTTTGTATGGGGCTCTGTAGGTCAAAATAATAACCCGCAAAATTTTAAACAAAGTTTGAGTTTATGATGAAGAAGAAGCGTACAAACCAACGTGAAGATCATCCAATACTTAGCGGGTTAAATGGACTGAAACTTTTGTGTGAAATTGGTAAAAATTTCAATAACGTAGCGGTTAAACAACGGAAGTAGTAGTACTACATAAGTGGGTTTCATTACATTTTAGTTTATGTGAACTAAATTTTCCTTTCCTGCTACAAAAATGTCTTTGTCATGCTAGATAACTTTTTGGTTTTGGTCATAAGTATTATACATTACATGACTCTAATATTTGATAATTAAATTTTCACAATCATTGAAAAGAAGTTCCGTGGAGAGCGATTGTCCAGGGATAGTTGTATAGGGTATCCCATGGTCGGCTCCGTCCGACTATAGACTTTTCTTACTTGTTTCAAACAAAATATTTATCAGTGTGGTTTGTGCGTGTAATTTTTTTAGTAATTGAATGGAATGAACTTTATTTTTGGCATTTGTAGACAAAAGTTCATTCATTCTCGCTGCAGGAAATCTTTTTTGAGAAAAAAAGGTCACAAAGTCATAAACAC
Organism: Musca autumnalis; assembly: GCF_047663935.1. Lineage (NCBI taxonomy): Eukaryota > Metazoa > Arthropoda > Insecta > Diptera > Muscidae > Musca > Musca autumnalis. Next base: position 31,359,002 of record NW_027411866.1, on the reverse strand, counting down.
ATCGTCGAAATGGAACGTGGTGTTTCGGGTAGGAAACATCTGTGTCTCATTCGAATTAGATCTTGTTTACAAGAATGTGATATTTTAGTTAGGAAGGGCGTAGTACTTTCTATGTTTCTTCACTACAACTCGTGGCTGAGGGTATAAAAATTACGATCCCCTCAAATTTAACGCTGTTCTTACATGTTTTGTAGATTAATTGTTAATTTTTTGGCAATGGTTATCATGACCTTGCACATAGAGAGAGAGCTTCAGATACTTTTTCGAAATGAGGTTTTTGATTACCTTCGTTTATTGCTTCGGTGATGATGCTCCTCAGCAAAACATTTCAGTATATATTCAGATTTTTTTTTTTGACTAAAGGTTCCAGAGATATCGCGCCTTAAAAGCATCGAATTCTGTAAAAACCATATCGACACCTCCAAATAATAGTATGCTAAGTCTAAAAAGTAAGTTTTGCAGGAGAAGCTCTCAAAGTGTGGAAATTTTTTTGAACTTCAGTACTATGCTAAGTCAATATTTGTTTATAACTTCTGTTCGGAGTGACCGATCATTGCCAAAATTTGACAGAATTTAAGTTAAAGGACGTTCGACACCTGCAAATAATAGTTTTTTAATTCTGAACAGTGAGTTTTGCTGGACAAGCTCTAAAAGTTTGGAAATTTCTTTGACCTTCAGTACTATGCTAAGTAAATATTTGTTTATAACTTCTGTTCGGATTGTCCGATTATTACCAAAATTTGACAGAATTTAAGTTAAAGGACGTTAAATATAACAAGTAAAAAAGCGTTAAGTTCGGCCGGGCCGAACTTTTCATACCCTCCACCATAAAATATTCTGAACTAAAATGGAATAATTAGTTTTCATTCCTGTCCCCAATTGTAAGTGGCTACGTTAAAATGTCAGATAATGTACATAAAATGCTTCATTTGGGAGGCCCTTTTTTATGGTGCCTATATCTAACTATGCATGTTGACAATTTTCGGTGGGCGAGAAATTGGGAGGTACCGTTATATAGGGGTTATAAACATGGACCTGGATAAAACATGGACCTATGTTGACAGTTTTTGATGGGAGCCTTTAATGTCAAATAACTCCTAATTCGGTTAAAAATTGTAGCTAGAATCCTCGAAATACCTAACATCGGTACATAACGTGGGAACTTCAAATGTCATTAACAGCTAGTTCGGAGGTATGTGGGCTATACGAAAATATGAACTTAAATGAACAATTTTTGTTGCAGAATTTTTGTTGGCATTTAAATTTCAAATTACAGAAAGTTCGTCCGAAAAATAAAGCTAAGGTACGGAAAATCGGGAGGTTTGTTTTGGGGCTATACCAAAACATGGACTTATGTGGTTAAACATTTTAAGTACAATCCTCAAAGTACAGAAAATCGGGAAGTATCGTTATATTGGGGCTATGTTGAAAATTGTTGATGCAGATGTGTGGTGACCACTACAAACTTCAAGTGTCAAATTACAGTTAGTTCGGTTAAAAATTATAGCTAAAATTGCCAATTACTGAAAATTGGGAGGTACCGTTATATGGGAACTATATCCGAACATGGACCTATGTTGACAATTCTTTATGGAGAGGTGTTGTGACCACTAAGAACTTCAAATGTCAAATTACTGCTAGTTCGGTTTAATATTGTAGCTAAAATCATCAAATTACTGAAAATCGGGAGGTACTTTTATATGGGAGCTTTATCAATACATCGACCTTTCTTGACAATTTTTGGTGGAGAGGTGTGGGGACTATACCAAAACGTGGACCGATATAGCCCATCATCGAACTTGACCTGCCTGCAAACAAAAGACGCATTTTCCCAAAATTTCAGACAATTTTGGTGGAGAGGTGTGGTGACCACTAAGAACTTCAAATGTAGCTAAAAACGTCAAAATACCGTAAATCGGGGGTACCGTTTTATGGGGGCTATACCAAAACATGGACCTATGTCCACAACTTTTGTTATATAAGTTTATTGACACTTAAGAACCCTAAATGTCGCATTATAGATAAATCGGTCTGAAATATAGCTAAAAACGTCAAAATACCGTAACTCGGGGGGTACCGTTATATGGGGGCTATGCCAAAACGTGGACCTATGTCCACAACTTTTGTTATATAAGTTTATTAACACTTAAGAACCCTAAATATCAAATTATAGCTAAATGGGTCTGAAAATGTAGCTAAAAACGGCAAAATACCGTAAATCGGGGGTACCGTTATATGGGGGCTATACCAAAACGTGAACCTATGTCCACAACTTTTGTTATATAAGTTTATTGACACTTAAAAACCCGAAATGTCAAATTATAGCTAAATCGGTCTGAAAATGTAGCTAAAAACGGCAAAATACCGTAAATCGGGGGGTACCGTTATATGGGGGCTATACCAAAACGTGAACCTATGTCCACAACTTTTGTTATATAAATTTATTGACACTTAAGAACCCTAAATGTCAAATTATAGCTAAATCGGTCTGAAAATGTAGCTAAAAACGTCAAAATACCGTAAATCGGGGGGTACCGTTATATGGGGGCTATACCAAAACGTGGACCGATATAGCCCATCATCGAACTTGACCTGCCTGCAAACAAAAGACGCATTTTCCCAAAATTTCAGCGTTCCATCTCCATCTTTGTGGATGCTAGAGTGATTGCCACAGACGGACGGACGGACGGACGTGCACAGATCGACTCAATTTTACACTGATCAAGAATATATATACTTTATAGCAGGGTCGCGCTGTCTTTGCAAAGAAGTATAGTGAGGGCGCCCACTGAGTTGTTTTTGCATTTGCTTCTCTCTCTCACGTACAGTGTACGTGTAAATAAACAAACGATGAATATCATGTGGTTGTTGTTTTTTTCACCCATGCATACACATATGCTGTAGTATTGATGGAAATAGTATGGGCGACGCTGCTTTATAGGGTCGCAAATGAGTATTTCAATGCGTTACAAACGGAAAAACAAACTTAATATACCCTCCATACTATGGTGGAGGGTATAAAAATGTAAAGAACTTGAAAACATGCTAAGTCGACTTAGCATACTACTGTTTGGAGGCGTCGATATAATGTTGGACAAAAAATCTTTTTCTTTTTTTTTTATCTAATAAAAAATGTTTGAAAATGTTGCCTTTTTAGGACGAAGATCATTTTAATTATTAATTATACCCTCCACCATAGGATGGGGGTATATTAAGTTTGTCACTACGTTTGTAACTACTCGAAATAATCATTGTAGACCCCACAAACTATATACATATATTCTTGATCAGCGTGCAATTCTACATCGATATAGCCATGTCCGTCCGTCTGTCTGTCTGTCCGTCTGTGGAAATCACTCTAGCGTCCGAACGGATTGACGTAGGTTGATGAAATTTTGGGAAAATATGTTATATTTACGTAGGACTTTTGGTATTGAAAGCGGGCTATGTAGGTCCACGGTTTCGTATAGCCCCCATACAAAATGACGCGTGACGCGTCGTCGTTTTAAGGAATTTTTAAGATATTTGGCCCATTTTACCACCGAATTGGTTGTAATTTGGTACTTTGTGTCTCCAGAGGCCAAAAAATATTCCTACCAAAGTTGGGTTATATAGATGCACGTTTTGGTATAGCCCCCATATAAGGCCCCATAAAAAGTACGCGTCATTTTAATATATTTTGAATGTATTAGACCCATTTGACCACAGAATTGGTTGTAATTTGGTATTTTGTGTCTTCAGAGGCCAGAAAACATTCCTACCAAAGTTGGGTTATATAGGTCCACGTTTTGGTATAGTCCCCACATAAGACCCCTTATAAAGTACGCGTCATTTTAATATATTTTGAATGTATTAGACCCATTTGACCAAAGACTCGGTTGTAACTTTGTATTTTGTGTTTGCAGAGGCTAAGAAACATTTCTACCATAAAATGTTTATATAGGTCCACGTGTTGATATAGCGCCCATAATACAATATCTCCCGATTTTCGATACTTTGAACGTTTTAGCCTCATTATCACACCGATATGGCTGAAATTTGGTATTTAGTCTTCTTTAGGCGTACAAAACTTTCCCCAAGAAATTTGTAGGTATAGGTCCACGCCATCATATAGCCCCCATAGAACGGTACCTTCCGAATTTCGGCATTTTGAAGGTAGTGGCCACATTAATCCACCGAAATGGCTGAAATTTGTGGTGGAGGGTATAAAAAGTTCGGCCCGACCGAACTTAACGCTTTTCTTACTTGTTTTTAATTAATTTCTCGTTGGAATCGAGCTTAATGGCCAATGATGCAAGTGAAAAAGGAAAGCCGAAGATTCGCCTTTGGCAGAGTTGTTTTTTTTTTTTTGTTTTTTTTTTGTTTTTTTTTTTCAATTTTTATTTCATTAATTAATTACAATATAAAAATATATGTTAAGTCTTTAATTTTCATATCGCGTCGATTAATTAAATAAACATTCATTAAAATTTGAAAAAATTTCACCTGCAATTGTTTTTGAGTTTTATTTTATACATCGTCATTCATGTCCAAATAATAAGCCATATTTTACATTAAATTAATATCTTAATTGCTGCTTTATTTAATGAATTTTCATATATGTATGTATATACACACTCGTATCAATTCTCACATTTTATACATAAAACAAAAACAACTTTAAATATTGGTTAACTCAACTCATGACAATATTCAATTTCCACACATTTTTGTTAAGTCACCATCCATTAAGGTATTTGAGGCTGTAAATATTAAATTCGCTTATATTGGAATCCCCACTTCCACCCACCTCTTGAATGAGGGCAAACAATTCCGTGTAAATTTGTCATGATCCACGTTTACCAATCAGTTACGGTGAAATGAATAATAACAACAACTGAAGATTTCCATTTACACAATTTGTTTTTGTGGTGTTGCCATCGCAACGAAAATCCATAAAATTAATTATGGAATTGAGAAAGAATGATGCAGAGGAAAACTAACAGATTTAACTTGTGTTCAGGAGAAGAGGATTATTTATACCCTATAGAAAAATAAAAGCCAAGGGGGAGATACTGTTTCCTAAGAAGATCTAATAGATGCCTATTAGTATATAAGTATACTAAAAATCGCGTTTATAGGTATGTTGGTTTCATAAAATATTTTTGAAAAAAAAATATATATATAAAAATATATATTGTTGCTGTTCGATTATATTCATAGTTCATGATTCGAGACCTCAGTTTTTTGTTGCTGAGCAAAACAGATTACATCGATCGGTTCAAAATCCTGAGAACAGTGCTGTGGAAAAGCATTTGACCTGGTGAGAAAACTATTTCTCTCAAACGTTTCTGAAAGTACAAGGGGAGACATCTCTTATACCAAAAATTACAGTATAAAAGTGTTACATGCCTCGTGAATACTCAAGCGTTGAACAATTTTTGACTTTGTCTAATCTGAGAGTTGAAACTAGGCATTCAGTATAGAAAAACGGATTTCCAACCCGTGCACTAAAGAAGATATTTATTATTAGATATGGGTTATAGCCAAATGTCAGCTTTCATCAGTAAAATCGAACACTGTGTACCGGATCCTAGTATTTTTCTCTACAAGGAATAAGTCTTTAAATCAAGGACTGCTTTAACTACGAAGTGGGCAGTGTAAATGATAAACTATTATAATGTAATAATCGGTAATTTCGTAATACCGATCTGAATTAATTTAAAATTACTTATAGGGACGTAGAATCTTTCTCGGTGTTTTTCATCTTTTTGGGTCTTATCAATAATATGAGGAGTAGTGTTGAAATCCTCAAGTCCCTTGCTCGCCCATGGGTCTTATTTAAGAAGACCTAAAGCAAGAAATTTATTCAAACTGAATGCTGAACTAAGTATACACATATTATTTCCAAATCAGCATACTAATTAAGCAGATTTCCGCACTTTTGCATGAAAGACATTAAAGTTATGACTATGTTAGCAACATCAAACAAGCAACATCAAACATTTTTCAACGGTGGCAAAATACCCCTCAGTAATGTTGGCGGCATTTCCTGAGTATTTCAGCCTTGAAAATCTTCTCCATAAGTGGTGTCTTAAGACACGCCGTTCGGACTCGGCGATAAACAGTAGGTCCCATATCATTGAGCTAAATATGAATCGGGGTGCACTCATTGATATGAGAGAAGTCTCCCTTGTTCCGTATGGGATGTTGTGGAACAATGTTTGTTTGTTTGTATGTTAATGACCTCAGATGATGGCAATGTGAACAAGATTTTTTCGTGTGAAAGTAGATTGTGTAAATACAAACGATTTTTTTATCCGAATCCGAAGTGGAGAATTATTTATGGTACCGTTGTTTGTAGAATAAAACAAACATGTTTTGGCGTTCCCACATACAACGAAAGGATGTAATGGACATTTGCACGCAAGCAGATATTGATGTCAACTTTTGAACGACAATATAGTAGGTTGAAGTATTCCAATACAATTGCAAATTTTGCTGTTTATAGTTGTGTGCGATCTTAAAAATAAATTCTTTATAAATTTCACTATTATAGCTGAGTTGAAAATATTCCTAAAAAATTAACTTTTTTGTTAATTTGTCCTCGAAAAAAATCTATTTAAAAAAATTGCCTACAGTCCTTGGTTCAACTCTTGCTAATTTTACTCAACCCGAATCGAAAATTCCATTTACATAAATAGAAAATCTGTTCTTATAACCAAGTTTTCATATCAATGCCAACATTGGAATTATTGCAGCTGTGGCTTTCCGCTAGTTTGTTTTTCAGCTGCAGTTGAGTCTGCGAGCAACATTCGCTTGTTATACCCTCAGCCTTTAGGCTAAAGAGGGTATTTACACTTTGATACGACCAAAAATGTGCCTCATCGAAATAATGGTTTTAGACCCCAAGTATGTTTGTACGATATCCGTTTCAGACAATTTTGAGTAGATCTAGCAATGTCCGTCCGTCTGTCTGTCTGGCAGGCTGGTGCGCACGATAACTCTCGAACGGATCAATCGATTCGGTTCAAATTTTGGGTATCGAAAATTTGGTCCATACTTTGCACATCGTGTCATTTCTACCAAACTTAGATGAAGTTCCAATATGGACTCAATCAGTCCACTCCTTCGGGTACTTCCCACACAAAATTTCGGAAAAGTTCAGTTTAGGACCTGGTCTCGAATCGCTTTGATTTTTGTTTACGCACGTTGTATTCGCTGTCCTCTATACGACGTTGTAAGTTTCATTAGGGGCAAGTCCATACTTCCTGAGAAAATAGCCTGAAAGTTACAAAAAACCCTATGACACCGTGTATAGTGGTTGGGGCGCAAGATAACTCTTGAACGGATCTGCCGATTCGGTCCAAAAGTTGGCTTTCGTAATATTTTGTCCAAACTTAGTTCAAGTTCAAAGATGGATTATATCGGTCCACTCCTTCCGGTACCTCCCTCACAAAAGTCCAAAAATGTTCGGAAAATTTGTGCGTACGATAACTCTTGAAGGGAGTAACCGATTTTGTCCATACTTTGCACATTATGAAATTTCTACCAGACTTAGATGAGGTTCCAATATGGACTCAATCGGTAAACTCCTTCGAGTACCTCCCATACAAAATTTCGGAAAAGTTCTGTTTAGGACCTGCTCTCGAATCGCCTTGGTTTTTGTTGTAACATCTTGTATTCACTGTCCCATATACGAAGGTACAAGTTTCCTCAGGGGCAAGTCCATACTTCCTGAAAAAATAGCCTGAAAGTTGAAAAACAAACCCTATGACACCATGTTTATGGGTGGAAGCGCAAGATAATTCTCGAACGGAAACGCCGATTCCTGCCAAAATTTGGCCTTCGTAATATTGTGTCCAAACTTATTTTAAGTTCGCATATAAGCCATATTGGTCCACTCCTTCAGGTACCTACCCCACAAAAGTTCAAAAATATTCGGAAAAATTGTGCGATAACTCTTGATGGGAGTGACTGATTTGGTCCATACTTTACACATTCTCATAATATCTACAAGATATAGATCAGGTTCGAATATGGACTATATTTGTCCACTCCATCCCGTACCTCCCACACAAAATTTTGGATACGTTTACTTTAAGACCTGCTATTGAATCACTTTGATTTTTGTCGAATCAGCTTATATTCACTGCTTCAATTACGATGGTAAAAGTTTTTTCAGGGGCAAGTCCATACTTCTTGAGAAAACAGCCCGAAGGGTGTAAAAACCCCCTATGGCACCCCTATGGTCTATGTCGGTCCATTCCCTTATCAACATTTCCTAATCAACATTTTTGTCGGTTCATACGAGCCCCTAAATACATAAGTTTTTTTTGTGAAAAAAAAGTATTTCAATTTGCACAGGCTGAGGGTATATCTCTGTCGGCAAAGCCGACTGATACTTTTTTACTTGTTGACAAAAGAAAACAGCATTTAAATAAATAAATATCAATTAAAAACGATTTTAAGCTGATGCAAGAGCATTGTAGTGAATCCTACTCTAATAGAAGCGATGCAGGCACTCATGCATAAACAGTCAAAAAAATATTAGCGTAAGAAATAAAATCCGTATCAGTATAATTGAACCAGAAATATCAAGAAATTAACGGATTGAATAAATAAAATTTGTAAGGAAGGGTACTAACGTACGGAAATTGAAAATCAGTATCATCATAGGATTTTACTTTTGACAGTCTCAAAAATACAGATACAAATCCCCGGAGAATGAATTTAGCACAAATTCAGATTTTTAGCACGTTAAATACTGCGTGAAAACTCTGGATTTACTACTTCTAATTTTGATTGTGGCCGGATGGTATCAACTATGCCTATCTCTTATCTTTGGAAAGAGGCGCAGGTGTTCTAGATACCCAAAGAGTGTAAAACGAGGCACGTATTACCTAAAGACTATAGACCAATTAGTCATTCTTCCACTCTGTTAAAGAGAATATAAAGGTTACTGGATCTTCTTAAAAACCAGTAAATCTCAGTACGCTTCCATCAATGGCAAGTCGGGAAAAACAGCTGTATATGAAGTGGCTGTGCACTAGCGCTATAACCATAAAAATACCACGCCACACAGTGTTGCCGCGTGGACAAAAATTAAAAAATGTGATGTTAACTTTTACATATGTTTATGTTTTTTTCTTGCAGTAAACACATCCGATACAAGGAATCTGAAAGAATTTTGTCGATATGTGCATCCATAATGAAGCTATAGCTCTTTAAATATGAAAAATATTTCCCAGTTCATCTAAGGCGATAATCATATGAAAATTAGACGACATTTAAAATAATAATTTCTGAAAAATTTGTTGATAATACTAAAAGTTTAGGATTGGGATTTGATGATTGGGCTATAAATATAACGTTTTAGTACAAAAAATTGAAATTATCTGCACATGGGCAATGTACCGTTATCAAGAAATCAAAATTTAAATATGATAAAAAAAATCAAAATTCCTTATATTTAGTAGAGCAGATCTTTTGATTGCCACCTATTGCCACCTTGGCTCCTGTTTTCCGTTAATTGGACATCTCTTCCAAAGCAAAATGTGTAAAAACATTCTGCCCATCCCTGCAACCTTCTGAGATATATAGGGGAAAGATATATATGGGTGCTATATCCAAATCTGAACCGATATGGACCAAAGTTGATATTTTTCATTACTGTGCCCTCATAAGTACTTTTGCAAAAATTCATCAACCTAGGTCAACGCCTTCTATTTTTGTCCACATTTGTATGGAAGCGGCAACAGTGTGCGCCAGTGCCATGTGCGGAATATTCTCCTGATAACGAAAACGCGTGTTTTAGTTCGATTCGCTGAAAAAAGTTTCCGCGCCGACAGCGATTACTAAGGCCCTTTTGATATTTTTTCTATTTAAAAATTTAAATTTGCTTTGTTTGAATAAAAATTTATAAAAAAAAACAAGTAAGAAAAGTCTATAGTCGGACGGAGCCGACCATGGGATACCCTATACCACTATCCCTGGACAATCGCTCTCCACGGAACTTCTTTTCAATGATTGTGAAAATTTAATCATCAAATATCAGAGATTTAATGTATAATACTTATGACCAAAACCAAAAATTATCTAGCAAAAGCAAAGACATTTTTGTAGCAGGAAAGGAAAATTTAGTTCACGTTAAATGTAATGAAACCCACTTATGTAGTACTACGTCCGTTGTTTAACCGCTACGTTATTGAAATTTTTACCAATTTCACCCACAAGTTTCAGTCCATTTAACCCGCTAAGTATTATCTGATCTTCACGTTGGTTTCTACGCTTCTTCGTCATCATAAACTCAAACTTTGTTTAAAAATTAGCGGGTTATTATTTTGACCTACAGAGCCGCTACAAAATTGGTTAAAATTTTGTTTTTGGTCCATTTCATCCCCTGAACATTTCACGATCATCACCAAAAACTAATCATTTATATTCTTGCCCGAACCCAACCTCCTTAAAAAATTCGTTACAATCGGTCCATAATTGCGGCCTTAAGCTTGTTTACAATTTTTAATGGACGGACACACATCGCTAAATCGCTTTATCTCGTCGAGATATGAATTTTGGCATACCAAGTAAGGGGTCTAGGACGAATATTTCGTGGTGTTACATACATTTTGGGGAGACAATATGTAGCATGGGATAAAAATTTGGTTCTCTACACAGAACCCATTATATATTAGGCAGTAGGCCCGTTATCTAGCAAACACTTTATTGCAATTTACATCAGAGGAAAGGTCAGTTGTTTTTTCCATATGTGGGGTACTTTGCGAAATATATATGTCCTCAAGGAATTAAAATATCGACCAAAAATAAAACTTTTATATTTTTCATACTAAAGTAATGGTCCATTTCACCCGCTAAAGAATATCAGATCATCATTCAAAATTGTAGGCATCTTTATCGACCTATACTCTTACCCGGTGCAAAATTTCGTGGCTATTGATGTATAATTGCGACTTCTAGCGAGTTTGTTATTGCACTACAAACAAATAACGGGATATATTAGGCTGTAACTCTGTTATCTGATCATGCATACCAACATAATTGGCATCAATTGAAAGGTCAAGCGTTCCACTTTCAAGTATATCTCACTTGTCCGGAGTGTCACTTCCAGGAATTAAGATATAAGCTGTATATTAAAATTTTTCACAATTTTCACACAAAAGTTTTGGTCCATTTAACCCTCTGAATATTATCCGATCGCCATCTCAAATTGCAAGCTTCTCCTTTGTGATATACTCTTACCTTATTTAAAATTACGCGTTGATCGGACTATTATTGAGACCTACAGAGCTTCTAGAAAATTGGATAAATATTATGTTTTTGGTCCATTTCACCCGCTAGATATTTCACGATCATCACCAATAAGAATAGGGATCTATTCTGATCTGAGCCCGACCTCCATACAAAATTTCGTGACGATCGGTCCATAATTGCGGCCTGGAGCGTGTTTACAATTTATAATGGACAGACGGACGGACGGACGGACTGACGGACGGACACACATCTCAAAATCGCTTTATCTCGTAGAGATATGAAGAATGGTATACCACATTGGGGGTCTCCGACGAATATTTCGCGGTGTTACATGAATTTTTACCAAAACAAACTTATAATACCCTTTTCCACATTGTGGTATAGGGTATAAATACAATTCTCACAGGCAAAGTCATTAAAAACAGTCTGTAACTTTCGCGAATTCGTTGCAAATGACCACATATTCTGTTGTCAGATAGGTACAACAAATATGAGCATAAAATTCGCGATTTTATATAGAAAAACAAAAAATCACAATATTGTTAAATGTACAATAAATGCTCTGAAATATCGCGATTTGATAACAAATTGGTCCAGAGTGGTTTGATATTGATTTTAAATTAGATTAAAGCTATTAATAAGTTATTATGTAAAGCGTATGTGTCATTATAAATATAAATCATTATAAAATTAAATAATACATTGCTGAACTTAAATGCATTTGGTGCGGAAACTTTTTTTCATGATCTATACGGCTATGCGATGGTATTTTTGATATTTGCAAAAATTGCAAAAAAAGTTATAACCCTATTGGGCACGTTGAGAAGGATATGGAAAATTAAAAATTTAGTTAGACGGCCTTTATCGATATTGAGGGGGCTTGAATCCATCCGTAACGCCCTTAGCAATACAGGGACTTCCTCCAACCCAATGGAATGAATTGATAACATACTGAAAAACAGGATCATAAATTCGCGCATAGGATAGGGTTCCCTTGTGAAAACTGTTAACAGTGGTACTTCGCACGAGTGAAGGGTTCTCTCACCCTTACATTGGATAGGGTTTCCTTGTGAGAACTGTTAACAGAGGTACTTCGCACGAGTGGAGGGTTCTCTCACCCCTTACATTGGCTTCTGGTAATAACCGAAATGCTTACGTGAAAACTAAGGTGGTAGCTTATGCTGATGTTGTAGTAGTACTGATAAGTGCTACATTTTTACCAACCTTGTCTGACCTTATGCAATGTGGTCTGATACAACTGATAAACTGTTTAATGGGCTTGGAGTGAAAGAGGACTGTCCAACCTATACATCAAGGGCTGCGTCAATTCTGATCAGATACGGAGCAATCACAAACTCTACTCAGGCGGTATTGGACGTTATCCCGGATCTTTACCCCTGGATGTCATGGTCCAGTTTCAAGCAGCGAGAACGGCTTCGATTTTTACAGTTCGAAGATAGACAATGTCGCCCCCAATCCTTCAGGTACATCTTCAAAAAAGTCGTCCTTGTGGTCCCTACAGACAATAGAGTTTTTAAGATATTTTCTAGCAGACAAAACCCCTTTTAAGGTATTCTTTAGTAGACAGAAAACCTTTTAAGTTCTTCTGTAGTAGAGAGAATCCCGTTTAGGGTCTTCCCCAGTAGACAGAAGACCTTTTAAGGAGTTTCTCTAGTAGATAGAAGAACTTTAAAAACGTTTTAAAGTCTTCTCACGTAGACAGCTGTAGCAGGCAGAAGAACTTTAAGGTCTTCTCTAGAAGACAGAAATATTTTAAGTCCTTCTACATTAGACGGTTGCCCTTTTAATGCTTTCTATAGTAGACAGAACAGCTTTTAATGTATTCTCCAGTAGACACAAAATCTTTTAAGAGCTTCTCTGGTAGAAAGAATGCCTTTTAAGGTATTCTCTAATATACAGAAGTCTTTTTAAGGTGTTCTCTAGTAGACAGAAGACCCTTTATGGTATTCTCTAATCGATGGAAGACCTTCTAGGGTTTTCTCTAATAGACGAGAACCTTTTAAGGATATCTAGTAGACAGAAGGTCTTATAAGGGCTTCTATAGCAGACAGAAGTTCTTCTGAGGTCTTCTATAGTCGACAGAAAAGTTATCGGAAAAGCAGACTGATTATTGTTTACTTGTTTGCAAATACTGTTATGCAATGTTTATGTTACTCAATTGAGTACCTGATAATTCCTGATATTAAAAGAGCACAATACCAGCTTTCACGCATTCATTCAACCACCATAATATTGTTCAGCTGGGCATTCGTAATTAAACCAAATTTTATTTCCCCTCGCACGGTAACCAAATAAAACGATTATAATGTGCCGGATTATTTAATATTTATTGTACGTAGGTATTTAATGCGACAAAATTTGCAATTTGTTGATTACAGTCAACATCCAAATTGCTGAAGGTCAATTTTAATATGGTTGCACAAAAATAAGCGCCAACATAACGTCGGTGTCATGCTTAAGTGTTCCATACGAAATTTGCCTGATTCGAGAAAACCTCAAGTTAATGTTAGAGTCCACATAGTCTAAAAGTGGTGCAAAAATCCAATACTTTGTGAGAACAATTCTAATTAACTAAACTCAAAGAATATATCAGAAGGTGATTTTAGTCAAATATCTATTATAGTCTAGAAGTTATGGCCAATTTTTATAATTGCAAAAAGTTGCTGATTTGTTCCATGGGCTCTTTTTCATGTTTTTGGCAGTTTGCTTCACATGGAATATTATATGTCACATTTTAGCAAACCAACTTTTTGCCAATTGTGTGTGTAGGAGATAGAAATACATTAGATACCATTGTTATATGTTTCCTTTGCATTTATTTATCATTTTCAAGAATCGAGATTTTTTTCAATATGTGTTAAAAACTCGATGGGAACAAAATTTACTGAGACATGAGCGTTGGAAAGGAAAAAAATCATCCTGTTTTATATACATTTTTGAATAAAAATTATATGTTTTTTGTGTATATGTTATACAAAACAAACATTAATGTGTTTTTCTCAAAATAGCATTGTAAAAGTCCAGATTAAGCACTGCAAAACGATTCTTTAGATTTTTTTTAATCAGGAATTATTTTTTGTTGGTCTGAGCGACGACTGGGTTAACAAATGAACAAAATGAACCAAATTGAAGGCTTTAAAATGTAAGTTTTACATTAAGTGATAATGTTAAGAAGGCTATAAATATGTTCGAAAAATCCAAACAATATTTTTTTAATTATTGATAATGGCTAGCAAATTGACTTTTAATTCATTTTCTGAAATTTAAAGCATTTTACATTAAGAAGGGGGCGTTTAACTTAAGCGAAAATGAATTTTGGCTTCATAAAACAATAAAATTCTTCAAAACCTAATCCTTTAAAACAATTTGCTCTATACGTCACATTGTTCACAACTTGACAAAATTTGGCACAATTTTGTTCCAAACGCCATCAATTTTGGTGTGGAACAATTCGTTTTTGTCTCTTTTTGTTCCATACGCCAAACGACATGGATATGGAAGTAAAAAGTTCAAAGCTGTTTTGTTCCATACGTCAGGCTTTATGGTAAGAGCATGGTTTAAAACCTATGAAGGTATCTTTATCTCAAAAATAGCGTATGGAACACTTAAGCATGACACCGACAATATGTAAACTATGATTTCGCCTAGTCCCAAATGCTTAAAAGCCACAGCAACCGAAATAAAAACAACAAAATAATTATGCAGTGCCCATTTGTAGGTGTTTGTTGCATTTCACTTTGCATGTGTATGCATTTTGGGGGTTAATGTTTATTTCGTTGCCTATATTTAGGCGCTTTGGGAGTACTCCACGCTTGTCACTTGGTAATTTGTGCAAATACTTTATAACAATGGGAAATTTTATAAAAAAGAAAACAAAACAATGAACACATTAGTAAATATTTCTTTCGCGTGGATTGTGAATACGCAATTAAAAATACAAAATACAAAAAAACCGGGAGGTATCGGTTCTTCCCCAGAAATATTAAAATGTTTTCGCTTATTAAATTAATTGTTTAATTTTTGGTTTTATTCGACCTTTTGAATTCAATTTAAGAAAAATAGTTTTTTTGAGCTTGATGTCATACTGGTTCTTTATTTATTTTCTATCCAATATTTCGCAATTTTTAAATTGCATCATCAGGGCAAATATTATACGTAAAACTAAATTGGTTAAATATTGATCAATTTAGTTTTACGTATAATATTTGCCCTGATGATGCAATTTAAAAATTGCGAAATATTGGATAGAAAATAAATAAAGAACCAGTATGACCACAAGCTCAAAAAAAAAAACTCTTTTTCTTAAATTATTAAATTAATATCTTATTAAAATTAAAAAACAAAAATTTACATTTAATTAATTTATAATTTGGCAACCTCGAACAATGTTAGCCACAATATTTTCCATTTTACCAAAATTTTGTTTTTACAAAAACAACATTCCTCCGCACAATTAACGCTCTTATTGACCATAAAAATTCGTTTGTTTGTAGGCATACGCTTTTACGTTTTTAATTAAAATGTTATTACCACGCAGCCAACATATATAGCAAGTAAACCTTTGGAATTATTTTGTTTTTGTAGGTAATTGCAAACGCAAACTTTTATTTGAGGTTTGGCTTTTAAATAAATAATTTTTGCGAGGGAAATTTTCACCATCATCACAGTCTGATAAACAGGAAATTGAGGGCAAATTGATTCTTTTCTTCTTTTTTGTTGGTGATTTCAAAACACATTATAATTTTGGAAATATTTTGGTCAATTCATTTCAGCAAAACTAATGAAACTGATTTTACCAAATGGCTCAAGCGTAAAAAACAAATCTTGAAATAAGATTTAATTAATAAAGGGTTCTAAAAGAGAACTAAAAAGTAAAATGTTGTACATAAAATAAACGGAAATGTAAACAAGTAAGAACGGCGTTAAGTTCGGCCGGGCCAAACTTGTTATACCCTCCACCACAAGTTGTATTGAAGTAAAATGGAATAATTTGTTTCCTTTCGTGTATGAAGAAGACTTAATACTAAATTTCAGCAATTTCGGTAAAACAATGTGAGGCACCATTCTATGGGGGCTATTTCAAAACGTCGATCTATACCGACAAATTTCTTACGGAAAGTTTTTGGGCTCAAAGAAGACTAAATACCAAATTTTCTATATTTCGGTAAGAGAATGTGGCTAAAACTTAAATAAAATATAATTTAAAAAAAAATTAAGTTTCAGTGTTTTATTTAGAAATGCACTTAAAACAAGAAAATAATTTGTCGTTTAGCCTCAATAAATATATTCTTTCTCATGTTGGAATCTCTCAAATAAAACGCTTGCCGTTTAATTTTGCCACAAGCAAGCGTTTTATTTGAGACATTCCATCATGAGAAAGAATATATTTATTGAGGCTACGCGACAAATTATTTTCTTGTTTTAAGTGCATTTCTAAATAAAACACTGAAACTTAATTTTTTTTTTAAATTATATTTTATTTTTAACCTTTTAGTAAATATATTTTTTTTACCACTTAGAACAAAATTACAGTCAATTTAGGCCGAAACTTTAGATAAAAACTTTAAAATGCCTGAAATCGTGTAGTACCGTTACCAAAACCTGTACTTATGTCCATAATTTTTGGTGGGAAGTTTCTGTACCATTGGGGACTCCAAATGCGAAGTTACATCCAATTTTGTCTAAAAATGAAGATAAAATCCTTAAAACACTTGAAATCGGGTGGTACCACTATATGGGGGCTATATCAAAACCTGGACCTATGTCAACAATATTTGGTGGAGAAGTTTATGTACCATTGGGGACTCCAAATGCCAAGTTACAGCCAATTCGGTCTCAAAATGAAGATAAAATCCTCATAAATCGGGTGGTACCGCTATACCAAAACCTGGATCTATGTTCACAATTTTTGGAGGGGAAATGTCTGTATCATTGGAAATGCCAAATGGCAGCTAATTCGGGCAAACATGAAGATAAAATCCTATATTTTATTCATGTATTGTCATCCAAATCTGAAAAGTGCGCAAAGTTTCAGTTCGATTGGTCAACTGCAACTGTGTGGGAAATGAGTTACCAGATTGTACACTGTAGAAATGGACCAATATTGGTTTTGATTTCATATTCATGGATTGTCATCCAAATCTGAAAAGTTTGCAAAGTTTAAGTTCGATTGGTCAACTGCAACCGTTTCAAAAACCAGTTACCAGATTTGAAAAGGGGGTTAAGTTAGACACCGTAAAAACACTGTAAAAATGGACCAATATTGGTTTTGATTTCATACTCATGTATTGTCATCCAAATCTGAAATGTGTGCAAATTTTAAGTTCGATTGGTCAACTGCAACTGTGTGAAAAATGAGTTACCAGATTTGAAAAGCAAAATACCGGTAATCGGGTGGTACCGTTATATGGGGGCTATAGGAAAAAAAAGACCCATATTGATTTTGGTTTCATATTCACGTATTGTCATCTAAATCTGAAAAGTGTGCAAAGTTTTACTTCGATTGGTCAACTGCGACCGTTTTAAAAACCAGTTACCAGATTTGAAAAGGGGGTTAAGATAGACACCGTAAAAACACTGCTAGAATTGACCAATATTGGTTTTGATTTCATATTCATGTATTGTCATCCAAATCTGAAATGTGTGCAAATTTTAAGTTCGATTGGTCAACTGCAACTGTGTGACAAATTAGTTACCAGATTTGAAAAGCAAATTAGATAAAACACTGTAAAACAGTGTAAAAATGGAACAATATCGGTTTTGATTTCATATTCGTGTATTGTCATCCAAATCTGAAAAGTGTGCAAAGTTTTAGTTCGATTGGTCAAATGCAACCGTGTTAAAAATGAGTTACCAGATTTGAACTAAACACACACCAAAGCAAGTTAAATAAAACACTGTAAAAATACCGAAAATCAAGAAGTACGCTTCTATGGGGATATAGGAAGACGTGGACCTATACTGATAATACTCTTCTGGAATATTTTATTACTCTTGGAAGACGAAATAACGAATTTCAGCCATTTCGGTTGGATATTGACGTCGCAGTCTTCAGTATTACGAAAATCGGGAGGTACCGTTCTATGGGGGCTATATCGAAACGTGGACCTATACCGACGAATTTTAGTCAGAAATGGGGCAATATGAAAGAGTGGACCTGTACAGACATATTTCTGGCGAACAGTTTTATATCACATTGAAGACTAAATACCAGCCATTTTAGCCATTTTGGTGGAATATTGAAGACACAACCTTCAAAACACGAAAAATCGGGAGGTACCTTTCCATGGGGGCTATATAAAGGCGTGAACCTATACCGACAAATTTAAAGGGGAAGTTCGAGTACCCCCAACGAAGTCTAAATACCAAATTTCAGCCATTTCGGTGTGATAATGAAGCGAAAACCTTCAAAATACCGAAAAACGGGAGGTACCGTTCTATGGGGGCTATATGAAGGTATGGACCGACACCGACTAAATTCTGGGAGAAAGTTTTGTACCCCTAAAGAAGACTACGTACCAAATTTCAGCCATTTTGGTAGGATAATGAAGCTAAAACCTTCAAAATACCGCAAATTGGGAGGTACCGTTCTATGGGGGCTATATGAAGGTGTGGACCGATACCGACAAAATTCTAGGGGAAAGTTTTATACCCCTAAAGAAGACTACGTACCAAATTTCAGCCATTTCGGCGTGATAATGAAGCGAAAACCTGCAAAATATCGAAAAACGGGAGGTACCGTTCTATGGGGGCTATATGAAGGTATGGACCGACACCGACAAAATTCTGGGAGAAAGTTTTGTACCCCTAAAGAAGACTACGTACCAAATTTCAGCCATTTCGGTGTGATAATGAAGCTAAAACCTTAAAAATACCGAAAATCGGGAGGTACCGTTCTATGGTGGCTATATCAAAACGTGGGCCGATATATCCCATTTTCAATACCAACCATCCTGTAAGTAATAGCAACTTCTGTACCAAATTTTGACTCTCTATCTTTAAAATTGCGAGCTGTATCTTGATTTCAACAGACAGACAGACGGACGGACTGACGGACAGACGGACATGGTCAAATCGACATAGAATTTTATGCTGATCAATAATATATATACTTTATAGGGTCTCCGACGAATATTTCGATGTGTTACAAACGGAATGACAAATTTAATTATACCCTCCATATGGTGGAGGGTATAATAAAATTATTTAAAAAACTTGGAAAATAAAACGAAGGGACAGTCGGTAGATCCGGAACCCGTAATTATGCAATGTATCGATATTTATAGCAATTCGTGTTTTTACTATTAGGAGATACTTGCATGCACTGTGGACCGATAAACGGCGTGGTAAACCAAAAATATCAATTTATATCCGTCCGCCGATCAATTACACTGTGCGACAAGAAACAAATTAACCTTATTCTGACAAGGCAGCGTGATAGAAGACAAAAAATAAGAAGCCACGGGTCCCTGCATTTTTCCCTAACATTTGCACTTTTGCTGGTATGGGCCCCAAAGACTTGAGGCCTTGATATCAAAAGGAAAATTTTGTTGCTCATATCTTTTAAACCGTTAAACTCTTTGAGGCAATTTGTAGCTCTTGTCTTAAGCGAAACGAAATTAAAAATACAAAAAGCTACTAAAATTGGGATTTATAGGTATAAATCGCTTATACCAAAACATGAACCTATGCTGACAATTTATTGCGCAGAAGTTTCGTGACTCCTGCGAACCTCAAATATCAAATTACGGGTAGTTCCGTCAAAAAATTAAGTTCAAACCTTCAAAATACCCATAAACGGCAGGTGCCGTTATATGGGGCTTATAACAAAACATGGACCTATCTTGAAAATTTTTGGTGGAGAAGTGTTGCGAACAATAAGAACCTCAAATGTCCAATGACAGCTAGTTCGGTTAAAAAATCTAGCTAAAATCCTCAAAATATCAAAAATCGAGCTATGCCGTTATATGGGGACTATACCTAAACATGGAGAATATATAAACGAGGGCATACAAATTTTCAAATAGACAAAATGTGCCTCATTATCCCTATTTTTATTGGTGATGATCAAGAAATATTTAGCGGGTGAAATAGACCAAAAACACAATTTCCTCCCATGCTACAAATTGTATCTATCGTGACAGCGAAATTTTCAGTTCAGTTGTGCAATTGGATGTTTTATACAAATATTGCTGCATGGGGTACCCTCGAATTCTATTTTGTGTAACATCGAAATAATGGTTTTAAGCCCCATGTAGGTTTGGACGAAATTCGTTTAAAACAATTTGGAGTCGATTTAGCCTTGTCCGTTCATCTGTCTCTCTTACTGTCTAGCTGGCTGGTGCGCACGATAACTCTCGAACGGATCTACCGATTCGAACCATATTTTATACTTCGTAATATTTTGCCCAAGGAAGATGAGAGAAGTCTCCCATGTACCGTATGGGATGTTTGTGGAACAATTATTATATAAGTTTGTCCAAACTTAGTTTAAGTTTAAATATAGGCTTTATAGGTCTACATCTCCCCCACAAAATTTTTTCGAAAAATTGTGTGAACGATAACTGGCGAAGTGAGCAATCGATAGATAAATCGGGTAAGACTATATCGATCCACACCTTCGGGTACGTTCCGCACAAAAAAGTGAAATTTAAGAGTCCTCTCTAATCGTTTTGAATTTTTTTCAGCAGATTGTCCTTGCGGCCCCCTTTAAGATGGTACAATGGCAATAGCAAGGCCATACATCCTGAGAATATGGCCGAAAAGCTCCAAGAAACCCTGAAAAACAAACAAGAAACCTAAATAAAATGGCAAATCTGCAAGATATCTCTCAAGGGGATTTTCTGATAGGTCGAAACTTTACACATCGTATTATTTCATCCAGTCATGTATCAGTTTGGAATATGGACTATATCGGTCCGTTCTTCGAGTACTTCCCTCAAAAAATGTAGGAAAATTTCACTTTGAGGACTCGTATCGGATCTATTTAAATTTTTTTGGAGGAGGTTATTTTTGCGGTCCCTATTGCAACAGTAAAATTTTTCTGGGGTAAGTCCATACTTCCTGAAATGGTCCAAGGGAGGGACAAGGGACGCTTCTCTTATATCAATGGATTCATATTAAGTTATTTATATGTGACCTAGTTTTTTCGCCGAGTCCGAACGGCGTGTCCTAAGTTGCCACTTGTAGAGACGTTTTTCATTGTTGAAATACTCAGGAAATATCGCCAACATTACTAAGGGGTATTTTGCCACCGATGAAGATTTGATGTGGCCAGGGCTGGGAAATTCTGCGTCCAAGGCGGTTGAACATGGCTAATTCCTTTAGGTTGTGATGTAGGGTATCACATGGTCAGCCCGTCCGATTATAGCTTTTGCTTACTTGTTTTTGAATAGTGAACTGTAAAAATCAAAATTTCGATTTTAACGAAAACAATTAAAGAGTCATTACGTTCGGCCAGGCTGAACGCTGTAATCCTTCCACCATAAAATATTCTGGTAACTGAAATAGAATAATTAGTTTCCTTTCCTGTCCACAATTTTAGGTGCAAGCATTTATAAATCACGGATACCCCGAATGCTAAGTTAAGCCAGAAAATAATTATAACAAGTGAGCAAAGGCTATAGTCGGGACGGAGCCGACCATGTGATACCCTACACCACTACCCCTGTGCATAAGCTTTTCACTGGTAAACATTTCTTTTAGGGAATATAAACCGACTACCACCAAAAATAATATGCCTCTTTGTCTCTGGGAACAATGTTTTTTTTTTCTTTGTCTCTGGGACCCCCATAAGCAACCAAAATTTCTTGATCATCCGATCAAAATTACGACCAGTAGCTTGATTGCAAAAAATGGAAGAATTGGATGCATTACCGACTATTGTGGTATCTCCCTTGTTTGACCGCCTTCGCCAACCTGCTTTACACCAATGTAAAGGTTATATTTTCTTCTTCCATTGACAGGCTTTGTCGTTGGAATACCCCTACTAGAAGCCAATATATTCACAAAGAATAAAACTTTGAATTTGTCTCCAAATGAGTTTTCCCCATTCCGACCCCTAAATATTATCCGGCTATCACCAAACTCAATAGGCTTCTTCCTATGTGGGACCCGCATCAACTCCAAAAAAATTCATGACGGTCCGATTAAAATTGCGACCTGTAGCGTGATTACAAACAAATCGGAAAATGGGATGCATTACCGACTATTGCGATATCTCTGTTGTTTGAGCAGCTACGACAACCTACTTTACATCGTTGTAAAGGTTTTTGATATACCTCTTAAAGAAACAGAGATATTGGCTTTGAAATAAAACGTTGACCTTTCTCCAAATAAGTGTTTGCCCATTCCGACCCCTGAATATTATCCGACCATCATCAAAATCAATAGGCTTCTTTCTTTTTGGGACCCCCATTAACCCCCAAAATTTCGTGACCATCCGATCGAAATTGCGACCTCTAGCGTGATTACAAAAAAATCGGAAAATGGGATGCATTATCGACTATTGCCATATCTTTGTTATGTGACCACCTACGACAACCTACTTTACACCGTTGTAAAGGTGATATTTTCTACTTTCCTTTCCAGGTTTTACTTTTGACATACCTCTTAAAGGAACAGAGATATTGGCTTTGAAATAAAACGTTGACCTTTCTCCAAATAAGTGTGAATAAATGTAGCCTTTTATTATGTATGTTCGGATGGAGTTCCGCTGAGGGTAAGTAAGAGGAGACAAAACCAGACTTCAACGAAACGCTGCGGAGTGGACTGTAATGCGGTTTTTGTTGCTTTAGAAATTATTCCTCATAGCCAATGAGGAATAATTTAGAAGAAAGAGAAGGGAA
Source organism: Musca autumnalis (assembly GCF_047663935.1). NCBI lineage: Eukaryota > Metazoa > Arthropoda > Insecta > Diptera > Muscidae > Musca > Musca autumnalis. The sequence goes on along the minus strand of NW_027411866.1, from coordinate 31,335,885 downwards.
AATAAAACCAATTAGTACTTTTCTTAAACGTTATAAAACGTACAACAAAAGGTTTTATTGATTTAGAAGAGTTGAGGAGAGATGCTTACCAGTGCGAGTCGATATAAAGAGTGAATTCAATACAAAAGGATTTGCACTAGGTAAGCTATAAATTCAATTTACATTTTTTCGTTAAAGAGAGATATTGAGATAGATGACGGTAATTGGTACTTAACGAAACTAATTAGAATATGAGTACAATTCATTTTACTTATTCTAATACTAATACTATAATACACGATAGTAATAATTCACAATTATTAAATATAAATTTCAAATTAAATAAATAGAATTTCAAAATAGATTTTTAAATTAGATTTCATTTAAAATAATGGCAAATTCAGCGAATTTGTCCAAAGTGTTTGCCCATTCCGACCCCTAAATATTATCCGACCATCACCAAAATCAATATGCTTCTTCACCTGTGAGACCCCCATTAACCCTGAAATTTTCGTGAGGATCCGATCAATACTACGACCTGTAGCGTGATTTCCAAAAAAAAAGAAAAATGGAATGTATTACCGACTATTGCGATATCTCCGTTATTTGGTTACCTACGCTGACCTAGTTTGCATCATTGTAAAGACGGGATCTTCTACTTTCATAGTCAGGCTTTGCTTTTGGAAAATTTTCAACCAAAGCTGTGATATTTGTCAATATAATTAAAATCGCAAAAATTAAAATTGGGGTTTTATTTGCTACTATTGCGATATCTTCGTTGTTTGATCACCTACGAGCACCTATTTTACATCATTAGAAAGGTGATATTTTCTGCTTTCATTGTCAGGTTTTGCCTTTGGTATAGCCCATACAGAAGCTGAGATATTGGCTTTGGAAAAAAACGTTGTCTTTTTATCCACCTAAGTTTTATGCCCTTTCTGACCCCTAAATATTATCCGACCATCACCAAAATCAATAGACTTCTTCCCCTCCGGGAGCCCCATCAACATCCAAAATTTCGTGACGATCCGATCAAAATTGCGGCCTGTAGCGTGATTACAAGGTTTAGATGGACAGACTGACAGACGGACGCACGGACGGACTGACGGACGGACACACATAGCCAGATCGACTCAGCTCGTCGAGGCATTCATTTTGGTATATATAAGTATGGGTCTACGACCATTATTTCGATCCGTTACAAACTGTTTGGGCAAAACCAACTTATAACACCCTCCCCACATAGTGGTGTAGGATATAAATACTTATCTTCAATCAGGTGACACCTTTATGTGGAGGCCATATCAAAGCGTTGATCTATGTTGAAAATTGTTGGTAGAGAAGTTTTGTGACCACTGGGAACATCAAATGTCAAATTACACATACTGCCCTCAACAAATGTAAATTCCTCAAAATGTCTAAAATTGAGAGGTGCTGGTTTATGCGGCCTAGACCAAAATATGGGCATAATCTGACAATTTATCGCGAAGAAGTTTCGAGACTCCAGAGAACTTCAAATATTAAATTACGGGTAGTTAGTTTATAAATTTTAGCTAAAATCCTCCAAATATTAAAAATCAAGAGGTACCGTTAGATGGGGGCTATACGGTTCAAAATTGTTGCTAAAATCCCCAAAATACTGAAAAACGGTAGGTATCGTTATATATGGCCTATACTAAAACATGGACCTATATTTACAACTTTTGGCGGAGAAGTGTTGTGACCAATAGGAACGTTAGCCAAGCTCCTCCAAAAACCGAAAATCTGGGGTACCGTCATGTGGGGGTTATACCAATATATTGACCTATGTTGACTATTTTTGATGGAGAAATTTCGTGACCGCTCAAATGTCAAATTACAGCTAGTTCGGTAAACAATTTTACCTAAAATTCTTAAAATAACGAAAATATGGGGCTGTACCAAAACCTAGACGATTTGTTGACGATTTTTGGTGGAGATTTTTCATGGCCACTGAGAACTTCAAATGTCAAATTACGGCTAGTTCGGTTAAAAGTCCACTCTAAATATTTAAAATCAAAACGTGGACCGATATAACCCATCTTCGAATTTGACCTGCCTATGGGACGCTATAGTGATTGCTAAAGACCGACAGACGGACATAACTAGTCTTACAAATTTATCGTGATCAAGAATATATGTATATACTCTATAGGGTCGCAAATGATTATTTCAATGAGTTTCAGAATAAATATTTTAGTAATGTTGAATATATAGAGAAATGATGTAATACATACTACAAAAGGAATACAATATAATTAATGTTTGAACATTGATATACATTTGTGGGTTATTATTAAATTGATGATATAACCATATGCTTCCTTACATATAAGTCATTACTATAATTACATATAGGATACCTTCAGGGCATTTCATCAATACGTTGCATATGTATGTATATTACAGAATATGTATTCTCCATAATATTCAAAGATTAATTTAATATTTAGTGGTAAACTAGGAATGGATAGGATGTTTGTAGTATCCTCAATAACGTACATGGTTATTTGTATGAATGTATGCCAAGAAATGTGTAAGTAATTACATGCTATAATACTAATGAAATTCTTAAAATGACCTCAAGCAATATTGTTATTTAAATTAATAGTAAATCATTCAAATGTTACATAATTTTAAGGTATTTATACATATGTATATACATAGGTAATGCATATCTTAAGGGATACAAAAATAAGACATACCTTTTTGGAGAATGAAAACCAAGGCATTTAAAACATTACATATTTTCAAAACATTACCCTCGCCTATTTTTCTGTTATATAACAAATATTATCTATACATATTCGGTATTTACTGACCTAATACTTATTAATACTTCGGTAATGCTTTATTGTGACTTCGAACAATGATGTTATTTGAACTAACACTAAGGCACATAAATGTTGGATAGTTTTATGGATTTTATAAAATAAATCAGCGATAGGCACCATCTATTTTTATTGCATACTTCTGGGGGTGTCATTGTGTGCGTGCATGCTTTTTCAATTAGTTGAATTGTGTGTGTGGAGAGAGAACCGTTTACTGAGAGCACGTGTGCGCTCTCTTGCCTGACGCTGAAATAAATAAATACTTAATTAAAGCATATTTTAGGGATACTAGATTATAATGCAAACGTAAATATTGCATACTTATTGGGAGACCAAAAAAGTATCATCAATAAATAACAAAGCCATTTAAAAATACACATACATACATACAAATTTTCACCATATCCTCTGCGTCCAACAATTCCCTGAACATTCAATTGCTAGCTAACTAATTTCATCTAATGCATTTTATTTGTTTTCATTAAAGGCATATTTGTGGTTTGCAGAATGTGTATTGCTAATGAATTAAGTCTCACTGGGATGTTGCAACTGACAGTTTTTGAAAAGAAATGCAAACTTGAATGATGAAATAATAATATGTTTGAAATGAAACTATCAACGTAATTAACATATGGATATGCCTTGAAGTATGAATGAACACAACGGCAGTGACAAGCAATCAGAGAAATTGGAAAAGTAGTGCAATTTCTATTTATTGAGTTACGATTAATATGTAGACAAAGTAAACAAATCGAAGGATTTTTTTAGATAATTGAAAATTATAAAATACTAGCAGACCCCGGTCCGCGTTTCTGGTCCGTCGTAATAAGTTTTAATTCAAAAGTAGGTATTTTTTACCTCACTTCTTCGGTCCATTGTCAAACCGAGAAGGATGTTGAATTTATCAACAGATTTTGTCTATAACCTTTCCTTTCTCTTACGGGCTTTGGCGATCTAATAATAAAAGTTAAAAAAAAAATGATTAAATCGAATTCTCCCGCTATTTAGACCTATATGTTTGAGCTTTTCATGGCTGATGGACCGTTGAACCTCTCCATTTAAGTACATTTGTAAATATATAGTTTTTCTTGATCGGGGGACAACCACCGTTGTATCGAAAACTAATTTGCAACCTGATGCACTCATAAGTTTAACAAATACACCGATTATAAAATAATAGGCCCCGAAATTCGTATAAAAATATATAGCATTTTGGACCACGGGACATTCCCGAATATTTTCTGAAAATTAGGTTCAGTAGTTTTGGAAAAATAATGTTGTGAAAAGAGTGGGCGTGGTCATCAGTTTTCAAGATATAACATATTATCCGGTCCTAGGGTACACACATCGTCATTGCCTTCCAAAATGTATGCTGAAACCGATATAATCATAAGTTTGGCTTATACATATAGCGTTTAAGAGAAAGGCATGGGGAAGGTACCCCACATAACAACGGCAAACATTGAACTTTTACTGCAAATTTTATGGAAATCCCTTCAGTAGTATTGGAGTTATGACATACTAAAAAACAGGTTTGGTAGGCCCCAAAGAAGTACCTAGATTGTAGATTAATCCGTAAATTTTTATTTCGATCCATACATAATTGTTGCAAATATAACGTTTTTTTTTAAATTACGCATAGGGGAGGTACCCCGCCCCCTCTGGAATTCAATAAAATATGTAACCTGTTTTCGGGGGCGTGGTAAACTTTTCTTTCCGAAAAACCTAAGTTGGGTTATGACAGCATTTTATTTTTATTCATAAAGGTAAGGCGTTTTTTTAAATATGTCCTCTTCAAAATTTAAGAAAATATGCCTGTACATTCCCTGACATTTTCACGAATATCGATTCAGTTTTCTAATTGTAACATATTTTAACAATTGTCTCACAAATTAACTTTCAAATAGATACATTCGTAATTATTGTAAATATAACATTTTTAAAAAAGTAGGGTATAGGGGAAGTTCCCCGCCCTTTCCAAAATTCAACTGAATTTGTAGCCTATTTTAAGCGGGGACCATCTCTGTACATTCCCTGGCAATTTCAGGAAAATTGGTTCAGTAGTTTTTGTAGAAATGATAAAAATAAAAAATTGAAAAGAGTGGGCGTAAAAGTGGGCATGGTCAAATTTTCTTTGCATAAAAACCTAAGTCGAAAATCGGTCAAGTCATTCTTAACTGATGCCATTACCAACGAACGATATTTGATTTTTATTTATAAAGATTTAAGAGTTTAGACAAATCGCGATTGAAAATCCCCTGTAGATATAACCTAATTAGAAAGTGAGCGTGGTCGGATCTTAAGTCACAAAATAAGTACGTAAGGTTAGAGACACAATCGCCATTGACTCGCAAATAAATTCCCAAACCGATACATTTGTATTTGTTGCAAATATTGCATTTTTACAAAAATAGGGCATAGGGGAGGTACCCGCCCCATCAGAAAGTCAAAAAATAGCAGCCTATTTTGATCGGAGACCAACCCTGTACATTCGCTGAAAGTTTCAGGAAAATCGATTTAGTAGTTTCGTAGATATAACATATTTAAAAAAGTGGGCGCTGTCCAGTTTTAATGCCCCAAATAAGCACGTAAGGTCGGAGACACAATCGCCATTGACTCGGAAATTAATTTTCAAGGCGATACATTTGTAATTGTTGCAAATATTGCATTTTTACAAAAATAGGGCATAGGGGAGGTACCCCGCCCGATCCGAAATTCAACCAGATATGTAGCCTATTTCAACCGGGGGCCATCACTCTACGTTCCCTGAAAATTTCAGGAAAATCTATTGAGTAGTTCCGTAGATATAACATATTTATAAAAGTGGGCGGAAAAGTGGGCGTGGCCAATTTCTCTTTATATAAAAACCTAAACTGGACTATGACTAACATTTCCACAAAAAATTATCCAAATCGCTCTAGCCGTTTTCCACTGTTTCAATTACACTGTGACACAAAATGGAACTCAAATTCTGGGGGGTGGAAAATTTCATTTGGAGATGAAAGCCCTTGATGAGTATACTAAGAACCCAAAAGGAAATTTTCGCCATAGGTCAAGTTTCTGAGATATCGCGCAATGAAGTTTTGATTTTTTCCCTATAATACTTGGGAAAATAGCTTCAAATCTCTGTTTGGCGTTGCTGTAGCATCGTTTTGAGGTGACATGTCTTCAGTCAAATCGATTGTCGAATCTTTTTGTTGAACATTTCATTCTTCTAACTCGATGTCTTTAATGTCCTTTTCGTCCTTTATTTCTTGAACCGTAGTGAAAGTACCACAAGATGAGATTTTTCAGCATCCAAATATTCTACAAAAATGTTGCTCAGAAGATTTTAGGTACGGTTCTCTTTGACAACTAATCGATTTTGTCCCGTTTTCATTGTCATTTTTGACATTTATTCGGACTTGGTTAAGAATTAAACTATGTTTTGTTTTTCTCTATATTCGTTATTGGTTATGCATAGGTATGTAGACTAGGCCGGGGCGATTTGAAAACCTTAATGAGCCCTTCGCGTTTCTGATTCCTGGGATTGAACTGAGAAAAAAAAGTCCACTGGACATATATCTACCGTGAAATTCGAGCCTCCCGATTTTGACTTTAAGTTTTTTATTAACGTTGTTTGGATATTTTGGCATATAACAGCCAAACCATTGAGATTTTCGATTCAACACAATGGCATAAATTGTAGCCAAGACAGTAATTGAAAACTTTCTAATACATGGCGAAAGCATTGGAACGCTCCTTCAGGCAGTTTTGGCCTTGAGAAGGTGCAAACTTTTCGAAAAATGTCGATAAATGACACTGTGCTACAAAAGTTGACCAGAAAAATATTCAAGTGTTCTGATGCAAAATTATATCGTGTTGGGATCCATGGACAACGACAGTGCCTTTAGTTCGTTGGGCTCACTTCGTTTTATTTTTTTATAACGGTAAAAGTAGTGAAAATCTGGGATTCTTACATTTTCAAATTTAAACGGACATATCTTCTTCCAATGTTTTTGCGATGTATTAGAAAGTTTTCAATTACTGTCTTGCCTACAATTTTTGCCTTTGTGTTGAATCGAAAATCTCAATGGTTTGGCTGTTATATGCCAAAATATCCAAAAAACGTCAATAAAAAACTTAAAGTCAAAATCGGGGGCTCGATTTTCACGGTAGATATATGGTCCAGTGGACTTTTTTTGCTCAGTTCAATCCCAGGAATCAGAAACGCGAAGGGCTCATTAAGGTTTTTTTCCTTCCACACAAATCGCCCCACCCTAATGTAGACATTACCAATGGGTATTGCTTATGTAGACATCTGGGGTGCTTCTTAAATATTTACTACAAATAGCTCTTGTATTGATAAACATGTTAATAACAAATTTTCTTGGAGGATAGATCCCGTTATCTCAGTTTTTGAACCGGATATTCCGACACTAAAACCGATCTTTGAACCGGTTTTAAGTAACCGATAAAACTTATATGTATACCATTAAAAAGCTTATAGGGTTGTCAATCAAATTAAATTAATTCGCTTATGAAAACTTTTTTTGTTCTAGAACTGCAACTAGTTCTAGAACAAAAAAAAACCGTTTTTTATACCCTCCACCATAGTATGGAGGGTATATTAAGTTTGTTTTTCCGTTTGTAACGCATTGAAATACTCATTTGCGACCCTATAAAGTATATATATTCTTGATCAGGGTAAAATTCTAAGTCGATCTGAGCACGTCCGTCCGTCCGTCCGTCCGTCCGTCTGTGGTAATCACTCTAGCATCCACAAAAATGGAGATAGGACGCTGAAATTTTGCGTCTTTTGTTTGCAGGCAGGTCAAGTTCGATGATGGGCTATATCGGTACACGTTTTGGTATAGCCCCCATATAACGGTACCCCCGATTTACGGTATTTTGACGTTTTTAGCTACATTTTCAGACCGATTTGGCTATAATTTGACATTTAGGGTTCTTAAGTGTCAATAAACATATCTAACAAAACTTGTGGACATAGGTCCACGTTTTGGTATAGCCCCCATATAACGGTACCCCCGATTTGCGGTATTTTGACGTTTTTAGCTACATTTTTACACCGATTTAGCTATAATTTGATATTTAGGGTTCTTAAGTATCAATAAACTTATATAACAAAAGTTGTGGACATAGGTCCACGTTTTTGTATAGCCCCCACATAACGGAACCCCCCGATTTGCGGTATTTTGACGTTTTTAGCTACATTTTCAGACCGATGTAGCTATAATTTCACATTTAGGGTTCTTACGTGTCACTAAACTTATTTAACAAAAGTTGTGGACATAGGTCCACGTTTTGGTATAGCCCCCATATAATGGTACCCCCCGATTTGCGGTATTTTGACGTTTGTAGCTACATTTTCAGACCGAATTAGCTATAATTTGACATTTAGGGTTCTTAAGCGTCAAGAAACTTATATAACAAAATTTGTGGACATAGGTCCACGTTTTGGTATAGCCCCCATATAACGGTAGCCCCCGATTTACGGTATTTTGACGTTTTTAGCTACATTTTCAGACCGATGTAGCTATAATTTGACATTTAGGGTTCTTAAATCTCAATAAACTTATATATCGAAAGTTGTGGACATAGGTCCACGTTTTGGTATAGTCCCCATATAACGGTACCTCCCGATTTTCAGTAATTTGATTATTTTAGCTGCAATATTAAACCGAACTAGCAGTAATTTGACATTTGAAGTTCTTAGTGGTCACAACACCTCTCCATCAAAAATTGTCAACATAGGTCCATGTTCGGATATAGCTCCCATGTAACGGTACCTCCCAATTTTCAGTAATTTAACAATTTTAGCTACAATTTTTAACAGAACTAACTGTAATTTGACATTTGAAGGTTGTAGTGGTCAGCAACACATCTGCATCAACAATTTTCAACATAGCCCCAATATAACGATACTTCCCGATTTTCGGTACTTTGAGGATTTTACTTAAAATGTTTAACCGAACGTAGGTCCATGTTTTTGTATTGCCCCAAAACAAACCTCCCGATTTTCCGTACCTTAGCTTTATTTTTTGGACGAACTTTCTGTAGTTTGAAATTTAAAAGTCAACAAAAATGGTTCAGTTAAGTTCATATTTTCGTATAGCCCAGATACCTCCGAACTATCTGTTAATGACATTTGAAGTTCCCACGTTATGTACCGATTTTCGATATTTTGAGGATTCTAGCTAAATGTTTTAACCGAATTAGGAGTTATTTGACATTAAAGCCTCCCATCAAAAACTGTCAACATAGGCCCATGTTTTATTATAACCCCTATATAACCCACCAAAAATTGTCAACAGTTAGATATACGCACCATAAAAAAGGGCCTCCCGAATGAAGCATTTTATGTACATTATCTGACATTTTTACGTACTCACTTAAAGTTGGGGACAGGAATGAATATTTTATGGTGGAGGGTATGAAAAGTGCGGCCCGGCCGAACTTAATGCTTTTTTACTTGTTTAAACTGTTTTTTCAAGAAAAATATCAGTTCGATCAAAGGCTGGGGGGGTAAAAAATTCTTTTTGGCGATGAAGGTAATATGATGAACCCGGAAGGACAGCTTTGCCATAGGTCAAACTTCTGAGTTATAGCGAAATGAATTATTTCTTGACAAACTATACAGACCTACATGACAGAAAACATTGCGACATTTTATCATGCCATAACTCAGAAGTTTGACCTATGGCAAAACTGTCCTTCCGGGTTCATAATATTACCTTCATCGACATTCATCGCCAAAAAGAATTTTTTACCCCCCAGCCTTTGATCTCGATATATGCGCGTACTGATATTTTTCCTTAAAAACAGTTTAAAAAAGCGTTTTTTTTTGTTCTAGAACTGCAACTAGCAAAGTTTCCATAAGCGGATTAATTTAATTTGATTGACAACTCTATAAGCTTTTTAAAGGTATACATATAAGTTTTATCGGTTACTTAAAACCGGTTCAAAGATCGGTTTTAGTGTCGGAATATCCGGTTCAAAAACTGAGATAACCGGATCTAGCCTCCAAGAAAATTTCTTATTAACATGTTTATCAATACAAGAGCTATTTGTGGTAAATATTTCAGAAGAACCCCAGATGTCTACATAAGCAATACCCATTGGTAATGTCTACATACCTATGCATAACCAATAACGAATATACAGAAAAACAAAACATAGTTTAATTCTGAACCAAGTCCGAATAAATGTCAAAAATGACAATAAAAACGGGACAAAATCGATTAGTTGTCAAAGAGAACCGTACCTAAAATCTTCTGAGCAACATTTTTGTAGAATATTTGGATGCTGAAAAATCTCATCTTGTGGTACTGTCACTACGGTTCAAGAAATAAAGGCCGAAAAGGACATTAAAGGCATCGAGTTAGAAGAATGAAATGTTCTACAAAAAGATTCGCCAATCGATTTGACTGAAGACATGTCACCTAAAAACGATGTTAAAGCAACGCCAAACAGAGATATGGAGCTATTTTCCCAAATATTATAGGGAAAAAATCAAAAACTTCATCGCGCGATATCTCAGAAACTTGACCTATGGCGAAAATTTCCTTTTGGGTTCTTAGTATACTCATCAAGGGCTTTCATCTCCAAATGAAATTTTCCACTCCCCAAAAATGCTGCTGCACAGTGTTACCAACAAAGGACAATTGAGTTTTATATATAAAGATTAATTGTCAAAAATTTAAGTCGATGGTAATATTATGTAAGAAAAATGTCATATAAAGCAGTTTTACCGTTGCTCCTACTAGGAAGTTCGAGGAAAATATATATTGTTACGGAATTAGGGTTTGAATTTAATCCTGTGTAGATGTTGTTTTATTCCCCGATACGATTTGCACCAAATAAAACAGGGTTCGTTTTAGATTACGAGTCTACAATGCTTTTTTGACTTTACATCAGTTATTAACACAAGACTTCACTTCAGTTGGTTTTCACTTTACTTCTTTACTTACACTTATGGATTAAGATCGCGTTCAATTCACAACTAACTCCCAATCAGCTTCTTTTCCCTATTTATATGTGCCCGCTGCTACATAGACTGTTCTAGTCCCCTTGATCTGGGAGTTTCTACAATGTTCAGACGAAACGCTAACCAATTGGCAAATACACACATGTACGCTCATACAAACTGGTCGGTGAGTGTTTGTTACGAAGGGGTGGTTTTAGTAAATAAGGGAGAGGAGAAGGGGTTACAATGCAGAAGCATAATCGAATAGTCAAAGTAAATAGGAAGAAAGAGTACAACAACAATAGGTAAGTATACAGTGTAAATTTAGACTAAGCGATTTCATCATTACAGTATAATTGTTGTTGCAGGAATAAATAAGAGAGAGAGAGAGAGAGAGAGAGAGAACTGAAAGTGTACAACAAGATCAAAGCACCATAGAAAAGTAGTGATTGGAATTCTTAGAGAGTAATTGTTGTTGTAAATTTGATTTAAATGAACTAAATGCTTAATAAAAATTACGTTACATCTTAAATTCTTAAATTAATAGAAATTCGTCTGAATTAACTTAAATCTATCAGTTATTTTCGTAACAATATGTATGTATATTAGCGTAAGTTTGACATTGTTACCCAAGAAATTTGTAAAACTGGCAGGCATTATAACACATCTCGACATGTTATAGAGACATTATCATCAGAAAGTTGTTGTATTTATTTTCTACGAATGTTGTTACTATTTGTTCCTTTCCCTGTTGGGATTTACCTCTCACTTTACTCTGAAGCCTTCATGCCACACAAAAAACGTTGTGTCTTTTCTGTCAACTAAAATTTATATCGGAGAAACTCCACAGAAAAGTACACATATCAACTTAAAAAAAGTAGCACAAATGTCAATTAATATCCTGACATTTTGCAACAGAAACATACTTTTATGTGAAATCTTTGCCAATATCCATACAAACACATACATATACTCGTACATTAACAGACACACCTGCATTAAGGAAATGAAATAACCTTGTAACTGTACACAAAAGAAAAACAATAACGAACTCAATATCGTAAATCTGTGGCACTTTACTTCATTTGCATACAATTTAAAATTGAAAAAGCCATAGAGTTGGAGGCACATACAAAGATAGAGTGAGAGAAAAATAGAGAGGGAGAGAGAGAGAGAGTAAAAGAAATTGCAAAACATAAATACATAATAAACAATGGCATCAATTTCTGGTTAAATGATGATACAAATCTTTATGCATTATTATGAAATCAGCTCAAAATCAATTTATGGGATTGGATGGCACACTTCCGAAATATGTCATTTCCTTCATACCTTATATAATTATTTTTTTAGCTTATTCTCCCACTGTGTTTCATCACCATCCCAGTCATGAATTCAATAAGGTAAAGGGATTCGGTAACAATGTTACAGATTGACATACTAATTGTAACAAATAAATATATGATTGTATGCTGCAATGATTCTAAAAGTAAATATCTGATTGTATGTGTAGAAATAAATACAACACTTTTAATTATTTCTAAAACATCGATCGGGTAAAAACATTGGAAATCAAGAAAATTTCAATTCCTTAATTTTTTTATCAAATCTCAAAACTGACATGTTTTTGAACGCGTTTACATCATATTCACTGAATATTATTCAGGCGACAAAAATCGTTGACCAAGACTTTTTTCTTGATTTGTTGGAATCAAACGAAGTCATTGGATCCCCAGTCAGAACTGTACGGCGGATGACCCATCGATTCCACGTTTGGTCCGGTCAATCGATGAATCGATGTGTGAGAGCCCACATTGTCATGAGAATGATTCGTCTTTTCTTGTTCGTTTTCCGAATTACTCAGAAGACTTCAGACAAACAAATTGTAGTGTTCTCAAGTTTTACAGTCGCCACACGGCACGGTGATTCCACCAGTGGACAAAAATCGAAAAAAAGCAAAAATCCTCATTACAAACCTCGTTTCCCAACCATTATTTTAACAAGGGCATGTCGCGCGAAATATCTGGTTATTTTGTAACCACTGAAATAAGTAGTCAGAATCTACTCAGAATCTACTTATTTCAGTGGTTACAATCTATCTATTTCAGTGGTTACAATATAACCAGATATTTCGCTCGACATGCCCTTGTTAAAATAATGGGTGGGAAAGGAGGTTTGTAATGAGGATTTTTGCTGGGAAGCTAGGCCGAAGATATTGCATTTGTATGTGAGACCTTAAAAACGAAAAATACATCTGCAAAGCATTAGTAGGTTATGAGTAAAATTATAAGAAATCGGAGAGGTAAATGCGCAATTTTCAAAATGCAACTTATAGGTTATGGTATTGACAATATTTTAACGAAAAACAAATTCATAATTCGTTTTCTATCTTCATTAAAAATAATTTCTTTATAAATGACTTTTTCTGCTATTTTTTGTACCCTCCACAATATGGAGGGTATAATTAAATTTGTCATTCCGTTTGTAACACATCGAAATATTCGTCGGAGACCCTATAAAGTATATATATTATTGACCAGCATAAAATTCTATGTCGATTTGACCATGTCCGTCTGTCCGTCCGTCCGTCTGTCTGTTGAAATCAAGATATAGCTCGCAATTTTAAAGATAGAGAGTCAACATTTGGTACAGAAGTTTTTATTACTTGCAGGATGGTTGATATTGAAAATGGGATATCGGTCCACCTTTTGATATAGCCCACACAGAACGGTACCTCCCGATTTTCTGTATTTTGAAAGTTGTGGCCGCAATATTCCACCGAAATGGGTGAAATTTGGTATTTAAACTTCAATGTGATATAAAACTGTTCGCCAGAAATATGTCTGTACAGGTCCACGCTTTCATATTGCCCCTTTTCTGACTAAAATCGGTATAGGTCCACGTTTTGATATAGCCCCCATAGAACGGTACCTCCCGATTTTCGTAATACTGAATATATAAGAGTATTATAAGTATAGATCCACGTCTTCCTATAACCCCATAGAAGCATACTTTTTGATTTTCGGTATTTTTTAAGTTTTAGCCAAATTCTCTTACCGAAATATAGGAAATTTGGTATTTAGCCTTCTTTGAGCCTAAAAACTTTCCGTCAGAAATTTGTCGGTATAGATCGACGTTTTGAAGTAGCCCCCATAGAATGGTGCCTCACATTGTTTTACCGAAATTGCTGAAATTTAGTATTAAGTCTTCTTCATACCCGAAAGGAAACTAATTAATCCATTTTACTTTAATACAACTTGTGGTGGGGGGTATAACAAGTTCGGCCCAGCCGTTCTTACTTGTTTAGTTATGAAGTAAGAATCTAAGCTTCTTACCCGTAAAAGAAGAGACGAAATCGAATTCGAAATGTATCACTATTAACCCATCAGTTTTCTAAATGTGGCAGTCGTATAAATAACTGCGACCACTCAAATTGCAAAATTTCTATTTTACTGTTGTTTCTAAAACTCCAATCGGAGTGATAGACTTTTTTATATATGTAAGTAAACCAACTAAAATAATAAAATTCAGTTTAGATCAAAAGAGAAACATCAGAAAAAGGACCTTAATAATTGTTCCACAAACATCCCATACGGGACAAGGGAGACTTCTCTCATATCAATGAGTGCACCCCGATTCAAATTAGCTCAATGATATGGGACCTACTATTTATCGCCGAGTCCGAACGGCGTGTCTTAAGACCAGGGTTTCGGAATCGAGGTATTTTTGGCTCGACTCCGACACCGACTCCAGGCGAGTTTTTTTCACGACTCCGGCTCCGACTCCGAGAGTGAATTCCTACACCACTAAAAATGAATAAAATGTGCACAAATTTTTAACTTTTTCCTATATATTGGCCTATATAGGCTAATGTGTTAGTTTTTCCTTACATATTCATTAGAAAGGGCATTCGTTCGAATACATTCGAACATATCAGTACTGTTTCTGCCTAATCTTACATTGAAAAATAGCAAAGTTAGAAAGTTTTTGTCGGTTTTCCTTTTTTCGCACTAGTATATTCTGGGCGGAATTCTTCCGCGTGAGAAAATATTTAAGCTTTGAAAATATGTGAAAATGATTGGGCAATACAAATCGTAAGGACTAGATGCAATAAAAACTATAAGCAATTCACTACCAAGTTTCAAACTGGATGTAAGCCAACAGTTGTAAAGCTCAATAAAAGCCATTTTTCATAATTTTTTTTTTCGAGAAAACTACGTAACTTTATGGCAGATTTTTTTTCTTCTTCTAAAAGAGAAAACTATTACGAAGTTTTGAGGCCGTCTACGAAACCCTGTTTTTAATAAAGCATTTTGCGGTGCCAACTCTATCTCGAAAACTAATAAACCAATTGTCATAAATTTTTGTGGCCGATTTTTAAAAAAAACACAAAATAAAATAAATTCTTCCCATCCAACGCTCATTCGGAGGCATTATTGTTCCGATCGACTTAAAAATTTGACCACACATTTATACTTTCTACTTTTTTCTGAAGTTCATAAATAGGGATCACCCCTTAAACTAAAATTCAGCGATCACATTTTGAACTTTGGTGTGGAGTAGATATTTTATTAAAATTTTTGAGATATATTGTGTACACCACTCAGCACATAGGCTGAAAAATTAGCAAACGATGAGATTTCGGGCATGAAAATATTCTACAAAAATGTTGCTAGAAAAATTTTATGTAGGGTCGGTCCTTTTTCCCTTTTATCCGAACCTTTCTCATGAAAAGTCTATGATTATGTATTTCATTGAATTTCGTATATGCAATTAATTGTGTAGAAAACTCGGATACATATGAACTATATCTGCTCCTGGCGGACACATGGTTTATTTGAATGTCTACATCTAAAGCCCTCATTGAGTATATAATGAATTCTAGAAGAAAGATTCGCCGTCAGACTTCTGAGTTATGGCGGGATGAATCTGTCGTTGACCAACAACGAATTTATGGTGTCTAATTCAGAGGCGTAACCATCTGAATTTGATATATAGTTAATAGATTATGCGAAATTTACGGAAATACATAAACATACGGTTTTTTGAGAAAGTAACGGGTAAAACTGATAAAGGACAATGAAAACGTGACAATATCGATTTCTTGGAAATGGGAAACATCAATGATTGATGGGGGTCAATCAAAAAAATCATTATGTCATGACTTAGAAATTTCAGCTATGGGATCCTTTGGGATTCTCAATTGGGGCTTTCATTCCCTAAAGGAATTGTCCTCCCCCAGATCTTAACTTCCATTTTGTGTCACAGGGTATTCAGTAAGATTTCCCATAGAGACCACAATGTCTTTAATAGAAGACAAGGATGAATTCTCATAAAAACAGGATGAGAATACCAATAGACCTTTGTGAGAAGACCAGTAAGACTTCTGACGAAAGAGCTTAAAGGTCCAATCTTAATTCGATTGTCATAGCACTTAACTTTTGTTTGCAAAAATGTAAAGAATCAATTGGATCAACAAAATGGGATGAATAGACTACCCTTCAGAGAATAGTAAATATCCTGTTAATTGTCCTTTAGCTTAGTATAATATATAATTTGCATATATATTTTCTTATACCCCTCTTTTAAAATAAATAATGATTTTTAAAAAAATGTTCTTGTTCCAAATTTAACGTTATATTTTTATAACGTGGACAATATTTGCCCGGAGTCGAGTTATTTTTTTCGACTCACTTTGTAGAGAAGTTTTACATGGCTGAAATACTCATGAAATGCCGCCAACATTACTGAGGGGTAGTTTTCCACCGTTGAAAGTTTTTATGTTGACTGGCCGGGGAATCGAGCCCATCTTATAAGCCACTGACAGTAGAGTCTGAATGTGACAGATATCCAGTCGATGTTCTCAAGTACTCGTGATTCTGAAGCCAGCCTTAAGACACTAACAAAGCCAAGGCCCGTGCCTGTGGGGTCAATTTATTGTTTAGGTATAAACAGTATTATTGTTTGATCGACTGCAATTCACTTACGAGCTAATAAAGTGATCTGCCGTAACATTCTTCTTTAAAGTATTTACAACACAATTTTAAACAAATTACCCCAAATTTAACATAATTTTCCTTAATTTATTACTCTTACACTTCTTTAAATAATCTTAACAAACAGAAGTCTTAATTTAATTAACACTCCCCCATAAATTTGTGGTTTCTTTTACAAGTGAAAATTACAATTTATTTCCTTAATTAGAATTTTAATTTAATTCATTTGACTTTAATTTATTTTGTTCCATTATATTCGGCTACCAAGGAAATCGTTGATAGCCGCATATAGAATAGAAAGAGCTTGCAAAGAAGTCTTAATTTAATTAACACTCCCCCATAAATTTGTGGTTTCTTTTACAAGTGAAAAATCACAATTTATTTCCTTAATTAGAATTTTAATTTAATTCATTTGGCTTTCATTTATTTTGGTGCCCTTATATTCGGCTACCAAGGAAATCGTTTGATAGCCACATATAGAATAGAAAGAGCTTACGAAGAGAGTAAGGACAGTATTTTATTTATCTGGTAAATGAAAAATGCTTTATGTTGCGGATGCCAGCCATCATTGTTGCGACGTTTAACAAATTTTGCCACCATATTTCTTCATATTTACCCCGCACAAGACTTTTTGTACACACTCTAAGAGTTCTGTTGGCAATTCTCTTGATGTTGTCACAATAGTTTTACAAGGTCTATTTTCGTATTGCACTCATCATGACACACAACACATAGGTTGCTTGCCAAAAATTGCTAGCGGTAAACAAAATCGTAAGCAAGGATTTCATTGGCGACAGTGAATGGTGTAGAAAAGCTAACCTCCCGATTTGCAATTGTTTACATTTATCCGTAATGTCGTCCTTTATTAACGCTTTAGTTTTGTTTTCCTTAATACTTTAAATTTATTGCTACTTAAAGGATCTAATAAAAGTGACACTAATGAAGACAGATAATATCAAGAAGAACATTATGGGTGGCTTACCTTGTATAAATATAATCGCACATTTGTACATATGTACAAATATATATTATTTAAATATCTTTTGAAAAATTGGTTGCTACTTTTTATCCTGCCAATCAGACATTCCAAGAATTCCATTGAAGCACAAAGTGTAACAGCAACCCATGAGAAATGTTTACTTCGCATAAAAAACAATCAGCAAAATAGGAAATAAAAGAAAAAGCCTTTTGGGTGGGATTTATTTTGGCTATGGCCTGAAAAGTCAGCACACACAACCAACAACATACCTCAAAAATTAAAACATAAAAAAAGTTTGCCAAAAGCATTTTCCTTTGTGGTGCCTTTTGGAAAAATAAAATAATTGAGAGGCATGAGTGTGTGTACAAATTCTACGGTGTCATTTTGACATGTGACACTCAACACCAATAACGATGATAACCTTATTGATTGAAATTTCAAGCGATATTTTGTTTATTGTTTTTATACCCTCAGCCTTTAGGCTAAAGAGGGTATTTACACTTTGATACGACCAAAAATGTGCCTCATCGAAATAATGGTTTTAGACCCCAAGTATGTTTGTACGATATCCGTTTCAGACAATTTTGAGTATATCTAGCAATGTCCGTCCGTCTGTCTGTCTGGCTGGTGCGCACGATAACTCTCGAACGGATCAATCGATTCGCTTCAAATTTTGGGTATCGAAATATTTTGTGCACATTCGATTTAAGTTCGAAGATGGGCCATATAGGTCCACTCCTTCAGGTTCCTCCCCCACAAATGTTCAAAAATTGTCGCAAAACTTGTGCGCACGATAACTCTTGTAGGGAATAACCGATTTGGTCCATACTTTACACATCGTGTAATTTCTATTAAACTTAGATGAGGTTCCAATATGGACTCAATCGGTCCACTCCTTCGGGTACCTCCCACACAAATTTTCGGAAAAGTTTAGTTTAGGACCTGGTCTCTAATCGCTTTGATTTTTGTTTACGCAAGTTGTATTCGCTGTCCTCTATACGACGCTGTAAGTTTCATTAGGGGCAAGTCCATACTTCCTAAGAAAATAGCCTGAAAGTTACAAAAAAATTCTATTTCAGCGTGTGTAGTGGTTGGAGCGCAAGATAACTCTCGAACGGATCTGCCGATTCGGTCAAAAATTTGGCTTTCGTAATATTTTGTCCAAACTTACTTTATGTTCGAAGATGGGGTATATCGGTCCACTCCTTCGGGTACCTCCCCCACAAAAGTTCAAAAATGTTTGGAAAATTTGAGCGCACGATAACTCTAGAAGGAAGTAACCGATTTGATCCATACTTTGCACATCATGAAATTTCTACTAAACTTAGATGAAATTCCAAAATGGACTCAATCGGTCCACTCCATCGGGTACCTCCCACACAAAATTTCAGATAAGTTCAGATTAGGACCTGCTCTCGAATCGCTTTGATTTTTGTTGCAACAACTTGTATTCGTTGTCCATCATACGGTGGTACAAGTTTCATCAGGGGCAAGTCCATTCTTTCTGAGAAAATAGCCTGAAAGATGCAAAAAAAACCTATAACACCGTGTGTAGTGGATGGAGCGAAAGATAACTCTCGAGCGGATGTGCCGATTCGGTCCAAATTTTGGCCTCCTTAATATTGTGTCCAATCATAGTTTAAGTTCGAAGATATGCCATATCGGTCCACTCCTTTAGGTACCTCCCCCACAAAAGTTCAAAAATGTTCGGAAAAATTGTGCGCACGATAACTCTTAAAGGGAGTGACCGATGTAATCCATACTTTGCACATCTTAATGTATCTACCAGATATAGATAAGGTTCGAATATGGACTATATTTGTCTATTCCTTCTGGTACCTCTCACACACAATTTCGGATAAGTTCACTTTCATTTTTGTTGAAGCGATTTGCATTCGCTTTCTCCATTACGACGGTAAAAGTTTTTTTCAGGGGCATGTCCATATTTCTTAGGGAAACAGCCCGAAAGGTTACAAAAATCCCTATAACTCTCGAACTGTTCAACCGATTTGGTCCAACATTTGGTCTTCGTCATATTATATCCAAACTTAGTTTCATGGGGCAATACCGGTCCACAACTTCTAGGACGATATCACTTGAATGGGGCAACCAATTTGGTCTAAAATTTGGATCTCCTAATATATTGTCAAAATTTAATTTAACTTCTAAAATGGCCCATATCGGTTCTCCCTAAACGTACCTCCCCCACAAAGGTTCAACATTTCTGTCTTAGTGCAGTTAACTACTAATCCACAGTTTTGTCGGCAAGTTCAAATGTCGCAAAAGGGCCACAAAATTCTAAAGAGACCTTAAATACATTCGATCTGTTCGTAGGTGAAAGTTTCACTTCACATTGGCTGAGGGTATGTATCTGTCAGCAAAGCCGACTGGCTCTTTTTTACTTGTTATTTTGTGAAGTCATTGGGTATATTATTTCAAACACATATATTTCAGTTGGAACTAAGGTTTTAGTCGCGCTAACCACCGATAATAATTAAGGTAAAGAAATATCTTTTTTGATATTTCCCTGGTCTATTGAGACCAGCTGCTGTAAAAATCACTTCTTTCCAATTACACTGGTCAACAGGACTTTTGTTTCAACCGAAGTTGCGGTTGTTTCTAGATGAAATCGGCGAGTTAGTTTCAAATCCGGTCCCGGTTTTTCTCCATCAGCTCTTGTTTTTGAGATATAGCTCAAAATCGGTTTTTACGAGTTTAACCCAGACTTTCGTTACTTACGGATACAAATAAATATTTTTTGTGGTTTTTTCGACATTAAATTATTAAGGAGATGTTGTACGCTCGATACAAATCGTATTTGAAATAGTTATGGTGAGTATATATCAAAAAAATATATAGAAAATATACGACGGACCTTGTAAAAATTGCATATTTTGAGTACTTTAAGCTGTAATTACGTCATCGGGGGAAGTCATAGGATCTCCATATGGTACTCCGGATATGCTTAGGGTGTCTACTATATAATCCAGTATTCAAATGTATAATATAAAGTTCATAGCCCCCATGATTCGGCCATAAACTAAAAATCGCCATGAAGTCTGCTAAAGGGAAATAATTTACCAGTGATATCATTACCACATAACCCATTTACTTTTCAATGGCAGTCTTCATGATGATTTTTAGGTTATGGTCGAATCATGGGCGTTATGAACTTTATATTATATATATGAATACTGGACTATATAGTAGACACCCTAAGCATATCCGCATTGCCATATGGAGATCCTATGACTTCCCCCGATGACGTAATTACAGCTTAAAGTACTCAAAATTTGCAATTTTTACAAGGTCCGTCGTATATTTTCTATATTTTTTTGATATATACTCACCATAACTACTTCAAATACGATTTGTATCGAGCGTACAACATCTCCTTAATATTTTAATGTCGAAAAACCCACAAAAAAATATTTGTTTGTATCCGAAAATAACGAAAGTCTAGGTTAAACTCGTAAAAACCGATTTTGAGCTATATCTCAAAAACAAGAGCTGATGGAGAAAAACCGAGACCGAATTTGAAAATAACTCGCCGATTTCATCTAGAAACAACTACAACTTCGTCTGAAACATTCAACTTTTTCAATTTTGTTGAGCAGTGTTATCATTGGCCTTTTGTGCAGTTTAAGTTTACAAAACATTGTTTTCTACTAAAGTAGCCATTCTTTTTTTCGAAGTCCAGAAGGAAATCTGTAGCTTCTGAAAAATTTAGTTTCAGCTAAATATATTTGCATTTCTGTGTTCCACATCTGATGCAAAATAAATGTCAAAAAATAAAATTGGAGGACACCGCTGTATGGGGGCTATGTCATTAGGTTTGCCGATGTCAAAACTTTTTGAACAGAGGTGATGGATCTACTCTAAATCCAAAATATTAATTTGTGGAAAATTAAGTTTAGCAAATAAAATATTCTGAACTAAAATAGAATAATTTTAGTTTCCTTTTCTGTTCACAATTTAAAGTAGTTTAAAGGGTTTTCGGCCACGAATGCCTTTATCAAAGTGTGGATCGTTTTAGCGTAGAAGTGTTGTGACCACTGCGAAGCTCAAATGTCAAAATACAGACAGATCGGTCAACAAATGTAGTTAAAGTATTCAAAATATGAGGTTATATTAAAGCATGGTCTTATGCTGACAATTTATCGTGGAGAAGTTTTGTGACCACTACCGTTATATGGGAGTTAAATCAAAACATGAACTTATATTTACACATTTTGGTGGAGAAGTTTCATGATTGCAGGGAATTTCAGTTCAGTCTGGAAAAGTAGCTAAAACATAAATACCAAAAATCGGGAGGTTCCGTTATAAAGGGGCTATACGAAAACATGGACATATGTTGGAACTTTTTGGTGAAGAAGTTTTATGACTGCAGGGAACTTCTAATGTCTAGTTTGTAAGAAAATATAGCTAAACCCCTAAAAATACCGAAAATCGGGTTCTTTATATGGGGCTATATCAAAACATTAACCAACATATATTGACAAATTCTGATGGAGTTTTGTGACCACTCGGAGTGAGTTATATTTTTCGACTCAGACTCCGACTCCAGCAAAATTACTCGATTCCGACTCATAGACTCCGATTCCTGCTCAGACTCCGAAACCAAATTTTTTCTACATTTATTAATACACGGTTTATTTTATACTTATATGAAAATATATGAACAAAAAATGTTTGGCCTCTCTGTTCATATTATTAGAAAACTATGGAATCATGAAGACAACAACTATTTTATACTCAGTTAGAGGATGAGGCCAAGCGCTAACCTGTGTTTCTGTATTTCGAATGAGTTTGGGCGTGTTTCATTCGCACATTTCCGTTTCGACATACAGAAACAATCTGTTAATGTTTAATCTACGTTTTTTTAGGTATAAACAGTAGGATTGTCTGATCGACTGCAATTGACTTATGAGCTAAGAAAGTCACTTGCCGTAACATTCTTCTTTAAAATATTTACAACACAATTTTAAACAAGTTACCCCAAATTTAATTAACATAATTTTTTAATTTACTACTTTGTCACTTATTTAAACAATCTTCATAAACCGGAGTCTTTAGTTAATTACCACTCCCCCACAAATTTGTGGTTTTTCTTTAAAAGTGAAAATTCATAATTTATTTCTCTAATTAGAATTTTTATTTTATTCTTTGACTTTTATTTATTATGGCGTCCTTATCTTCGGCAACCAGTACAATTGTTTGGTAGGCACACGCATAAAATAGGTATAACGTGCGAAGAGAGTAAGGACAATATTTAATTTATTTGGTAAAATGAAAAATGTTTTATGCCGCTGATGTCATCCATTATTGCTGTGTCGATTAGCAAATTTTGCCATCATATTTCTTGATATTTACCCGGCACAAGGCTCTATGTAAACACTCCAAGGGTTCTGTTGGCAATTCTCTTGATGTTGTCACAATATATTGACAAGGCATATTTCCTTGTTGCACTCTTCATGGCGGCGTGGCATAGTTTGCTTGCCAAAAATTGCTATCGATAAACAGTGGGGTTGACAAGGAGGTGAGAGCTTGTAGGGAATTGTATGGGGAAGCCGAATCTTCTAATTATCACTTGTATACTTTTATCCCTAATGTTATCCTTTATGAGAGCTTTTGTTTTGTTTTCCCTAAGCCTTTAGATTTATTGCTTCTTAAAAGATCTAATACAAGTGGCTCTAATAAAGACAGATTATATCAAGAAGAACAGTTTGGGTGGCTTATTCCTATATTTGAAGATAATCGCAGATTTGTACATGAGTACAAATATACTGTTCAAGGTCGTAAATACCACAGGCAATATATTTGAATATCTTTTGAAAAATGCTTCACTACTTTTTATCCTGCCAATCAGTCATGCCAAGAATTCAATTGAAACACAAAGTGTAACAGCAACCCATGAGAAATGTTTGCTTAGCATAAAAAACCAAACAACAAAATAAGAAATAAAAGAAAGAGCCTTTTGATGTGGGCTTTATTTGGGTTATGGCCTGAAAAGTCAGCACACACACAACCAACAACATACCACAAAAATTAAAACATAAAAAAGTTTGCCAAAAACATTTTCCTTTGTGGTGCCTTTTGGAAAAAAATAATTGAGAGGTATGAGTGTGTGAACAAATTCTACGGTGTCATTTTGACATGTGACACTCAACACCAATAACGATGATAACCTTATTGATTGAAATTTCAAGCGATATTTTGTTTATTGTTTTTTTTTTTTTTTTTTTTTTGCTTTTATCGGAATATTTGAAGTGGAAATGAAGAGATCTTTTGACAGTATTCGTGTTTCAAATGAATACAAATTTTGGATGACGACGGTAAAATCTATTAAAAATTGTGGTGTTTATTTCCAACACGACTATAGAAGGAAGAGGTACCGACTTACCATGATTATCTTGACTTTTTCATATTATGGACCTAATGGCGGTTTCCGTAATTAGGAAATAAAGGATTACGTGAGAAAAAGCAAATTGAAGATGATATGTGTAGTTGTGTTGCAAAATTTGAGAGACATGCTCTTGGAATTATATTCTACGTTCGTTTTATATCAGCGACGTATCACCCCCGATCTGGTAATTATACCCTACACCACTATGTGGGGAGGGTATTATAAGTTGGTTTTGGCCAAAAAGTTTGTAACGCATCGAAATAATGGTCGTAGACCCATACTTATATATACCAAAATGAATGTCTCGACGAGCTGAGTCGATCTGGCTATGTGTGTCCGTCCGTCAGTCCGTCCGTCCGTCTGTCCGTCTGTCCATCTAAACCTTGTAATCACGCTACAGGTCGCAATTTTGATCGGATCTTCACGAAATTTTGCATGTTGATGGGGGTCCCGGAGGGGAAGAAGCCTATTGATTTTGGTGATGGTCGGATAATATTTAGGGGTCGGAAAGGGCAAAAAACTTAGGTGGATAAAAAGACAACGTTTTTTTCCAAAGCGAATATCTCAGCTTCTATATGAGGTATACCAAAAGCAAAACCTGACAATGAAAGCAGAAAATATCATCTTTCTAATGATGTAAAGTAGATGCTCGTAGGTGATCAAATAACGAAGATATCACAATAGTAGCAAATAAAACCCCAATTTTCATTTTTGCGATTTTAATTATATTGACGAATATCACACCTTTAGTTGTAAAATTTCCAAAAGCAAAGCCTGACTATGAAAGTAGAAGACCCCGTCTTTACAATGATGCAAACTAGGTCGTCGTAGGTAACCAAATGACGGAGATATCGCAATAGCCGATATTGCATCCCATTTTCCGATTTTTTTGTAATCACGCTACAGGTCGCAATTTTGATCGGATCGTCACGAAATTTTTTGGGTTAATGGAGGTCCCAAAGAGAAAGAAGCCTACTGAATTTAATGATGGTCGGATAATATTCAGGGGTCGGAATGGGCAAAAACTTATTTAGAGAAAAGGTCTACGTTTTATTTCAAATCCAATATCTCTGTTTTTTAAGAGGTATATCAAAAGCAAAACCTGGCAAGGAAAGTAGAAAATATCACCTTTACAACGATTTAAGTAGGTTGTCATAGCTGCTCAAACAACAGAGATATCGCAATAGTCGGTAATGCATCCCATTTTCTGATTTGCTTGTAGTCACGCTACAGGTCGCAATTTTGATCGGATCGTCACGAGTTTTTTGGGAGTGGATGCGGGTCCCACAGAGGAAGAAGCCTATTTAGTTTGGTGATGGTCGGATAATATTCAGGAGCCGGAATAAGCGAAAAGTTTATGTGGAGGAAAGTCAACGTTTTTTTCTTATGCGAATATCTCCGCTTCTGGTTGGAATACCCGTCAATGGAAGAAGAAAAGATCTCGTTTATATTGATGCAAAGTATGTTGGCGTAAGTGAGCAAACCGAGATATTGCAAAATTCAGTAATAAACCCAATTTTTCCATTTTTTGTAATCACGCTACAAGTTGGAATTTTGATCGGATGGTGACGAAATTTTGGGGGTAGATGGGGGCCCCACAGAGGAAGAAGCCTATTGATTTTGGCGATAGTCGGATAATATTTAGGGGTCGGAATGGGGAAAAACTCATTTGGAGACAAATTCAATGTTTTATTCTGAACTAAAGGATTCTTTGTGAATATATCAGCTTCTAGTAGTGGTATTCCAACGGCAAAGTGGAAGAAGAAAATATTACGTTTACATTGGTGTAAAGTAGGTTGGCGAAGGTGGTCAAACAAGGGAGATACAACAATAGTCGATAATGCATCGAATTCTTAAATTTTTTGCAATCAAACTACAGGTCGTAATTTTGATCGGATGGTCACGAGAGAAAGAGGCATATTATTTTTGGTGGTAGTCGGATTATATTCCCTAAAAGAAATGTTTAGCAGTGAAAAGCTTATGCAAAGGGGTAGTGGTGTAGGGTATCACATGGTCGGCCCCATCCCGACTATAGCCTTTGCTCACTTGTTTTTTATACGTTTTTCTTACATTTCAATTGCAAACATTCAAATTTTGTCCAGATAGTGGTTGTTTCAAGAAGAAACTGTGCCCTTAAACTAAACTATACTAAACAGCGTTAAGTTCGGCCGGGTTGATTTTTTACACTCACCCTATTTAATACTTCTGAACTAAAGGATCGACGTCCAAAATTTGTGGTGACCACAGACCACTTGGAATCCTAATTAATAACAAGTAACAACGGTGTTAAGTTCGGCCTGGCCGAACTTGTTATACCCTCCACCACAAGTTGAAGTAAAATGGAATAATTAGTTTCCTTTCGTATATCAAGAAGACTTAATACACTAAATTTCAGCGATTTCGGTAAACCAATGTGAGACACCATTCAATGGGGGTTATTTCAAAACTTTGATCTATACCGAAAAATTTCTGACGGAAAGTCTTTAGGCTCATAGAAGACTAAATACCAAATTTCCTATATTTCGGTAAGAGAATGTGGCTAAAACTTAAAAATACCGAAAATCAAGAAGTACGCTTCTATGGGGATTTAGGAAGACGTGGACATACTGAAAATACCCTTCTGGAATATCTTATAACTCTTAGAAGACCACATAACGAATTTCAGCCATTTCGGTTGGATATTGACGTCACAATCTTCAGTATTACGAAAATCGGGAGGTACCGTTCTATGGGGGCTATATCGAAACGTGGACCTATACCGACGAATTTTAGTCAGAAATGGGGCAATATGAAAGCGTGCACCTTTGCAGACATATTTCTGGCGAACAGTTTTATATCACATTGAAGACTAAATACCAAATTTCAGCCATTTTGGTGGAATATTGAAGACACAACCTTCAAACTACGAAAAATCGGGAGGTACCTTTCCATGGGGGCTATATGAAGGCGTGGACCTATACCGACAAATTCAAAGGGGAAGTTTGAGTACCCCCAAAGAAGTCTAAATACCCAATTTCAGCCATTTCGGTGGAATATTGAGGCCACAACGTTCGAAATACCGAAAATCGGAAGGTACCGTTCTATGGGGGCTATATGAAGGCATGGACCGATACCGACAAAGGTCTGGGGGAAAGTTTTATTCCACCAACGTAGACTAAGTACCAAATTTCAGCCATTTCGGTGTGATAATGAAGCTTAAACCTTCAAAATACGGAAAATCGGGAGGTACCGTTCTATGGGGGCTATACGAAGGTGTGGACCGATACCGACAAAATTCTGGGGGAAAGTTTTATATCCATAAAGAAGACTACGTACCAAATTTCAGCCAATTTGGTAGGAGAATAAAGCTAAAACCTTCAAAATACCGAAAATCGGGAGGTACCGTTCTATGGGGGCTATATGAAGGTGTGGATCGATACCGACAAAATTCTGGGGAAAAGTTTTATACCCCTAAAGAAGACTACATACCAAATTTCAGCCATTTCGGTGTGGTAATGAAGCTTAAACCTTCAAAATACCGAAAATCGGGAGGTACCGTTCTATGGGGGCTATATGAAGGTGTGGACCGATACCGACAAAATTCTGGGGGAAAGTTTTATATCCCTAAAGAAGACTACGTACCAAATTTCAGCCATGTTGGTAGGAGAATAAAGCTAAAACCTTCAAAATACCGAAAATCGGGAGGTACCGTTCTATAGGGGGCTATATAAAGGTGTGGACCGATGCCGACAAAATTCTGGCGGAAAGTTTTATACCCCTAAAGAAGACTACATACCAAATTTCAGGCATTTTGGTAGGATAATGAAGCAAAAATCTTAAAAATACCGAAAATCGGGAGGTACCGTTCTATGGGGGCTATATCAAAACGTGGACCGATATATCCCATTTTCAGTACCAACCATTCTGCAAGTATTAAAAACTTCTGTACCAAATTTTGACTCTCTATCTTTAAAATTGCGAGCTGTATCTTGATTTCAACAGACAGACGGACGGACGGACAGACGGACATGGTCAAATCGACATAGAATTTTATGCTGATCAATAATATATATACTTTATAGGGTCTCCGACGAATATTTCGATGTGTTACAAACGGAATGACAAATTTAATTATACCCTCCATATGGTGGAGAGTATAATAAAAACAAAATATATATTGTTGTAGCAACAATATATTTTGTGCCATTATGTTTCCTGAAAAAACAATACATAGTTTGAGATTTTTAAAAAAACACTGTTATGTTCATAAAATTTAATTGTTCCTAAAATATCTCTTCTCTGCGTGTATGTATGTTTGTATGTTAACTTAGGGCCTGTTTCACTGTTTCGAAAGAAAACGAATGAGAACGAAAAACACCTAAACTTTGATTTTCTTGGTAATATTGACTTTTTTGCTTCGAAACAGCTACAAAATTTGAAAATCATACACGAGTTTAGTAGTTTTTCTTTCGTTTTCATTTTCGTTCGACATAGTGAAACAGGCTGTTAATATGAATATTATTCAATAGATCTATTGAAACACGCTCTTACTCACCTGTGTGGGTTCAACGGATAAATAAGTCTGCTGTTGTCGCTGTTCCAGTTGTTCTTGTTCCTGTTGATGTTGCCAATAAATCCAATGCCGTTGGCGATGGTATCTCATGCAACAGCTGAGATTGTTGCTGCTGTTGTAAATGCAATTTTTGTTGCTGCTGGTAATGTTGATGATAGTATTGCTGTTGTTGTTTCATATGTTGTTGATATTCAAATTTATCCTTTTGTTGCATTTGATATTGTAATTGGTGTTTATAATTGTTGTGCTGAGGCGATTGTTGGTGTTGTTGTTGCATTTGTAATTGCAGCTGTTGTTGTTGTTTAGTAAGATGTACTGCAACAGTACCAATGGCCAGCCAACAAAAGCCAATGACCAGAATCAAGTAGATTTTCGTTGTCATCATTGTGGCAGGTTGTGTTGTGCGGTGACAACAAAGTTGGGCAAAACAGGTTTTTAAAGAATTTTTCGCAGATATGTTTTGAAATTTTATTTTATGCGTTTTTAATGTTTATTTTGTTCCAAATTTTTGTTTCTCATTGGCACCAAGTGTCTATTTGATAGCTAATGTTTCTTTTCTTGGTTTACTTGTTTTTTCACATAAGTTTCTTAAAAAGAGTTGCAAAACATAATTACTGTTAACTGCTAGCCTAAGAAAATGAGTGAAAAAATTACCAAACTTGGCAAATTTGTGGGCAAAAAATTAATAAAAACTGAAAGTTGGTTTTACGGTAGAGTCTTTGCATGTCTAAAGACTTATAAAGTTTTCATCACCATTATCATCGCCATCACCATCCACATCTTTAGTTACTTTGCTGCCTTCATCTCAATTAGTGTGTGCTTTGCCTTCAGTTCTGGCAAAACTTGATTTCACAATAAGAAGTTGTTTCACATGAAATAGCAGAACTCAAGGAGAGGAAGAAGTTGTTGCAGCAGATACCCATTGTTTGCAAAGAGCATTAAAACAACAAAGTGGAGGGGGGAAACTAAAAACAAAGCGTGTGCCATCATAATCGTTGAAGTGTACCAAGTTTAATTACATTCGGTGGCATATCTCGGAAGATTTGTAGCATACATGTTGTTGTTGGCAGTTTGTGCTTATTTTTTAATTGTTGTACCTCTGGCTGGGAAGTTAGTTATGGAAAATGAAATTGTTTTGCTAGTTTATCACTTATCAGGAAATAGACCACAGAAATTATTATAATCTTTTGAGCAAAATCAATTATAATTTGCAATAATGGTTGATAAAGTTTCAGATGGTATTAAATTTAGTGTAAATAAAAAATAATTAAAAGACTTTTCATAAGAAAACATTTT
Organism: Musca autumnalis; assembly: GCF_047663935.1. Lineage (NCBI taxonomy): Eukaryota > Metazoa > Arthropoda > Insecta > Diptera > Muscidae > Musca > Musca autumnalis. Next base: position 31,305,862 of record NW_027411866.1, on the reverse strand, counting down.
ATCGTGAATGAATATTCAATTATATAAGAGACTTAAATCTGCCAATATCTGGAATGGACGAATGTCCTTTTTCAAACGTATTTTTCATGTTATTACTAGAATATTCATGTCAGAAGAAAAATTGTTTGGTTATGGTTGTCATTTATTTCATAAAAGACCCCTTTGGTAGACAGCTGTTTGAAGAAAACTCCTTACAGTGGTATTTTATTCTGGAGAAGATCCATACATTGATCTTATGTTTCTTATAAGACTCCTACGGAGGCTTCTCTCATGAGAATAAGTGCATGTAGACTAAAAGATACAATTCAATGATATGGGGACAATGGTACAAGCACAGGCGAACTCGTAAAGAACTTAGACGGATGTACACCCTCAGCCTATTACTAAAAAAACAATATCAGAAGTAATGAAACATTGGTCACACGAATAAAATCGAACGGGAGGTATCGTTTTTCTGGCGGAAAATTTTTAGGCTCAAAGAAGACCAAGTGACGTCACTACCTTTAGAATAACGAAAATCGGGAGGTACCGTTCTATGGGGGTTGTATCGAAACGTGGACCTATTCCGACGAATTTCAGTCAGAAAGGCTTTTACCTCCAACAAAGACTATATACCAAAATTCAGTCATTTCGGTGGGTTGCTGTGGCCACAAACTTCAAAATATCGAAAATCGGGAGGTACCGTTCTCTGAGGGCTATATGAAGGCGTGGACCTATACCGACAAATTTCTAGGAGAAAGTCTTACACCTCCAACGAAGACTAAGTACCAAATTTCAGGCATTTCGGTGTGATAATAAGGCTAAAACCTTCACAATACCGAAAATCAGGTGGTACCGTTATATGGGGACTATATAAAGGCGTGGACCTATACCGACAAATTTCTGGGAGAAAGTTGTATACCCCAAACTAAGACTAAGTGCAAATTTCAGGCATTTCGGTCTAATAATGAGGCTAAAATCTTCAAAATACCGAAAATCGGCTGGTACCGTTCTATGAGGCTATATGAAGGCGTGGACCTATACCGACAAATTTCATGTGGAACGATTAATAAATACCCCAAATGAAGTCCAAATACCAAATTTCAGCCATTTCTGAGGAATATTGAAGCCACAACCTTCAAAACACCAAAAATCGGGTGTTACCGTTCTATGGTGGCTATATGAAGGCTTGGGCCTATACTGAAAAATTTCATACGGAAAATTTAATACCCCAAATGGAGACGAAGCACCAAATTTCACCCATGTCGGTGAGATAATGAGGCTAAAACCTTCAAAATACCGAAAATCGGGAGGTACGTTCTATGGGGGCTATATGAGGGCGTGGGCCTATACCGACAAGTTCCATATGGAACATTTAGTACCCCAAATGAAAACCAAATACAAAATTTCAGCCATTTCGATGGATTATTGTGGCCACAACCTTCAAAATACCGAAAATCGGGAGGTACCGTTCTCTTAGGGCTATATGAAGGCGTGGACCTATACCGACAAATTTCTAGGAGAAAGTCTTACACCTCCAATGAAGACTAAGTACCAAATTTCAGCCATTTCGGTGTGAAAATCGGGTGGTACCGTTCTATGAGGCTATATGAAGGCGTGGACCTATACCGACAAATTTCAAGTGAAACGATTAATAAATACCCCAAATGAAGTCCAAATACCAAATTTCAGCCATTTCTGAGGAATATTGAAGCCACAACCTTTAAAACTCCAAAAATCGGGTGGTACCGTTCTATGGTGGCTATATGAAGGCTTGGGCCTATACTGAAAAATTTCATACGTAAAATTTAATACCCCAAATGAAGACGAAGTACCAAATTTCAGCCATGTCGGTGAGATAATGAGGCTAAAACCTTCAAAATACTGAAAATCGGGAGGTACGTTCTATGGGGGCTATATGAGGGCGTAGGCCTATACCGACAAGTTCCATATGGAACATTTAGTACCCCAAATGAAAACCAAATACCAAATTTCAGCCATTTCGGTGGATTATTGTGACCACAACCTTCAAAATACCGAAAATCGGGAGGTACCGTTCTATGGAGCCATGCGAAGGCGTGGATCTATACCGACAAGTTCCATATGGAACATTTAGTACCCCAAATGAAAACCAAATACCAAATTTCAGCCACTTCGGTGGATTATTGTGGCCACAACCTTCAAAATACCGAAAATCGGGAGGTACGGTTCTATGGTATTTGGGTGCGGATTTGTACTTGGTCGGAAGTTAAAACACCTGGTCTCTAGCTTCACACAGGTGAATGAAAGACTTGCAACAATAATAGCAACATTCTTGAACATCAGCTTAATTGCGCTCATGCTCCCACTTAAGACAAGGACGAACTGACCAAAGATATATTTTATGAGCGCTTAGAAGAAGCATATGGCCGTTGTCCTGCCCATGACATTAAAATTATTCTAGGCGATTTTAATGCCAAAATTAGACAGGAGAATATCTTTGGCCCAACAGTCGGGAAATTCAGTCTCTACAGTGAAACATCTGACAATGGTATGAGGCTGATAGACTTCGCAGCGACAAAAAATATGGTAGTTAGCAGCACCAGATTTCAACATCTCGACATCCATAAGGGCACCTCGCTGTCTCCAAATCAGAAAACAAGAAATCAAATTGATCACGTTGTGATAGATGGAAGACATTCATCGAGCGTGTTGGATGTGTGTTCGTTCCGAGGAGCAAACATAGACTCGGACCACTACCTTCTTGCAGCAAAGGTACGCACCCGGTTAAACGTAGCATATAAAGTACGAACAGACACAAGACGAAAGTTAGACATCGGTAAGCTGCAATCACAATACATAGCCATAGCATATTCCACTCAACTAGCCCAATTGCTTAATCAAAGCACTCATCATCCCGATAACACATCAGAGCAACGGCATAGTATTGCCCACTCCATGCAAACAGCCGCAAAATCCATACTTGGATACCAGAGGCCTCCATCAAGGAATTTATGGCATGATCAGGAGTGTCGAGCTGATACCGAAGGGAAAAATGCGGCATATAGAGCTACCTTACAATCCGTAGCAGCGCGTAGCGCACGAGAGAGATATCGGGAGAAAAGGAGAGAGGAGAAACGTCTTTTCCGCAGGAAAAAGAGAGAGATGGAAAAGCGGGAGTGTGAAAAAATCGAGATGTACAGGAACCAGAATGAAGTCCGAAAATTCTACCAAAGAGTCAAGCATCAAACTGATGGCTTTGGTACAGGCACATCCTCCTGTATAGTTGCTGGTCTATAATTTGCTGGTCTGGTAATTTGGTAACTGATACAGATAGTGTGCTCAGGATATGGAACCAACATTTTTCAAAACTGTTGGTATTCAATAGCAGCGAAGACGACGAAGATACCACAGAGCCAATCCAAGAAGATGGTATTGAATGTATACCGCCCAGCCAAGATGAGGTAAAGACAGTAATAAATCGGCTGAAGAATAATAAGGCAGCAGGAGCCGATGACTTACCAGCCGAAGTGTTCAAGACCGGAGGCGGCAAGCTGATAAGGTGTATTCATCAGCTAGTTAGCATCATCTGGCAGGAAGAACGAGTACCCGACGATTGGAACCTGAGTTGTCTCTGCCCCCTCCACAAGACAGGAGATAAGACTGTATGCTCTAACTATAGGGGCATAAGTCTACTCACTATTCCCTACACGATCGTGTCAGGGATATTGTGCGAACGACTAAACGACTAAAGCCTGCGGTCAACGAGATAATAGGGCCATTCCAGTGCGGCTTTAGACCTGACAAGTCCACCATTGACCAAATATTTACTCTGCGGCAAATCCTGGAGAAGACCCAAGAGATGCAGGTCGACACTTGCGTTCAAAGGTACTCCAAGCCATGTCTGAATTTGGTACCACGTAAAGCTCATTCGGCTTTGTAAAATCACTTTAACTGACACGAGATCCTCAGTTAAAATAGGAAAGAACCTCTCCGAAAAGTTTTGTACCAAAAGAGGATTCAGGCAAGGAGACAAAGGTTATACGAGAGGCAAACGTCAAATGAAGTGGGCCAATCTACACCAATAGCCACATGTTACTTGCTTATGCTGATGATATAGATATCATGGGATGATCAGTAAAAAAATAAATGATACCTTTATTAAGGTCGAAGGAGAATCTGCTAAGGTGGGTCTGGCGGTAAACGGTGAGAAGACTAAGTTGATGGTGTCGATGTGCAATGCGTCCATTGAGCTCGGACCAATTGCGGAAGTTGGTTCCTATAATTTTGAGGTAGTAAAAGACTTCGTCTACCTCGGCACCTCCGTAAACACAACAAACGACATCAGTTGTAAAATAAAAAGAAGAATTGTATTGGCCTACAGATGCTACTTTGGTTTAAGTAAGCAGTTAAAAAAACAAAGCCACATCTCGCCTAGTTCGGGCTATGGAACAAATGTTCTGTAATGGGCCAGATAAGTAAGTAAGTCTTTGTGGTCTCTATTTCAACGTTTTAATTTTATTCTTCATACTTCCATCGATAATGTCCCGAAGGGTCCAAAAAGCCTGCTCAATGGCGGTCGTGTAAAATATGAAGGATTTTATTCGTGTTCATTCATGATCGTGTTCACTTGATCTGTAAGTGGAATAATTAGGCCGACTGTATATGATACCTACGAAAGAAACATGTACCTAGCCTGTAGTAGTCTTGGGAATTTTTTTTTAATTCCTCATGAATATTATTTTGTAGATTAATATTTCGCCATATTCCCAACACAAAAAATCCTTATTCCTGTGGCATACGAATACAGAAAATTAAAAACAAAAAACATTTCAACCAAATTATAAAACTTTTGGAAAACTTATATTCATACATCTTTATAACATTCTTAATGATGTATTTTTAGCGCACAAGCCACCACAAACTCACAGACTGTAAGTGTACAATACATCTTATCCTCTACGAAGTTCATTGTAGTAGTAAATTGACGTTAAATAATAAATGAATGAATATTTAAGGATGTATTTGTGTGTACGATATGTATCATTTCTATAATTGTGTCAATGTTTGTGTGTGTACGAGTATTTGCATGCCGGTTGGCAGAAGTGGAGCGTTGTCGTTCACTGGGTTTGTTGGTCACATACATGGACTGTGTTGGATAAAGATGTTATTTGGTGAGAATGTGTGTTAACAAAAGTACACTTTAAACTTGAAAATGATTAATGTTTAAATGAGTTTTAAAAAGAACCACACATTGAGACAATAGGGTGGTACTACTAGGGAATGATATAATTGAAAACAAGTAAGAAAGTCGTTAAGTTCGGCCGGGCCGAACTTGTTATACCCTCCACCACAAGTTGTATTGAAGTAAAAAGGAATAATTAGTTTCCTTTCGTGTATGAAGAAGACTTAATACTAAATTTCAGCAATTTCGGTAAAACAATGTGAGGAACCATTCTATGGGGGCTATTTCAAAACGTCGATCTATACCGACAAATTTCTGACGAAAAGTTTTTAGGCTCAAAGAAGACTAAATACCAAAATTCCTATATTTCGGTAAGAGAATGTGGCTAAAACTAAAAAAATACCGAAAATCAAGAAGTAAGCTTCTATGGGGATATAGGAAGACGTGGACCTATACTGATAATACTCTTCTGGAATATTTTATAACTCTTGGAAGACGAAATAACGAATTTCAGCCATTTCGGTTGGATATTGACGTCACAATCTTCAGTATTACGAAAATCCGGAGGTACCGTTCGATGGGGGCTATATCGAAACGTGGACCTATACCGACGAATTTTAGTCAGAAATGGGGCAATATGAAAGCGTGGACCTGTACAGACATATTTCTGGCGAACAGTTCTATATCACATTGAAGACTAAATACCAAATTTCAGCCATTTTGGTGGAATATTGAAGACTCAACCTTCAAAATACGAAAAACCGGGAGGTACCTTTCCTTGGGGGCTATATGAAGGCGTAGACTATACCGACAAATTTAAAGGGGAAGTTTGAGTACGCCCAACGAAGTCTTAACACCAAATTTCAGCCATTTCGGTGGAATATTGAGGCCACAACGTTCAAAATACCAAAAATCGGGAGGTACCGTTCTATGGGGGCTATATGAGGCATGGACCGATACCGACAAAGTTCTTGGAGAAAGTTTTATACCACCAACGTAGACTAAGCACCAAATTTCAGCCATTTCGGTGTGATAATGAATCTAAAACATTCAAAATACCGAAAATCGGAGGTACCGTTCTATGGGGGCTATATGAAGGTATTGACAGATACCGACAAAATTCTAGGGGAAAGTTTTATACCCCTAAAGAAGACTACGTACCAAATTTCAGCCATTTTGGTACGATAATGAAGCTAAAACCTTAAAAATACCGAAAATCTGGAGGTACCGTTCTATGGGAGCTATATGAAGGTGTGGACCGATACCGACAAAATTCTGGGGGAAAGTTTTATACCCATAAAGAAGACTACGTACCAAATTTCAGCCATTTTGGTAGGATAATGAATCTAAAACCTTCAAAATACCGAAAATCGGGAGGTACCGTTCTATGGGGGCTATATGAAGGTGTAGACCGATACCGGCAAAATTCTGGGGGAAAGTTTCATACCCCTAAAGAAGACTACGTACCAAAGTTCTGCCATTTTGGTAGGATAATGAAGCTAAAACCTTAAAAATACCGAAAATCGGGAGGTACCGTTCTATGGGGGCTATATGAAGGTGTGGACCGATACCGACAAAATTCTGGGGGAAAGTTTTATACCCCTAAAGAAGACTATGTACCAAATTTCAGCCATTTTGGTAGGATAATGAAGCTAATGCCCTAAAAATACCGAAAATCGGGAGGTACCGTTCTATGGGGGCTATATGAAGGTGTGGACCGATACCGACAAAATTCTGGGCGAAGGTTTTATACCCTTAAAGAAGACTACGTACCAAATTTCAGCCATTTTGGTAGGATAATGAAGCTAAAATCTTAAAAATACCGAAAATCGGGAGGTACCGTTCTATGGGGGCTATATCAAAACGTGGACCGATATATCCCATTTGCAATACCAACCATCCTGCAAGTAATAAAAACGTCTGTACCAAATATTGACTCTCTATCTTTAAAATTGCGAGCTGTATCTTGATTTCAACAGACAGACGGACGGACTGACGGACGGACGGACGGACAGACGGACATGGTCAAATCGACATAGAATTTTATGCTGATCAATAATATATATACTTTATAGGGTCTCCGACGAATATTTCGATGTGTTACAAACGGAATGACAAATTTAATTATACCCTCCATATGGTGGAGGGTATAAAGAAAGTAAATAGAAACCACTATAATAAATAGAAAAGTATTACGTTCGAGATATGAAGGATTTAAAAACGTCGAAATTAGTTCTTTCAATACCTACTATACACCAATATTTCAGTAATCCAGAGTCTGCTGGAGATAAACTTTCTTTTTATACCCTCAGCATTTATGCTAACGAGGGTATATACACTTTCATACGGCCAAAATTTGCCTCATCGAAATAATGCTTTTAGGACCCAAGTATTTTTGAGCAGAATCCCTTTCAGACATTTTGGAGTTGCTTTAACAATGTCCGTCCATTGGTCCGTCCCGCTATGGCACCATATGTAGTGGTTGGAGAGCACGTTAGCTCTCGAACTGATCAACCGATTTGGTCCAAATGTTAGCCTTCGTCATATTCTCTGCAAACTTAATTTCAGTTCGGTACTTCCCTCACTATTTAAAAAATGTCACTAACATGCTATGCACGATGTCCCTTGGACCCGTTCATTTGGTCCCAATCTCCAATCTTGGATCTTCTAATATTTTGTCCAAATTTAGTCTATCTCCTTAGGAAACCTCCCCCACAAAAATCCAACTTTTGTGTCTAAGTGCAGTTGAGGGTCTGATCTTTAGAAATGTATACCGATGCTGTTCCTTGTGGTCCTGTTTTTCTGACATACTGGTCCAAATGTCTATCGTTAAGATATGGAATGGAATCCTAATCCTCATTTTGTCGGCAAATTCAAATGTCCAAAACGGCAACAAAATTCTGAAAGGACACTAAATAGATTCGATCTATCCGTAGATGACAGTTTCAATTCAGATAGCCTGAGGGTATATCTCTGTAGGCAAAGCCGACTGATATTTCTTTACTTGTTTAGAAATAATTTCAAATAAGGAAGGATCGTTCCTAGAATATTTATATGCTCCAGTAAGTTGTTGATTGAGATTGATTTTTGTAGTTGATTGTACTCTTAATTTTTGGGCGGTTCGCTATCTGTGCACCAGAATCGGGGAAAAAAGTACAAAAATCGAATATTTTTAGAAGTTTTTCGCTATTTTCACCATTAAGGAGCGTTCATAGACAGTTGGTATGTTCCAGAAAGTTGTTTACTGGTATTTTTGCCACACTAATGTTGTTAATTCTTTTCTTGAGAAATCGCAATTGTATTGCTATTTTGGCCATTAAGAACCGTTTCTACAGAGTTCATATGTTTTAGAAAGTTGTTTATTGGGACCTACGGTACATTTTTGCAGACGGAGGTTTGCTTCAATTCCGCTCGGTGTGATATCTGTACCCTAAAATCCAAGAAAAAATCATAGGCGAAAATTTTACCTTGACGATTTTGACCTTGAAGATGAGGTTAAATTAATTTTATGTGTGCACAACTATTATTCTTTAAGACATGACACATGTCTTCCTATTTTTGGTCTTCTAACACGCTGCGGTGTCAGAATATCGTTAATAATGTTGGTGTTGCATAGTGTAATTATAACAAAGACTCCAAAAATTATTAAACACTGAGCGTATTTCAAGCATACCAACATCAACATATCATATAGTTTGAAGTCATCTACTTCAACATTACATGTTTTCCATCATTTTTACATTGTTTCCCTGTGTAAAATATTTTTCACTGTCAATAACATCTTAATATCCAGCCTTCCCACCATCCAGCAACATTCAGTAAATGAGCACAAAACCACATGGTAATGTAAAATTCAAAATGATTTTTTGAACATTTACAAAGAGCAATTCCTTTGCTTCACGTTCACTGTTTGTGGCGGAGGGAAGTGACAAGAAAAATGGCCAAAACAAACACTAATACGGAAAATATGGCAAGGAAAAGGAACAAATGTTCGCCTACATTCCGTCAATTCCAGTGTCGCTGTGAGAAGCCAAATCCAAACAGAACCCAATACATCGTAGCATTCATATTTCAGCAAACATTGGCAATGGTATGATTTCCATTTGTTTGCTGCACTTTTATGAGCATTACACGATAAAACTCAAATACCCACCAATCACATATACGACTCACACCACACACACCCATCATGATTAAACATTCACTGTAAAACTGTTAAGCAATGCTGCGCAGATAAACATGAAACGTTTAAAACGTATTCAAAATTTCACTTTTGCAAACCGAGTGTCATTGCGTGTGTCTGGAGGTGGCAGTGTTTGTTAAAGACGCGAGCAAAATGAATGATGAAACATCAGTCAAACAAGCTCTAGCTTCAATTTCAAATGAAGGCTAAAATTGTTTTATTTCTTTCATTTTGGTGCAGCGGAATACACAGTGGGTCGGATAAAATTTGAAAATGGAAAAAAAGTCGACACGGAACAATTAGCCCGTTACTTATTTCTACAGATATACATACATTAAATATATACTGTACAAACTATTAGCTGGATAAAATGTCCTATACGGATAAAATGCTCATATAGAAAATATAATATCGAAAAATATTCCCACAGAAAAGGTTATACGGACAATATTTTCTATAGAAATACATTAGCAAGATAATATTTATACCCTATACCACAATGTGGAAAGGGTATTATAAGTTTATTTTGGTAAAAATTCATGTAACACCGCGAAATATTCGTCGGAGACCCCCAATGTGGTATACCAATCTTCACATCTCGACGAGATAAAGCGATTTTGAGATGTGTGTCCGTCCGTCAGTCCGTCCGTCTGTCCATTATAAATTGTAAACACGCTCCAGGCCGCAATTATGGACCGATCGTCACGAAATTTTGTATGGAGGTCGGGTTCAGATCAGAATAGATCCCTATTCTTATTGGTGATGATCATGATACATGTAGCGGGTGAAATGGACCAAAAACATAATATTAATACAATTTTCTAGCGGCTCTGTAGGTCTCAATAATAGTCCGATCAACGAGTAATTTTAAATAAGGTAAGAGTATATCACAAAGGAGATGCTTGCAATTTGAGATGGCGATCGGATAATATTTAGAGGGTTAAATGGACCAAAACTTTTGTGTGAAAATTGTGAAAATTTTTAATATACAGCATATATCTTAATTCCTGGAAGTGACATTCCGGACAAGTGAGATATACTTGAAAGTGGAACGCTTGACCTTTCAAGTGATGCCAATTATGTTGGTGTGCATGATCAGATAACAGAGTGACAGCCTAATATATTCCGTTATGTGTTTGTAGTGTAATAATAAACTCGCTAGAAGTCGCAATTATACATCAATAGTCACGAAATTTTGCACCGGGTAATAGTATAGGTCAAAAAAGATGCCTACAATTTTGAATGATGATCTGATATTCTTTAGCGGGTGAAATGGACCATTACTTTTGTATGAAAAATATATAAATTTTATTTTTGGTCGATATTTTAATTCCTTGAGGACATATATATTTCGCAAAGTAGCCTACATATGAAAAAAACTACTGACCTTTCCTCTGATGTAAATTGCAATAAAGTGTTTGCTAGATAACGGGACTACTACCTAATATATAATGGGTTCTGTGTAGAGAACCACATTTTTATCCCATGCTACTTATTTACTCTCCAAAAGTTAATGTAACACCACGAAATATTCGTCCTAGACCCCTTATTTGGTATGCCGAAATTCATATCTCGACGAGATAAAGCGATTTAGCAATGTGTGTCCGTACAATTAAAAATTGTAAACAAGCTTAAGGCCGCAATTATGGACCTATACTAACGAATTTTTTAAGGTGGTTGGGTTCGGGCCAGAATAGAAGTGATTAGTTTTTGGTGATGATCGTGAAATGTACAGAGGATGAAATGGACCAAAAACAACATGTTAACCAATTTTGTAGCGGCTCTGTAGGTCAAAATAATAACCCGCAAAATTTTAAACAAAGTTTGAGTTTATGATGAAGAAGAAGCGTACAAACCAACGTGAAGATCAGATAATACTTAGCGGGTTAAATGGACTAAAATTTTTGTGTGAAATTGGTAAAAAATTCAATAACGTAGCGGTTAAACAACGGAAGTAGTAGTACTACATAAGTGGGTTTCATTACATTTTAGTTTGTGTGAACTAAATTTTCCTTTCCTGCTACAAAAATGTCTTTGCCATGCTAGATAACTTTTTGGTTTTGGTCATAAGTATTATACATTACATATCTGATATTTGATAATTAAATTTTCATAATCATTGAAAAGAAGTTCCGTGGAGAGCGATTGTCCAGGGATAGTGGTATAGGGTATCCCATGGTCGGCTCCGTCCGACTATAGACTTTTCTTACTTGTTTCTATAAGAAAATGTTATCTGAAAAATTCTTTCTATATGAAAATATTATGTGGATAATATTTTCTACAAAAAAATGTTACTTAGATAATATTTTTTATAGGAAAATGTTATCTGGATAATATTTTCTATAAGCAAATGTTATCTGCATAATATTTTCTATAGGAAAATGTTATCTGTATAATATTTTCTTTAAGAAAATAATACCTGGATATTATTTCTATAGATTAATGTTGTCTGTATAATATTTTCTATAGGAAAATTTTATTAAATTTTTTCAGAAAACTATTATCTGGATAATATTTCTATAGGAAAATGTTATCACGATATAATTTTCTATTGGTAATGTATATTTTCTATAGGAAAATCTTATCTGGATAATATTTTGTATCGGAAAATGTTATCTGGATAATATTTTCAATAGAAAAATCTTATCTGTATAATATTTTCTATAGGAAAATGTTAACTGGATAATCTAATATATAGGAAAGCGTTATCATTATAATATTTTTTATATGAAAACTTAATCTGGATAACATTATCTATAGGAAAATGATACCTGAATAATATTTTCTTTGGAAAAATGTTTTAATAGGAAATACAATATTTTTTTTTTATTTTATATTATAGTTGTCCTTCGGAATTTATCTTCTCACTGGAATTTATAATTTATCTTTAAGCCAAACTAACAAATCAAGAAGAAAATATAATATCCACAAAAGGTTATCCGGACAATATTTTCTATAGACAAATGTTATCCGGATAATATTTTCTATTGGAAAAAGTTATCTGGATAATATTTTCTATAGACAATTCTAATCTGAATAATATTTTTTATAGGAAAATGTTAACTGGACAATATTTTTTATAGAAAAATGTTATCAGGATATTTTTGTCTGTAGGAAAATGTTATCAGGATAATGTTTTCTGAAGGAAAATGTTATCCGGATAATATTGTCTATAGGAAAATGTTATCAGGATAATATTTTCTATAGGAAAATTTTATCAGGACAATATTTTCTATAGGAAAATGTTATCTGGATAATATTTTCTATAGGAAAATGTTATCTGGATAATATTTTCTATAGGAAATTGTTATCTGGATAATATTTTCTATAGGAAATTGTTATCTGGATAATATTTTCTATAGGAAAATGTTATCTGGATAATATTTTCTATAGGAAAATGTTATCTGGATAATATTTTCTATAGGAAAATGTTATCTGGATAATATTTTCTATAGGAAAATGTTATCTGGATAATATTTTCTATAGGAAAATGTTATCTGGATAATATTTTCTATAGGAAAATGTTAACTGGACAATATTTTTTATAAAAAATGTTATCAGGATATTTTTTTCTGTAGGAAAATGTTATCAGGATAATGTTTTCTATAGGAAAATGTTATCAGGATAATATTTTCTATAGGAACATGTTATCAGGATAATATTTTCTATAGGAAAATGTTATCACGATAATATTTTCAATAGAAAAATGTTATCAGGATAATATTTTCTATAGAAAAATGTTATCAGGATAATATTTTCTATAGGAAAATGTTATCAGGATAATATTTTCTATAGGAAAATGTTATCAGGATATGTCTTCTATAGGAAAATGTTATCAGGATAATATTTTCTATAGGAAAATGTTATCAGGGTAATATTTTGTATAGAAAAATGTTATCAGGATAATATTTTCTGTAGGAAAATGTTATCAGGATAATATTTTCTATAGGAAAATGTTATCTGGATAATATTTTCTATAGGAAAATGTTATCTGGATAATATTCTCTATAGGAAAATGTTATCTGGATAATATTTTCTATAGGAAAATGTTATCTGGATAATATTTTCTATAGGAAAATGTTATCTGGATAATATTTTCTATAGGAAAATGTTATCTGGATAATATTTTCTATAGGAAAATGTTATCTGGATAATATTTTCTATAGGAAAATGTTATCTGGATAATATTTTCTATAGGAAAATGTTATCTGGATAATATTTTCTATGGGAAATTGCTGCAATTGCTATATTGTTATAGGAAAATGTAACCGTGATAATATTTTCTATAGGAAAATGTAACCGTGATAATATTTTCTATAGGAAAATGTAACCGTGATAATATTTTCTATAGGAAAATGTAACCGTGATAATATTTTCTATAGGAAAATGTTATCTGGATAATATATTCTATAGGTAAATGTTATTTGGATAATATTATTTATAGGACAATTTTATCTGGATAATGTTTTCTATAGGAAAATGTTATCTGGAAAATATTTTCCATAGGAAGATGTTATTTGGATAATATGTTCTATATAAAATATTATCTGGATACTATTTTCTACAGGAAATTGTATTCTTGATAATATTTTCAATAGGAAAATTTTATCAGGATAATATTTTCTGTAGACAAATATTATCTAGGTAATATTTTCTATAGGCAAACATTATCTAGATAATATTTTCTATTTTCCATAGGAAAATGTTATCTGGATAATTCTTTCTATAGAAAAATGTTTTCTGGATAATTTTTTCTATAGGAAAATGTTATGTTTATATTGCCTATAGAAAAATGTTATCTTGATAATATTTTCTATAGGAAAATGTTATCTTGATATTATTTCCTATAGGAAAATGTTATCTGGATAATTTTTTCTATGGGAACATGTTATCTAGATAATTTGTTCTACAGAAAAATGTTATCTGGATAATATTTCTTCAGAAAATTGTTATCTGAATAATATTTTCTATATGAAAATGTAATCTGGATACTATTTTCTACAGGAAATTGTATTCTTGATAATATTTTTAATAGGAAAATGTTATCTGGATAATACTTTCTATAGAAAAATGTTATCTGGATAATTTTTTCTATAGGAAAATGTTATCAGGTTAATATTTTCTTCAGGAAAATCTCATCTGGATGGTATTTTCTATAGGAAAATGTTTTCTGGTTAATATTTTCTATAGTAAAATGTTATCTACATAATGCCTATAGGAAAATGTTATCTAGATAATATTTTCTATAGAAAAATGTTATCTGGACAATTTTTTCTATAGGAAAATTTTATCGGGATAATATTTTCTATAGGAAAAATTTTTCTTGACAATATTTTCTATAGGAAAATGTTATCTGGATAATATTTTCTATAGGAAAATGAGATCAGGATAATAATCTTTATAGGATAATATTATCTGGATAATATTCTTTATAGGAATATATTATCTGAAAATATTTTCTATAGAAAATTATATATGAGTAATATGTTCTATGGGAAGTTGTTATATGTATAATATTTTTAAGAAATATTAATAAATAATAATACTTCCTATAGAAAAATGTTATCTGAATAATATTTTCTAAAGGAAAATGTTATCTAAATAATATGTTCTATAGGAAAATGCTACTATATAATATTTTCTGTTGGAATATGATATCTAGATAATATTTTCTATAGGGAAATCCTCGAATATATTCTTCTAGAGACGCCAGTAATATTGATGTTTTCTTGTAGAAAACGTCATTTGGCTAACGTTTTAATACGTTAGTTTAGGTCCGGGAAACGTAACGTAATCTTGCAGAAAGTGCTTCAAAATCAAAGGAATGTTATGCGTGTAGTATAATTAAAGCGAAGACAATATTTTGTCCCACTGTTCTACCATTTAGCCCCTCAGTCAGATGCAACATAAAAGAATTACTTGCTGCACCACTTGTTCAGTGTCTATGGTGAATGTGAAGCAACATAAACAACGCTTTAGTTTAGCAAGAGTTGAGACGTCTGGGCACATTCGAATTATAAATGCAACCAGTAATGGGAAAAATTGAATAGAAATACTATATTTGGATGAAAATAAAAAGCAACAAGAGATTGTGGTTGTTCACAACTTAACCATGTACATATGTATGTATATTTAATATGTTCAGACGTAAGTATGCAATCACAAGGCATCTACTTAGCTATAACTATAAGAGGAAAATGATTTATAATGAGGAATTATGAACAAGTAAATAATTTTTTTAATGAATTAACTTATGTATCAGTGGAAGTCTAGATTAGATTCAAAGACATATTGCCAAGAAGCCTGTTTGATGGTGATTAATTTCAACAAAAATTTTGTATAGATGTTTAAAATGTACTAAGTGTTAATATTTTTGGATATATGAATAATGTATACACTCGTTATTATCTTCATTGGCAATTTCATACAATTAGATATGAAAGTGTATTAGCTCAAAGGCAAACTATTAAGTCCATTACTACTTGTTTTGTATGCATTGAAAAAATTTGGATTTTTTATTAAGTTCAGAAGATCGATATGAATTTTTAAGACCCTAACACCTTCGTAGCTCCTTAAGTTACAATATTGTTGTAATGAAAATAATTACATTTTCCACTTCATTTATTTTTCCTCCATACTAAAAACTATAAAAATAAATTGCAACAAAACATTTTCCGCATATTATGTATTCATGCGCGCTTGTTTGTTTGTCTTCATTTACGTGGTTTAACAATATTTAAGTCGATTTTTCATTTCACATTATTGTGTTGTGGAGTCAGGAAAATATCTGCAGTTCATTTAGATTATATTATTATTTTTAACAATAACAGTGTATGGATAATCATTATCGGAAAGGGGTTTCTCCGTATAATGATAAAAATTAAAAACAAGTAAAAAGTCGTTAAGTTCGACCGGGCCGAACTTTTTATACCCTCCACCATAAAAAAGTCTTAATTAAAATGGAATAATTAGGGTCCTTTCACAATTTTAGGTGTAACAACTTTTCGACAATGGTGAGTATATTAAAAACCCCGAAGGACAGATGCGCCGTGAGTCGAACTTTCGCGTTATGGCGTGATGAAGTTTTTTGCAAGAGACCCTGTAAGCCATCATTAATTAGCATTATATCTTTGTTTGTTGTTTTTGTAGAGCACTTAAGCAACAGTGAACAAATATACAACGCTAATTCCTGATGGCCCACAGGGTCTCTAACAAAAATTTGTCCTTCGAGGTTCATAATATACTCACCAAGGCCTCTCTTCCCCAAGAGGAATTTTCCGTGCCTCAGACTTTCACCTCCATTTTGTTGCACAGTGTTATCTAATCGAATCTAAAAAAATGTGTTCAGCTAGGTGAAAGGTACCACCTACGGGGCTATATCAAAGAGTCAACCTATTTTTAAATTTTTAGGCGGAAAAGTTTTATATCTGCAGGGAACTTATAGAGTCACATTGAGGGTAGTTTCATCAAAACAATGTAGACCATCAAAAATGGACCCATGTTGACGAATTTTAGTGAAGAAATTTCGTGACCACTGAAAATTCCCGAAAATCGGGAGGTACAGTTATATGGGGGGATATACCAAAACATGGACCTATATTGACGATTATTTTTGAATAGACAAAATTGTAGCTAAAATTCTCAAAATACCGATCATTACAGCTAGTTCGGTTAAAAATTGCAGCTAAAATTCTCAAAATACCGAAAATCGGGAGATACCGTTATATGGGGGCTATACCAAAACATGGACCTATATTGACGATGTTTCGTTGGAGATGTTTTATGACCACTGAGAACTTCAAATGTCAAATTACAGCTAGTTCGGTTAAAAATTGCAGCTAAAATTCTCAAAATACCGAAAATCGGGAGATACCGCTATATGGGGGCTATACCAAAACATGGACCTATGTTGACGATGTTTCGTGGAGATGTTTCATGACCACTGAGAACCTCAAATGTCAAATTACAGCTAGTTCGGTTAAAAATTGTAACTAAAATGCTCAAAATACCGAAAATCGGGAGGTACGGTTATAAGGGGGCCATACCAAAACATGGACCTATGTTGACGATGTTTCATAGAGATATTTCATGACCACTGAGAACCTCAAATGTCAACTTGCAGATAGTTCGGTTTCAAATTGTGGCTATAATTCTCAAAATACCGAAAATCGGGAGGTACCGTTCTATGGGGGCTATACCAAAACATGGACCTATGTTGACGATGTTCAGTGGAGATATTTCATGACCACTGAGAACCTCAAATGGCAAATTACAGCTAGCTCGGTTAAAAATTGTAGCTAAAATTCTCAAAATACCGAAAATCGGGAGGTACCGATATATGGGGGCTATACCAAAACATGGACCTATGTTCACTATGTTTGGTGGAGATATTTCATTACCACTGAGAACCTCAAATGTCAAATTGCAGATAGTTCGGTTAAAAATTGTGGCTAAAATTCTCAAAATACCGAAAATCGGGAGGTACCGTTATATGGGGACTATACCAAAACATGGACCATCCTTTGGGATATAAGTTTGTTGATCACTAGGAACCCCAAGTGCCAAATTATAGCTAGTTCGGTCTGCAAATGTGGCGAATAACGTCAAAATACCTCAAATCCGGAGGTACCGTTATATGGGGGCTATACCAAAGAGTGGACCGATTTAGCCCATCTTCGAACTTGACCTGCCTATGGAAAAAAGACCCACGGGTGCAAAATTTCAGCACTCTATCTCAATTATTGCGGACGCTAGAGTGATTACAACAGACGGACATGGCTAGATCGTCTTAGAATTTTATCCTGATCAAGAATATATATACTTTATAGGGTCGCAAATGATTAGTTCGATGTGTTACAAACGTAATGACAAACTTAATATACCCTCCATACTATGGTGGAGGGTATAATAACTTAATATGAATTCATTGATATAAGAGAAGCCTCCCTTGTCTTTACTGGGATGTTTGTGGAAAATTTATAAATTATACATTTCTAAAAAATAATCGAAAATTGGAAAATTCAAATTGATTAGCCCCTCCTGCTACATCTTCAAATTGTCTTTGAATATCAGGTTCCTTTTTGGAATACACCATGCAATTTGGTATATTTGATAATTAGGAAAATTGCAAGTTTATTGAAGATCTATCGTCCAAAAATTGTGCACCAGTACCTCACATATGCTTCGAAAATAGTTCATTGTGAGCATATATTGTGATATCTAAAATATATTTTATACCGGTAGAAATAACTAACAATGAACAGAAATTCAAAAATTTTGCATGCAAACAAATTTATAAATCCCAAAATTATTCATATTCAATTACACATCAAAGAAAATAGTATAAGTCAGATGCGCTAACGTTGATATACCCTCAGGCTCTGCTCTATAAAAATATATTTATTTTGTAACACGAGTTTGCTTTAAAATACGTGGAATCTGTAGGTATCGTAATATGGGGCTATATCAAATCAATTTTAGTAAGCTAACTTCTGTGTTTTGGAAAAGATTGAGAATTATTTTTTCAGATTTGTAATTTTAGTTGGAGCCGGCAGGGGTTTTTAGAACTTCTGGACTTTTATCTCAGGAAGTATGACTAACCCCGAAAAAAGGACCATAATAGGGACCGTGAAAAGAACCTTCTTCAAAGAAAAAAATAATAATAATCAAATAGATCACAACTGTTTTTGTGTTTCAGTTACTCGAAGGACGGACTGATATAGTCCATATTCCAACCTGATACATGACTGGATGAAATAATACGATGTGTAAAGTTTCGGCCAATCAGAAAATCCCCTTGAGAGTAATCTTGCGGATTTGCATCGTAAGTACAATCTGCTGAAAAAATTCAAAACGATTCGAGAGGACTTTTAAATTTCTCTTTTCCGAATATTGTGTGGGAAGTACCCTAAGGTGTGGACCGATATAGTCTTATCCGATCTATATCTGAAAGGAATAATAATATATGGAAAGTTTGGAGCAAATCGATTGCTCACTTCGACAGTATTCGTTCACACAATTTTTCGAAAAAATTTTGAATATTTTTGGGGGAGGTGTGGACCGACAGCTTACATTCGAACTTAAGTTTGGGCAAAATATTACGAAGTATAAAATTTGGTTCTAATCGGTAGATCCGTTCGAGAGTTATCGTGCGCACCAGCCAGCTAGACATTTAGAGAGACAGATGAACGGACAGGGCTAAATCGACTCCAAATTGTTTGAAACGAATTTCGTCCAAACAACCAATATTTCGATGAGACACATATTTGGTTGTATTTTGTTTGTATCCCATTTACCCTAAATCCTGAGGTATAAAATAGGTGGCGAGGCGAACCCATGTTGCAACATTTGTATAAAAAAACCAATTTGACAGCTGAACTGAAATTTCTCTGTCATGATAGAGACAATTTGTAGCATGGGAGGAAATTGTGGTTTTCTACACAAAACCCATTATATATTAGGCGGGCCTACTGCCTCTAGCAGACACATTATTGCAATTTAAATCAGGGGAAAGATCAGTAGTTATTATTCCAAATGTAGACTACTTTGCCGGTACATGCCCTCCAGGAATTAAAATATGGAACATAAATAAAATTTGTATATTTTTCATACAAAAGTAATGGTCTATGTCACCCGCTAAATAATATCAGATCATCATGCAAAATTATAGACATTTTCTTCTACCTACACTCTTACATCGTGGAAAATTTGAGCTATAATTGCGACCACTAGAGTGTTAATTACTACACTACAAACAAAAAACTGGATATATTAGGCTGTAGCTCTGTTATCTGAATACCTACATCAACGTAATCGACATCAGTGCAAAGGTCAAGAGATCTTCTTCCAAGTATAACTCACGAGGGAAGAATGTGTCTTTCAGGAAGAAAGATATAAGCTGTATATTAAAATTTTTCACAATTTTCACATAAAAGTATAGACCAGAAGTATAGACCAGAACTTTTATGTGAAAATTGTGAAAAATTTTAATATACAGCTTATATCTTTCTACCTGAAAGACACATTCTTCCCTCGTGAGTTATATTTGGAAGACGATCTCTTGACCCTCTAAATATTCTATGATCGGCATCTCAAATAGCAAGCTACTTCTCTGAGATATACTCTTACCATATTTAAATTTCGCGTTGATTGGACTATTATTACGACCTACAGAGCCGCTACAAAATTGGATAAAAATTATGTTTTTGGTCCATTCACCCGCTAAATATTTCACGATCATCTCCAACAGAAATAGGGATCTATTCTGGTCTGAACCCGACCTCCATACAAAATTTCGTGACGATCGGTCCATAATTGCGGCCTGGAGTTTGATTACAATTTATAATGGACAGACGGGCGGTGGGACGGACGGACACGCATCTCAAAATCGCTTTATCTCGTCGAGATATGAAGATTGGTATATCACATTGGGGGTCTCCGACGAATATTTCGCGGTGTTACATGATTTTTTACCAAAACAAACTTATAATACCCTTTCTACATAGTGGTGTAGGGTATAACAAGTAAGAGAAGGCTATTTTCAGGCGGGGCCTACTATGTAGTATCCTACAACACTTCCTCTGGGCACTTTTTTTCCATGTGATTATTTTATGTGATTACGACACGTTATGTGTTATTTTCTTTATTTTAAAATGGATAGTCGGACTGTTTCCCTAAAAAATTAAAAATTTGTATTAGAAAAAACATTACCAAATGCATTATAACTTGCTTTCGGTGATTTTTATCGAACACGGTGTCTAGGAAGTTGAGATGAAGGATGAGAAAAATAAACAAGTAAAAAAGCATTAAGTTCGGCCGGGCCGAACTTTTCATACCCTCCACCATAAAATATTCATTCCTGTCCCCAACTTTAAGTGAGTACGTTAAAATGTCAGATAATGTACATAAAATGCTTCATTCGGGAGGCCCTTTTTTATGGTGCCTATATCTAACTGTTGACAATTTTTGGTGGGCTAGAAATTGGGAGGTACTGTTATATAGGGGTTATAATAAAACATGGGCCTATGTTGACAGTTTTTGATGGGAGCCTTTAATGTCAAATAACTCCTAATTCGGTTAAAAAATTTAGCTAGAATCCTCAAAATATCGAAAATCGGTACATAACGTGGGAACTTCAAATGTCATTAACAGCTAGTTCGGAAGTATCTGGTCTATACGAAAATATGAACTTAAATAAACATTTTTTGTTGCAGAATTTTTGTTGACTTTTAAATTTCAAATTACAGAAAGTTCGTCCAAAAAATAAAGCTAAGGTACGGAAAATCGGGAGGTTTGTTTTGGGGCTATACAAAAACATGGACCTACGTTCGGTTAAACATTTTAAGTAAAATCCTCAAAGTGTCGAAAATAGGGAAGTATCGTTATATTGGGGCTATGTTGAAAATTGTTGATGCAGATGTGTGGTGACCACTACAACCTTCAAATGTCAAATTACAGTTAGTTCTGTTAAAAATTGTAGCTAAAATTGCCAAATTACTGAAAATTGGGAGGTACCGTTACATGGGAGCTATATCCGAACATGGACCTATGTTGACAATTTTTGATGGAGAGGTGTTGTGGCCACTAAGAACTTCAAATGTCAAATTACTGCTTGTTCGGTTTAATATTGTAGCTAAAATCATCAAATTGCTGAAAATCGGGAGGTACCGTTCTTGACAATTTTTGGTGGAGAGGTGTGGTGACCACTAAGAATTTCAAATGTCAAATGTTCCAATTACAGATAATTCGGTTAAAACTTGTTGGTAAAATTCTCAAAATACCTGAAATCGAGCGGTAACTTTATATAGGGGCTATTCCAAAACATGGACCTATGTCCACTAGTTATATAAGTTTATCGACATTTAAGAACCCTAAATGTCAATTGATAGCTAAATCGGTATGAAAATGTAGATAAAAACGTCAAAATGCCGTAAATCGGGGGTACCGTTATATGGGGGCTATACCAAAACGTGGACCTATGTCCACAACTTTTGTTATATAAGTTTATTGACTTTTAAGAACCCTAAATGTCAAATAATAGCTAAATCGGTCTGAAAATGTAGCTAAAAAAGTCAAAATACCGCAAATCGGGGGGTACCGTTATATGGGGGCTATACCAAAACGTGGACCTATGTCCACAACTTCTAATTTATAAGTTTATTAACACTTAAGAACCCTAAATGTCAAATTATAGCTACATCGGTCTGAAAATGTAGCTAAAAACGTCAAAATACCGCAAATCGGGGGGTACCGTTATATGGGGGCTATACCAAAACGTGGACCTATGTCCACAACTTCTAATATATAAGTTTATTGACTTTTAAGAACCCTAAATGTCAAATAATAGCTACATCGGTCTGAAAATGTAGCTAAAAACGTCAAAATACCGCAAATCGGGGGGTACCGTTATATGGGGGCTATACCAAAACGTGGACCTATGTCCACAACTTCTAATTTATAAGTTTATTAACACTTAAGAACCCTAAATGTCAAATTATAGCTACATCGGTCTGAAAATGTAGCTAAAAACGTCAAAATACCGCAAATCGGGGGGTACCGTTATATGGGGGCTATACCAAAACGTGGACCTATGTCCACAAGTTTTGTTATATATGTTTGTTGACACTTAAGAACCCTAAATGTCAAATTATAGCCAAATCGGTCTGAAAATGTAGCTAAAAACGTCAAAATACCGTAAATCGGGGGGTACCGTTATATGGGGGCTATACCAAAACGTGGACCGATATAGCCCATCATCGAACTTGACCTGCCTGCAAACAAAAGACGCATTTTCCCAAAATTTCAGCGTCCTATCTCCATTTTTGTGGATGCTAGAGTGATTACCACAGACGGACGGACGGACGGACGGACGGACGGACGGACGGACGTGCTCAGATCGACTTAGAATTTTACCCTGATCAAGAATATATATACTTTATAGGGTCGCAAATGAGTATTTCAATGCGTTACAAACGGAAAAACAAACTTAATATACCCTCCATACTATGGTGGAGGGTATAAAAAAACAAAAAACAATCGCCGGAGGGCTTTTTAAATACATCGCGGTCAAAGTTCAAGTCCTTTCGAAATGGTACTGCTTCAACATGGGACTCAAGATTTCCATTGTGATAGGACTTGCTATTTCCAAGCAAAATCCTGAAACCCTAAAAAACGCAGAAATGTGAACTTTGACCGCGATTTATCATGTTTTTATACCCTCCACCATATAAAGGGTATAATTAAATTTGTCATTCCGTTTGTAACACATCGAAATATTCGTCGGAGACCCTATAAAGTATATATATTATTGATCAGCATAAAATTCTATGTCGATTTGACCATGTCCGTCTGTCCGTCCGTCCGTCCGTCAGTCCGTCCGTCTGTCTGTCTGTTGAAATCAAGATACAGCTCGCAATTTTAAAGATAGAGAGTCAAAATTTGGTACAGAAGTTTTTATTACTTGCAGGATGGTTGGTATTGAAAATGGGATATATCGGTCCACGTTTTGATATAGCCCCCATAGAACGGTACCTCCCGATTTTCGGTATTTTTAAGGTTTTAGCTTCATTATCCTACCAAAATGGCTGAAATTTGGTACGTAGTCTTCTTTAGGGGTATAAAACTTTCCTCCAGAATTTTGTCGGTATCGGTCCACACCTTCATATAGCCCCCATAGAACGGTACCTCCCGATTTTCGGTATTATTAAGGTTTTAGCCTCATTATCCTACCAAAATGGCTGAAATTTGGTACGTAGTCTTCTTTAGGGGTATAAAACTTTCCCCCAGCATTTTGTCGGTATCGGTTCACACCTTCATATAGCCCCCATAGAACGGTACCTCCCGATGTTCGGTATTTTGAAGGTTTTAGCTTCTTTATCCTATCAAAAAGGGTGCCACCGTGGTGCAATGGTATGCACACCCGCCTTGCACGCTAAAGGTCGTGGGTTCGATTCCCCGGCCAGTCAACATCAAACACTTTTCAACGGTGGCAAAATACCCCTCAGTAATGTTGGCGACATTTCCTGAGTATTTCAGCCTTGTAAAACTTCTCTACAAGTGGTGTCTTAGACACGCCGTTCGGACTCGGCGATAAACAGTAGGTCCCATATCATTGAGCTAATATGAATCGGGGTGCACTCATTGATATGAGAGAAGTCTCCCCTGTCCCGCCTGGGATGTTTGTGGAACAATTATTATTATTATTATCCTATCAAAATGGCTGAAATTTGGTACGTAGTCTTCACTAGGGGTATAAAACTTTGCCCCAGAATTTTGTCGGTATCGGTCCACACCTTCATATAGCCCCCATAGAACGGTACCTCCCGATTTTCGGTATTTTTAAGGTTTTAGCCTCATTATCCTACCAAAATGGCTGAAATTTGGTACGTAGTCTTCTTTAGGGGTATAAAACTTTCCCCCAGAATTTTGTCGGTATCGGTCCACACCTTCATATAGCCCCCATAGAACGGTACCTCCCGATTTTCGGTATTTTGAAGGTTTCAGATCCATTATCACACCGAAATGGCTGAAATTTGGTACTTAGTCTACGTTGGTGGTATAAAACTTTCCCCCAGAATTTTGTCGGTATCGGTCCATGCCTTCATATAGCCCCCATAGAACGGTGCCTCTCGATTTTCGGTATTTTGAACGTTGTGGCCTCAATATTCAACCGAAATGGCTGAAATTTGGTATTTAGACTTCGTTGGGGTACTCAAACTTCCCCTTTATATTTCACGATGTGCAAAGTATGGACGAAATCGATTACTTCCTTTAAGAGTGCGCACAAAATTTCCGAACATATCCGAACTTTTGTGGGGGAGGTGGACCGATATAACCCATCTTCGAACTTAAACTAAGTTTGGACAAAATATTACGAAAGCCAAATTTTGGACCGAAGCGGTTGATCCGTTCGAGAGTTATCGTGCGTTCCAGCCAGCCAGACAGACAGACGGACGGACATGGCTAAATCAACTCCAAATTGTCTGAAACACATTTCGTCCAAACATACTTGGGGTCTAAAACCATTATTTCGATGAGGCACATTTTGCCCGTATGAAAGTGTATATACGAGTACCTTCGTTATCATAAATGCTGAGGGTATAATTAAGAAAAAATTCCCCAGTACAAATCTGCTCACGAGTAGTAGTTAGTTGTACCTACATACTTTACTTCTGCTTTTAAGACAAAATTCTTATAAAAACGCTATTTATTATACCCTCCACCATATGGAGGGTATAATTAAATTTGTCATTCCGTTTGTAAGACATCGAAATATTCGTCGGAGACCCTATAAAGTATATATATATTATTGATCAGCATAAAATTCTATGTCGATTTGACCATGTCCGTCTGTCCGTCCGTTCGTCCGTCCGTCAGTCCGTCCGTCTGTCTGTTGAAATCAAGATACAGCTCGCAATTTTAAAGATAGAGAGTCAAAATTTGGTACAGAAGTTTTTATTACTTGCAGGATGGTTGGTATTGAAAATGGGATATATCGGTCCACGTTTTGATATAGCCCCCATAGAACGGTACCTCCCGATTTTCGGTATTTTTAAGGTTTTAGCTTCATTATCCTACCAAAATGGCTGAAATTTGGTACGTAGTCTTCTTTAGGGGTATAAAACTTTCCTCCAGAATTTTGTCGGTATCGGTCCACACCTTCATATAGCCCCCATAGAACGATACCTCCCGATTTTCGGTATTATTAAGGTTTTAGCCTCATTATCCTACCAAAATGTCTGAAATTTGGTACGTAGTCTTCTTTAGGGGTATAAAACTTTCTCCCAGCATTTTGTCGGTATCGGTTCACACCTTCATATAGCACCCATAGAACGGTACCTCCCGATGTTCGGTATTTTGAAGGTTTTAGCTTCTTTATCCTATCAAAATGGCTGAAATTTGGTACGTAGTCTTCACTAGGGGTATAAAACTTTGCCCCAGAATTTTGTCGGTATCGGTCCACACCTTCATATAGCCCCCATAGAACGGTACCTCCCGATTTTCGGTATTTTTAAGGTTTTAGCCTCATTATCCTACCAAAATGGCTGAAATTTGGTACGTAGTCTTCTTTAGGGGTATAAAACTTTCCCCCAGAATTTTGTCGGTATCGGTCCACACCTTCATATAGCCCCCATAGAACGGTACCTCCCGATTTTCGGTATTTTGAAGGTTTCAGATCCATTATCACACCGAAATGGCTGAAATTTGGTACTTAGTCTACGTTGGTGGTATAAAACTTTCCCCCAGAATTTTGTCGGTATCGGTCCATGCCTTCATATAGCCCCCATAGAACGGTGCCTCTCGATTTTCGGTATTTTGAACGTTGTGGCCTCAATATTCAACCGAAATGGCTGAAATTTGGTATTTAGACTTCGTTGGGGTACTCAAACTTCCCCTTTAAATTTGTCGGTATAGGTCCACGCCTTCATATAGCCCCCATGGAAAGGCACCTCCCGATTTTTCGTATTTTGAAGGTTGTGTCTTCAATATTCCACCAAAATGGCTGAAATTTGGTATTTAGTCTTCAATATGATATAAAACTGTTCGCCAGAAATATGTCTGTACAGGTCCACGCTTTAATATTGCCCCATTTCTGACTAAAATTCGTCGGTATAGGTCCACGTTTCAATTAGCCACATTCTCTTACCCAAATATAGGAAATTTGGTATTTAGTCTTCTTTGAGCCTAAAAACTGTCCGTCAGAAATTTGTCGGTATATATCGACGTTTTGAAATAGCCCCCATAGAATGGTGCCTCACATTGTTTTACCGAAATTGCTGAAATTTTCATACACGAAAGGAAACTAATTATTCCATTTTACTTCAATACAACTTATGGTGGAGGGTATAACAAGTTCGGCCCGGCCGAACTTAATGCCGTTCTTACTTGTTGTTTTTTTATTTGTCTCATCTATGCACATTGTAGCAAAAACTTCTATCTAGTTCTTCACACACAAACCAACACGATAAACGAACCTACTTATGTATATGTTAGGCAGTATTTCCGTTATCTAACCGTTATATTGATATAATTTTCATCAATGGAGAGGTCAAGAGTTGGTTTTCAAGTAACACGTTCCTAATTTTTCGGAATATGCCCCACAGTATTTAAAATATGCACCAAAAATTATATTTAGATATTTTTCCGACAATAAATTTTGGTAAATTTCACCCGCTAAATACTATCCGATCATTACACAAAGTTATTGGCATTTCCGCTGACCATACCTCTAACCTCGTGCAAAAATATGTCAGTATTGAACTATAACTGCGACATCTTGCTTTATTATGTTCACACTTCCCACAATTAAGACTTTGGGATCTCTGTATATGTTAGGCTGTAACTCAGTTATCTGACCATGTAGATCAATATAATTAGCTTCTATGGAAATATCAAGAGTTCCTCTTCTGAATATAATTTACGTATGTGAAACATATTTTCCAGGAGTAAAGCTACAGTCATTATAGTAAAATGTTACCAATTTCCACACACAAGTTTTGGTAAATTTTAAACGCTAAATATTATCTGATCATCACGCTAAATTGCAAGCTACTTCTTTGTCGTAAACCCAAACCTTATATAAAATTTGCGTCGATCAGACTACTACTGCTGCCCACACAGCCGCTACAAAATTGGATAACATTTTTTTGGTCAATTTCATCCCTTAAATATTTCACCATCATCGTCAAAAACGAAAGGGTTTTTTTCTGGTGTGAACCCGACCTCCATACAAAATTTCGTAAAGATTGGTCTACAATTGCAGCCTGTAACGTACACACAATTTTTAATGGACGGACGGACACACATTTCAAAATCGCTTTATCTCGTCGAGATATGAATTTTGGTATACCACATAGGGGGTCTACGACGAATATTTCGCGGTTTTACATGCATTTTGCTCAAAACAAACTTATAATACCCTTTCCACATTGTGATGTAGTGTATAAATATTCTATTTAGAGAGAAATTTATGATTTAAAATAAAATTTTGTTGCCGTTCCCAAGATGTGCACACGGAAAAACTTATAATTTAAAAGATAATTTTGGTCAATTTAGAACTTTAAAACTTTCCGTAGCCCTACAGAACCGGGTTGTCAAGATGCTAAGGGCCATGCCTCTGGATCCATAGAAGGTATTACAAAATATATCACCATTTTGGAAAGTTTAAAGGGTGAACAATAATCTGGAATACATTAAGCGGTCACCTATGTATAATGGACCCTTTTTTTACTTTTTGAGGGTTTTTTGGAAAAACCCGTGTCCAAAAATCGGTTTTTGGGCTATACCATCCGGAACACCTGAAAATAACACCATCATATGATCCTGTTGGATAGGTATTTCCATATGCTTCCCAATGATACCCATTTAGCATTCGGTTCAGTAGAGCCGGGTCTAACTGGGGTTTTGTACCCGGACTTTCGGGTCCAATAACCGGGTAACCGGGTCCTTCCCCCAAGAAAAGTATACATTCCCGTGACCAGCGCCACATTATCCACCTCTGGAAAAAAATTTTAAAATAAAAATAGGTAAAAAAAACTTTTTAAGTTAAACGGTTTTATGTTAAACATACATTGCAATGTTTAAGATAAATGTACTAAAAACCAAAAAATAGTAAAATAGATACAGTCGTGGGAATTATAAACATATGCATAGACTAGACTAAAATAAAACCGTGGGGCACGTCAATTGTCTACAATCGTTGATTAAAATGTTTGTTTTGTAATGTTACACTATAATTAAGCAGTTGTTCAACCGACAACGATGGACGTGTGATAAGTAGGGCTGGAATGTGGAAACAAGCTAGCAAACTCGGTTATAAGCGAGTTTTAGGGTTTCATAGTGGTGAGCGAGTTGTACTTTGTCGATTAAAGACAAACTACGAGCAGTGAAACGCTTCCTCGCCAGGCAGCAGTGTGAATGTCCAACGATAAACTCTTTTATTTCCATGGAGTGTATAACTATTGGAATTTCCATGAGCAAGAAATAGTAAGTAATTTCCTCAACGTCTGCGGGCCAACTGCCTAACGACGAATTAAACGATTCTTCTATCGCACGTTAAGTCGATAATTTGTAGACAATTGACGTGCCCCACGGTTTTATTTTAGTCTAGTCTATGCATATGTTTATAATTCCCACGACTGTATCTATTTTATTATTTTTTGGTTTTTAGTACATTTATCTTAAACATTGCAATGTATGTTTAACATAAAACCGTTTAACTTAAAAAGTTTTTTTTACCTATTTTTATTTTCTAGTTCTTAGTTTTTATTTCGCATTCTGTTTAATTCGTTTAGTGCTTCATTATTGCAAGCTTTCTTGCCCGTTAGTTTATTGCAGTCCAACTCCTCTATACGTAGACCCTGCAAAGATCTTACTCTACTAAGAGCCACGTAGGCTTGACCTTCTTCAAACAGTTTCGCACCTAAGTATACGACTGCGTGATCCACAGTGCTGCCCTGCATTTTATGTATAGTTGAAGCCCATGATAGTATTAAAGGCAACATTCTTCTTTCAGCCGTCCCGTAATTGTACTTAGCTGGAAACTGTATGGCTTTCGGGTGTATAAGATGTACTGTATAGTGCACTGCATTCTTCTTGTCAAGCCCTTTTATTTGATACTCATATTGGTGGGATTGATAAAAAATTGTTATCAGCCATTTGGTAGCGGCGGCCATCTTAGATTTCAATTTTTTATAGTATATTGTATTCTGCTTGTTGAGCCCTTTCATTTGATACCCATATTGATGGGATTGATAAAACCTACGTTATCCGCCATTTTGTAGCGGCCGCCATCTTGGATTTCAATTTTTATAGCATATTGTATTCTGCTTGTTGAGCCCTTTCATACCCATATTGATGGGATTGATAAAACCTACGTTATCCGCCATCTTGGATTTAAATTTTTTATAGTATATTGTGTTCTGCTTGTTGAGCCCTTTCATTTAATACCCATATTGATGGAATTGATAAAACCTACGTTATCCGCCATCTTGGACTTCAATTTTTTATAGTATATTGTGTTCTGCTTGTTGAGCCCTTTCATTTGATACCCATATTGATGGGATTGATAAAACCTACGTTATCCGCCATTTTGTAGCGGCCGCCATCTTGGATTTCAATTTTTTATAGTATATTGTATTCTGCTTGTTGAGCCCTTTCATTTGATACCCATATTGATGGGATTGATAAAACCTACGTTATCCGCCATTTTGTAGCGGCCGCCATCTTGAATTTATAATGATAATGAATAAATATAATTGTATTGTCACCAAAATCCAAAGTGTATACAAAATTTCAGATTAATCGGTTGACAGGAAGAGGGTGAACTTTGAAATACTAAATTTGACCCAAGTACAAATAATAAATAAAATAAAAATAGGTAAAAAACTTTTTAAGTTAAACGGTTTTATGTTAAACATACATTGCAATGTTTAAGATAAATGTACTAAAAACCAAAAAATAATAAAATAGATACAGTCGTGGGAATTATAAACATATGCATAGACTAGACTAAAATAAAACCGTGGGGCACGTCAGTTGTCTACAATCGTTGATTAAAATGTTTGTTTTGTAATGTTACACTATAATTAGGCAGTTGTTCAACCGACAACGATGGACGTGTGATAAGTAGGGCTAGAATGTGGAAACAAGCTAGCAAGCTCGATTATAAGCGAGTTTTAGGGTTTCATAGTGGTGAGCGAGTAGTACTTTGTCGATTAAAGACAAACTACGAGCAGTGAAACGCTTCCTCGCCAGGCAGCAGTGTGAATGACCAACGATAAACTAGTTGAAACATCTCTTTTATTTACATGGAGTGTATAACTATTGGAATTTCCATGAGCAAGAAATTGTAAGTAATTTCCTAACCGTCTGCGGGCCAACTGCCTAACGACGAATTAAACGATTCTTCTATCGCACATTAAGTCGATAATTTGTAGACAATTGACGTGCCCCACGGTTTTATTTTAGTCTAGTCTATGCATATGTTTATAATTCCCACGACTGTATCTATTTTATTATTTTTTGGTTTTTAGTACATTTATCTTAAACATTGCAATGTATGTTTAACATAAAACCGTTTAACTTAAAAAGTTTTTTTACCTATTTTTATTTTCTAGTTTTTAGTTTTTATTTCGCATTCTGTTTAATTCGTTTAGTGCTTCATTATTGCAAGGTTTCTTGCCCGTTAGTTTATTGCAGTCCAACTCCTCTATACGTAGACCCTGCAAAGATCTTACTCTACTAAGAGCCACATAGGCTTGACCTTCTTCAAACAGTTTCTCACCTAAGTATACGACTGCGTTATCCACAGTGCTGCACTGCATTTTATGTATAGTAGAAGCCCATAATAGTATTAAAGGCAACATTCTTCTTTCAGCCGTCACGTAATTGTACTTAGCTGGAGACTGTATGGCTTTCGGGTGTATAAGATGTACTGTATAGTGCACTGTATTCTTCTTGTCAAGCCCTTTTATTTGATACCCATATTGGTGGGATTGATAAAAAATTGTTATCAGCCATTTGGTAGCGGCGGCCATCTTAGATTTCAATTTTGCATAGTAAATTGTATTCTACTTGTTGAGACCTTTCATTTGATACCCATTTTGAGGGGATTGATAAAACCTAAGTTATCCGCCATTTTGTAGAGGCCGCCATCTTAGATTTTAATTTTATATAGTACATTGTATTCTACTGCTTGAGCACTTTCATTTGACACCCATATTGATGGGATTGATAAAACCTACGTTATCCGCCATTTTGTAGCGGCCGCCATCTTAAATTTCAATTTTTTATAGTATATTGTTGTTGAGCTTGATACCCATATTGATGAGATTGATAAAACCCACGTTATCCGCCATTTTGTAGCGGCCGCCATCTTGAATTTATAATTATAATGAATAAATATAATTGTATTGTCACCAAAATCCAAAGTGTATACAAAATTTCAGATTAATCGGTTGACAGGAAGAGGGTGAAATTTGAATTACTAAATTTGACCCAAGAATAAATAATAAATAAAAAAAACAAACGGGGTGAGCTAAATAAAACCATTTAAACAAACGGGGTGAGCTATATAAAACCATTTAAAAACCGGAGAGTTTTTACTAAACTAGAGTTGTTCCGAACTTGCAAGTACTTTTTTCTTGCGAATTTATAGAACAGACCTAATTTTTACTTAATGTTGCTTTAACACTTTTCTTTAACAACTTTTCAGTTACACAACTACCAAAATCCGAAACATTTGTAATAACCCGCGGGCCTATACTGATAATTCTCTCCTGGAATATTTTATATCCCCAACGAAGACTAAGTAGTCTCGGTGTGATAATGAGGCTATAACCTTAAAAATACCGAAAATCGGGTGGTACCGTCCTAGGGGGGCTATAGGAAGGCGTGGGCCTATACCGACAAATTTCATTTGGAACTTTTAATACCCCAAATGAAGACCAAATACCAAATTTCAGCAATTTCTGTGTGGTAATGAGGCTAAAATCTTCAAAAAAACACAAAATCGGGTAGGTCCGTTTTATGGGGGCTATATGGAGGCGTGGACCTGTGCCGACAACTTCTGGAGGAAAGTTTAATAACCCCAATAAGGACTAAATACAAATTTCAGTCATTTCTGAGGAATATTGAGGCCACAACCTTCAAAACACCGACAATCGGGAGGTACGTTCTATGGGGGCTATGGGGAAAGTTTTATATCCCTAACTAAGACAAAGTACCAAATTTCAGCAATTTCTGTGTGGTAATGAGGCTAAATCTTCAAAAAACCGAAAATCGGGTAGGTCCGTTTTATGAGGGCTATATCAAAACGTGGACGGATGTAGTCCATTTCCAATACCAAACATCCTAGGAATAATAGAAACTACTATACCAAATTACAAAGCTCTATCTTAAAAATTGCAAACTGTATCTTGATCAGAGCTCCGATTCACTCGCGAGTGAAAATTGGGGGGAGGTGGTCATTTTTTGGGGTCCAATAGTTTTGGTGGTTGTGGGGCTAGTTTATTTGGGGTGGGATAAGTTTTTGTTTGGTGTTGCTCGAATTCGAGAGTGGAATTCGAGCGAGTATTCGGAGCTCTGATCTTGATTTCAACAGGACGGACAGACGGACATCGTTATATCGACTTGGAAATTTACCCTGATCAAGAATATATGGCAAATAACAAAATTCCTTTGCAATTCCATTTGAAAAAAATTAAAAAAATTTTTCCCGAGCACATCTACGATTTTTGGAATAGAGTTAAAGGAAAAAAATCTGGTTTCAAATCTGCTCGCGTTCACGAAATTGACCGATGCGCGCAAAAGTTATAGCGGTTTTTATCCTCTTATAAAGAAAAAAATATTTTAAAATTTCTTATTTTTTGTATTGAGAAAATGTAAGCATATATCAGTAACAGCATTTGATATCCATCCGTAGATGCACCAAAATTTCCAAAATATATTTTTATTTTCGCGGAAAATCAAAAAAATTAAAAAATTCTGGCAATAAATTTAAATTATACTAACTCAGAGTCCGTATAAACCTCTAAAAACTAAATTAAAAATACGTACAGAAACTAGACAACGCGTAAAAAAATGTGAAACCAAAATTATTGGCTTTATAAATTGCATATTATAACAACAACAAAAGAGAAACAACTCATTGTTGGAAAATATTGTTACAAATATATTTTTTGGTTTGTTTCGAAAAATTAGAAAAAAATATTTGAGAGTTATCCAAGTATTTCGCTAAAATCTAATACATAAATTAAAGTATTCTGCTAAAACTTTATCAAAATATATGGTTTACCATCGTGAAAGCCTAACTGCTTACTGTGATAACTTATAAGGATAGGAAATTAAGAGTAATATTGAAATTACTATCATTTAAAACATATGAAAATTAAAAAGCCTGTAACTCGCGAATTTCCGGTTTCCATCAAAAATACGTCAATATACACCTATTTCAAATAGATTCTTCAAAAACCGCGGATGTGCCTCCACATTCAATTTTTGGCGAAATACCCATATTACTCGCGTATCTCTGTTTTTTTTATGTCACGTGTTTTCGCAAATATTATAATCGCGAGTAAAAGATTATATTTATGTAACAACATTTAAAGAAAATCGCGGTTTAGTACTCGGATTTGTCAAAATATATTTTTGGTGAATTTCCGATTTTCAAGGTATCTATATCCGCGGTTTTAGTAGATGAATTCGATCGCGGAAGGCGTCATTAGAACCGTCGCGTAAAAAAACTAAATTCACGGGGGTTTCAAAGGAAATTGAATGACAGTTGTAAATTTTACACGCAAAAAATATGTTTTGTAAGAAAATTCACGCATGAAATTTTGGCCTTTCGATTCCAATTACTAGGATGCTGTAAGGAGCACACTCAAGAGATATGCACCAAACGACGTAAAATCACGAGTTCTATAATCGTGTTATGAGTCTGGAATATTATCTTCTTGCGTGTCTGGATTATTAAAAAAATTCAAAAAACCCCGAAATTCCGGCTTCAAAATGTCAGCATCAATTTTAGGTGGATGCAGTGGATATATCGAAAAATCATACACTGCTATCTTATTGCCAATGGAGTATTCTGTGATTAATTCTTTGTTAATAGGTCTATAAAATGTAAGGTTAAGCCAGAAATCGCATGGGAACATAAAAAAACTTGTTGGCTTCAACCCATTTTTACCCATTTTCCTACATTGATGCCAACACAGCTTCCACGAAAATTAATTTTAATGGTCGACATTATGGGATCCCTCCTAAAACACTTCATTTTAAAGAATTGTAGTCATACTTTATAGAATATGTTAACAGTTCGCGAATTCTGAAAGGGTGAAACTCGGATTCATCGATTGCAAAACATTTTTGTTATTTACCATATACTTAATAGGGTCTCTGATGAATATTTCGATGTGTTACAAACGGAATGACAAATTTAATTATACCCTCCATATTATGGTGGAGCGATTATTTAGCAAATACAGCGATTATTCTGGCCCATTACAGAACATTTGTTCCATAGGCCGAACTAAGAAAAGATTTCCATTTCTCTCTATTTGTTGTTTCGCACTCTGGAATACCGCGCCTTTTTATCTCATCATCCACATGTTTGCGCCATCTATTCCTTGGCCTGCAAATTCTGCGTGCACCGCCAAGCGGTCCGTATTTATACGCCTTTTTAGCGGGTTCATCATCGCTCATTCTTATGATATGGCCTAGCCAACGCAATCGCTGCATCTCGATACGTTTAACAATATTGATGTCGTTGTATAGCAGATACAGCTCGTGGTTCATGCGAAGTCGATATTCACCGTCAAAGCAGATTGGGCCGTAGATCTTTCGAAGAATTTTTCTCTCAAACACTCCATGCACTGCCATGTCTGCTTGCGCAAGTACCCAGGCTTCGGAGCTATACATCAGCACGGGTAGTATCAGTGTTTTGTAGAGCGTTATTTTTGTTTGAAGAGATGTGGCTTTGTTTTTAAACTGCTTACTTAAACCAAAGTAGCATCTGTTGACTAATACAAATCTTCTTTTTATTTCACAACTGATGTCGTTTGTTGTGTTTACGGAGGTGCCGAGGTAGACGAAGTCTTCTACTACCTCAATATTATAGGAACCAACTTCCACAGTCGGTCCGAGCTCAATGGAGGCATTGCGCGTCGACACCATCAACTTGGTCTTCTCACAGTTTACCGCCAGACCCACTTTAGCAGATTCTCCTTCGACCTTCATAAAGGTATCAGTTACTTCTTTTACTGATCGGCCCATGATGTCTATATCATCAGCATAAGCAAATAACATGTGACTATTGGTGTAGATTGTGACATTTCTTTTGACGTTTGCCTCCAGCAGGATGTTGAAGAGATCACACGAAAGGCTGTCTCTTTGTCTGAAACCTCTTTTGGTACCAAACTCTTCGTTGAGGTTCTTTCCTATTTTAACTGAGGACCTCGTGTCAGTTAAAGTCATTTTACAAAGCCGGATGAGCTTTGCGGGATGCCAAATTCAGACAGCCTCATACCATTGTCAGATGTTTCACTGTGGAGACTGAATGTCCCGACTGTTGGGCCAAAGATAATCTCCTTTCCAATTTTGGCATTAAAATCGCCTAGAATGATTTTAATGTCATGGGCAGGGCAACGGTCATATGATTCTTCTAAGCGCTCGTAAAATATATCTTTGGTCTGTTCGTCCTTTTCTTCAGTGGGAGCATGAGCGCAAATAAAGCTGATGTTGAAGAATTTAGGTTTTATTCGAATTGCAGCAAGTCTTTCATTCACTTGGGTGAAGCTTGATACCAGATGTTTTAGCCTCCGACTAACTACGAATCCGCAACCAAGCTCATGCTTTACGTCATGGCAGCTGTAATACAGTGCGTCACCTTAGGTGTTGTTGTGACGCCTTTCCCAATCCATCGTATTTCCTGTATGGCTGTAATATTGGCCTTGTACTTTTTAAGTACGTCTGCCAATGCGAAGACTGCACCTTCTCTATAAAGAGTGCGAACATTCCAGGTGCAGATTCGCAGATCATGGTCCTTAAAACGTTTGCGGGGTTCGTCAACTTTAGAGGGGTTTGTTTTTCTTTTCTTTCGTTTTTTCATAGTAGGCTGTTTTTTTCTAGGGGAGGGTTACTAACCCGACGCCCAAACCCAAGTTTGGGTTTGCTCACTACCTTTAACGGCTGTTAAAGGCAGCTCCCCAGGTGACGCCACGGGGAGGTCATTGCCCACTTGAGATGAAAGAGGGATCAAGATAAATCCTGGGCTTTGCCATGTTAAAACCGGTCAGGACCGTTCCTTGGTATCTTCCATCCCCTACGTCACCCCTACGTTATAAAATAATAGGCCCCCAAAATTCGTCAGCAAATATATAACCACATTTGATTTTTATTTATAAAGATATAGCGTTTTTAAAGAAATTAGGTATAGGGGAAGTAACCCGCCCCTTCCCAAATTCAACAAAATATGTAGCCTATTTTCACCAGTGGGCCGTCGCTGTACATTCCATGACAATTTCAGGAAAATCAGTTCAGTAGTTTTGTAGAATATATTAATATTGAAAAAAGTGTGTGTAAAAGTGGACGTGGTCAAATTTTCTTTCTAGATTATCGAGTACACGGACAGGCATACTTATTACAAATTATCGAATACACAGACACACTTATTAAATTAATTACCACCAAGTATGAAAGATACGTCTGTTCGTTGTTTATTCAATAATTTCTACAAATCCAGTAATTTCTTGTAAAGGATTTAGTTGACTACATTTCAACAAAATCCCAAATACAATAAGAAAACAACACATCTCAATAACCAGATAAACATGGAAGCATCTGTTTCTGAGTAATCTCAATGGTGGAAAAATATTATATAAATTCGGTCACCCCTATAAGCAATGCCTGTGTATTCGGTTCACATTACAGATTTTGTAAAACAAACCTCGTTAATGTCATGCTCCTAAGCATAACATACTAAATTGATCTTTCTAAAACCTTACCATCATTTTCTTTCATATGCCAATTTTTCATAAGGTTTTGTTATTTTAAATGGATGAAAGCAAGGCAAAAATATTACATATAATTGAAAAATATTGCAATTTAAAGAACTTCATGCTGACGAAGAAATTGTAGTTGAATGAAAAAATATATACAAGTATAAAGAATGAATAAAATTTATGCCAAACTGAGCTTCAAATTATGGTTTTAGAATTGGGCAGAGAACTTTGAGGTACTAACTACTACTAGTGCTTGGATGGCGCACACTAACGCAACTCACTCCTTTTCAGGAATTTGGGACATAATTCTCCAATGTATTGCAATCTCGTAAAGTATTTTTGTTCTAGCCTTAACGGGTTGGACCACCG
Organism: Musca autumnalis; assembly: GCF_047663935.1. Taxonomy (NCBI): domain Eukaryota; kingdom Metazoa; phylum Arthropoda; class Insecta; order Diptera; family Muscidae; genus Musca; species Musca autumnalis. The sequence goes on along the minus strand of NW_027411866.1, from coordinate 31,267,671 downwards.
CACATATCATCAGCAGCATCGTCGTCAACAGCTAGCGTGGGTTTTTATATTTCGTTTAGTTTTTCTTTTTCTGGAAAACGCAGAGGCCACAACAGCCAACAGAAAATACAAGGGAGGCGTTTAGATAAAACAACGAACAAGCTAAACTTGGTACAAGAAAAATAAAAAACTAAACAACAAGTAACTTGGATAGCAGATGCACAGTTTTTCATATTTCGTACAGAAGCATCACTCATGGAACACAAGATAAGAATATACACCCACACATACATATGTACATATTCTTAGTGTATAGCAAATAGTAAAGGAGGCCAGACTCGTGGCTAATGTTTGCAGTTCCTATGATAGCAGACCAACAGTACCTCAACAAACCCAAATGATGTGGATTTTTTAAACAACAAACCAATAAATATGTTTTTGATAAATTTTTGTGAGACTGTAGAGTTTCAAACAACGAATAAATGTGGATTTGTTTACAATATTTTTTAACGAACTTTAGACCTATAAGCAATATTTTTTTATAGGCCTACGGGACGATAAATGTGGATTTAACAACCAATAAAATAAGAGTTGGTTCTTTAGACTATATTTACTTCAAGGGCCTAAAGATCAAAAACCTGGGAACTACAGGCCAATAATCATGTGTATATCAACAATAACCGTAGATTTTTTAAGAGTATTTGCTTAGTGAACTTGTAGCAATATTTTCACATGGGCCTAAAGATCGAAGAATGTTTTTTATTTTTTAAAATTTTTACAAGGACATACATATCAATGATGGTAGATTTTTTACCAGCATTTTATTAAGGACCATAAACGTAAATCCTTAACAATTCAATTAATTTGGTTCATTTAATAATATTTTTCAGAAATGTACAAATGTAAAAACATATTTTTTAACAATTTCAAGTACCTAAACATGGATTTTTAATAATATTTGTCGTAAGGGCTTTGGTCTGCATATCCTTAAAAAATGATTAAGTTTTGAAGTTATTCGGCCTTTTAAACGAAATGATAAATAAAGTTGTTATTTGATCTTAAGGTCATAAGTTGTTTATATTTATTTTTTCATCATTCCAATAGTTCGCAATTATTAAATTTAATCTTCAGGGAAGATCAAGCATGATCAGGATCGGTAATTTTATAATATCTTGTACGCAAATTTAGAACAACAACTGTGGTAAATATTAACCACCACTACATCGTAGGCGCTTGTAATATATTCTATGAATTTGTTTTTAATTTAAGTTGACCAAAAATCATGAAAGTTAAAAATGTTGTGTAACATTACGTAAAGCTATTTTAAAGGGTTTTTAGTTAATTTTATATACAATATTGACATAAATTATATTAATTCAATAGAGAGAGTTCATAATATCAAACCACGTTCGGTGCAGTACCCATACAAAAGATCCGCCCGGTATTTTGAAGATTTTTACCAAATTCTCCAACAAAATTGACTCAATAACTAAAAAATCTTTCAAATGAATATTACACACAAATGTTTATGTTTTGGTGTATCTCAGAATTTTCAACCACAATAGCTCTTATCTAGCATTTTGAAATCTAATTTCCGCAGAGAATTGCTAATATAGGTCCACGTTTTCTCTGTAGAAAGATTTTCAGTATTTCGAAGTTATTATCCTAATTTTTAAAAATATCGTCTGTAATATGGAATTCGGAAATCCTTTAGGTTTGAATACAGGGATTGCATTCTCGAATATGTCGAATAGAGTTATACAGTGTATTAATCTGTTATGTTCTGGCCGAACATCACGCCTTTTCTTCTTCTTTAAAGTACATATCCAGATCACACATACTAAATTCAGCCCATTAAAAAAGTTTTGAATTATTTTTGCCTTATTAAGTTTTCAATTGAACACATCGAAGATCTAAAAAACCTTTTAATATTATTTGTATAACAATAACACTGTGCAACAAAATGGAGCTCAAAGTCTGGGGGGTGGAAAATTCCTATTGAAGATGAAAGCCCTTGGTGAGTATATACAGAACACCGAAGGACAGATTCGCCGTGAGTCGAACTTTCGCGATATGGCGTGATGAATATTTTGCTGGAGACCCTTAAAGCCATCTGGAATCAGCGTTATATCTTTGTTCGCTGTTGTTTAAGCTTATATTTAAGATGACATGTCTTCAGTCAAATCGAATGAGGATTTTTTTCGTAGAACATTTCGACCTTCTAACTCGCTTCCTTCAATGTCCTTTTCGTCCTTTATTTCAAGAACCGTAATAAAAGTGGCACAAGATGACATTTTTCAGCTTCGGAATATTCTACAAAAATGTCGCTCGGAAGATTATAGGTACGGTTCCCAAAGACATAAAATCGATAAAATCTTGTTTAAGCGGTCGTTTTTCACTTTTACCCGAATCTTGCTCAGACAGCCCTATATCTATTTATTTCAATACATTATTTTTTAACCTATTGATGACCTAGAATTCTCGGAGTCATTAAAACAGTTGGATCTCGTTTTGGAGCACGTTAATTTCAATATTTTTTGGAATAAAGATCCGGATATCCGAATTATGGAACCGGTTATTCTGATATTATAACCGAATTTTTATTCGGTTTTTATGAACCGATTAACCGTATATGTATATCATTAGAAAGCTATTAAAATTGTCAATCAGATATGATTACTAAGCATTAGACATTTTAAGCGGCTTTGTCGCTGGAACAAAAAAACCGTGTTTTTGAACCGTTTCTTAACGTTTGTGAGGATACATTTCTTTGAGTTAAAAAAAATTATGATCATGACCTGGGGGGTGGAAAATTCTTTTTGAGGTGAAAGCCCTTGGTGAGGACATACAGAACCCTGAAAGGCAAATCCGCCGTGAGTCGAATCTTTGAGTTATGGCGGGTTGAATTCTATCATGGTGACCCATTATTGCAAGTGTAAAAAGTAACGTAACTGAATTTTAAGTGGGTTTAGGGGTCTACTGGGACAGTATGTGCTTAGTCAAATCGATTTAAGACGATTTCTGTAGAACATATAGTGTCTTACTCTTGTCCTGCCTTGTTGTTGATAAAGGTATAAAAATTTTTATATATATATAAAATATACTTTAAAGAAAAGGGAAGATGCAATTTCGGGGTTAAAATATTAAAAAAAAAAAATCATCCGATTTGGCTAGGGCAAATCACGAAAATAATCTTACGCCGACATAGCACATATTGCCCCAGTAGAACCCTAAACCCACTTAAAATTCAGTTACGTAACTTTTTACACTTGCAATAATGGGTCACCATCCTAGAATTCAACCCGCCATAACTCAAAGGTTCGACTCACGGCGGATCTGCCTTTCAGGGTTCTGTATGTCCTCACCAAGGGCTTTCACCTCCAAAAAGAATTTTCCACCCCCCAGGTCATGATCATATTTTTTTTCACTCACAGAAATGTATCCTCACAAACGTTAAGAAACGGTTCAAAAATACGGTTTTTTGTTCCAGCGACAAAGCCGCTTAAAATGTCTAATGCATAGTAATCATATCTGATTGACAATTTTAATAGCTTCCTAATGATATACATATACGGTTAATCGGTTCATAAAAACCGGATAAAAATTCGGTTATAATATCAGAATAACCGGTTCCATAATTCGGATATCCGGATCTTTATTCCAAAAAATATTGAAACTAACGTGCTCCAAAACGAGATCCAACTGTTTTAATGACTCCGAGAATTCTAGGTCATCAATAGGTTAAAAAATAATGTATTGAAATAAATAGATATAGGGCTGTCTGAGCAAGATTCGGGTATAAGTAAAAAACGACCGCTTAAACAAGATTTTATCGATTTTATGTCTTTGGGAACCGTACCTAAAATCTTCAGAGCGACATTTTTGTAGAATATTCCGAAGATGAAAAATGTCATCTTGTGCCACTTTTATTACGGTTCTTGAAATAAAGGACGAAAAGGACATTGAAGGAAGCGAGTTAGAAGGTCGAAATGTTCTACGAAAAAAATCCTCATTCGATTTGAATGGAGACATGTCATCTTAAATATAAGCTTAAACAACAGCGAACAAAGATATAACGCTGATTCCAGATGGCTTAAAGGGTCTCCAGCAAAATATTCATCACGCAATATCGCGAAAGTTCGACTCACGGCGAATCTGTCCTTCGGGGTTCTGTATATACTCACCAAGGGCTTTCATCTTCAATAGGAATTTTCCACCCCCCAAAATTTCGGTTCCCAGTGTAATTAATTAATTAACTAATTAATTGGAATAAATACCTCGAAAAAGAAGAATAATTCGAATCCGCGAGTGCAGATTATATTTGTATCGAATATTTCCAATCAAAAATTGTCTTCGGCTCCTTTTTTCACAACCAGTTTTATATCCAGTTATTGAAAGAAAATAATATTATTTTATCTCATAAAAACACCAGAACTTAACTATTTTACCAGAAGTGAAAGAGTCCGTGCAAGCCAACTACAAAATTCAGAAAATTACATTAAGAAAAACAATCATTGTTATCTTGAGTTGGGCTATACAAACCACGACTCATAGTCTCCGAATCTAACTAGCAGTACGAAACCCATATTTGGGACTTGAGAAAATATGGTCGAAAAATATCTCTGAAAAAAGCTCGCAAAATTTTAGCTAAGTCCTGGCAAAATAGGTTAAGTCGAAAAAACTCCATCTGATACCCAATGGTTGTTGTTCCGGCTTATTTCTATCTTAATTGTACTAGTAGATGTTTATGGACTCGATGACACTAAAAACATTCCAAGGACCATGCCCAAATATTAATCACTTCTGTCGACACAGGTAAAAGAGCATTAGTATTTTTTGTATCAGAGTTGAGACTTTTATCGGGAAACATAACCAAAATCTTTTTCTTGAAAATGTTTAGAATTTCATTGCATTTCTTTGGACGAATAAACTTTCCGACAAAAATATCGTAGCATTTGGGGTGTACAACTTCACGATTGTTGCTTTATTGTGCTCATAAATTTAATTTCGATAAAAGTGCAAAAGTTTTGCACTTTTGTGAAGACGATACCTGAAAGAATGGACCGATATAGACCACTTTTGGAAGTCATTCCTTTTGATAGTTATCGTGGCAAGCCGTCATTTTAGTTGGTCACCGTAAAATTTAAAACTTTTGGACCAGGATATCAGGAACATGGACTTACCCACGAAAAATATAATATCGCTGTAAACAAGACCACAACGAGTACCATTGGTTAAAATGCCCAATGAATCCTCGAAAATCTTTTGAATTGCACTTATGTTGAACTTTTGTGAGGGAGGTATCTGAAGATGTTGTCCCATATAGACCCTCATGGTATTTGGTATGTGTACGTCTGCAAGTAATTTTAGGATGCTCAAAGTTTCGGTGAAATGGGATATTTGAAATTTTGTGTTGGAGGTACCTGAAAGAGTCTCGAAGGAATAGATTTGGAACTTCGAGAGTTATTGTGGGCACTATTTTAGCGAAACATTTTGAAGTTATGTGTGGGAAGTGCCGAAGGAGTGGCCCGATATGACTTAAAGGTTGCACAAAATATTGCGAGATCCAAAATTTGGACCAAATCGGTTGATCCGTTCGAGCTAAATCGACAACAAATTGTTTGTAGCGGATTTCTTCAAACCATATGAAAAGTCTAAAATCATTATTTCGATGAGAGGTACATTTTAAATACAATTTACAGCAGATTTTAACACCATATAAGGAATGTTATAGCGTTAATTTCGTTTACGACTCGGCTACAACTTTGTTAATGATAGGAAAAATTCAATTAACACTGTGCGACAACAAAAAAAAAATGACGAGGAAAATCGAGTAAATTATGAAAGTAGAGCTAAAAATATGAGACACGTGTATCGGCGTTTTAAAAGTTTACGTCGGAAAGTAACCAAAATAGGCGGGGCAAGTTCCGCACATTTTTAATTTTTTCGAAATATTCGAGTTAAGATATCTTTGAATCCTTGCATTTCAGGTATATAGTGTCTTTGGCAACTACACGGAGGAGTATGTGGGCAATATTTTTGTTAAAAATTTTAACCCTCATGCGGTTCATCAAAGGTGTCTTTTTTGTCCTTGTTTCAAAAATCTTTCAAAAACTCCTTAAAAATGTGATCGTATCAAATCCAAATATTCTACAAAATTGTTCGCCATAAAATAGGTCTCAGGTCAATTGCTAGGGTTAATTCCGTAAATGTAGGAGTAAGTCACATCATTGTAGTTTTTTTGGACCACACCAAATTGTGCATGTGAGAGCCCATATGACACCTATATTTTCACTGGACCATAGCCGTAGACCCCTAATGTATTTTCGCATGCAATATAAGTAACCAATGGCTTATCCTAACTACGGAATTTAAGTTGAAAGTATTAAAAATACGCAATTTTGGCAGGTCCGATCTGGGTTTTTTATATTTTTCAAATATATATTTACCACAAATGTTTTTAAAGCTGTCTAAATTGAACGCACAACATCTTCAGTATGAATTTGTAATGAAAAACCATCAATAAGATATTTATATTTTTCAATCACAACGACAATCTGTATGAAAATTGGAAAATATGGCCCTAAAACCTATATATCAAAAACAAGTGCTGCTAAGAATGTTATATGTTATGGTTACAGATTTCTTTTATTCAGATACTCATAATGAAATTTCATTTGGAACATTTCTTTCTTTAACAATATTCCCAAAAAGTAAAGGATTTTGCTAGATTTTGATCCAGTATGGAATTATGTAAAATTAACAACCCAAAATTAAAACGTATAATTTCATCCTAATATATATATAAATTTTTAATATAATTTTTTAAGGAAATAGTGCACATAGATTTATAGTTTATTTTGAAACTCACAGTGAAATTTTGTGTTGAATTTTTCATTCTTTGACACTTTTCACCTATAACCAAGTTTTATATTACTTCCATGTATAAACTAGAAAAAAGAAGGAAAAAATTTTCATCAAAAAAATTGGGAAATATTTTCATGTTTTTTCAGCAAAATTCAGCAAAATACTGATATTTTCATGCTATAAAATGTAAATAGACATTTGATTTCTTTGGTGACCCATAGTGAAATTTGATGAAGAATATTTTTGTTTCTGACATCATCTCTCTAAAATTATGTTTTGTGGGACAATTCTCAGATGAAGTCCGACTTTAACCATAAAACGTGTTTTTCATTTTTAAGGATTCCTGGCGATTAGACAAGAGTTACAGATTTGGTGTATTCTGAGACCTGATAGTAAAATTTTATGGCGAACAATTTTGTAGAATATTTGGATTTGATGCGATCACATTTTTAAGGAGTTTTTGAAAGATTTTTAAAAAAAGGACAAAAAAGACCCCTTTGATGAACCGCATGAGGGTTAAAATTTTTAACAAAAATATTGCCCACATACTCCTCCGTATAGTTGCTAAAGACACTATATACCTGAAATGCAAGGATTCAAAGATATATTAACTCGAATATTTCGAAAAAATTAAAAATGTGCGGAACTTGCCCCGCCTATTTTGGTTACTTTCCGACGTAAACTTTTAAAACGCCGATACACATGTCTCATATTTTTAGCTCTACTTTCATAATCTAATCGATTTTTCCCATCATTTTGAAAAAAATTTAATTTTGTTGCACAGTGTAATTAATTCAATTAAAAAATAATTAAAGAAATAACTTTCAGTATTTTATTTTTAAATGCACTTAAAATTAAAAAATAATTCGTCGCTTAGCCTCAATAAGTTATTCTGCCTTATGATGGAATCTCTCAAATAAAACGCTTGCCTTTTAATTTTGCCACCTCTTTTAATTTAAATGCAAGCGTTTTATTTGAGAGATTCCATCATGAGGAAGAATAAACTTATTGAGGCTAAGCGATAAATTATTTTCTAGATTTAAGTAAATTTAAAAGTAAAACACTGGAATTTAATTTTTTAATTATTTTTTATTATTAACATTTTAGTAAATAAAATTTTTGACCACTGAGAAGTCCATAACCAAATTACAGTCAACTTAGGCGAAAATGTAGATAAAAATTTAAATTGCCTGAAATCGAGTTACATGGGGGCTACACCAAAATCCGACCCATGTCCACAATTTTTGGTGGGGGAGTTTCTGCACAACTGGTAACTTCAAATACCTGAAATCGGGTGGTACCGCTATATGGGGGCTATAGGAAAAAATGGATTCATATTAGTTTTGGTTTCACATTCATGTATTGTCATCCAAATCTGAAAAGTGTGCAAATTTTCACTTCGATTGGTAAACTGCAACTGTGTTAAAAATTAGTTACTAGATTTGAACTAAACGGACACCAAAGCAAATTAAATAACACTGTAACAATATTTTTTCAAGATTTACAGGCTAACATTTTTACAAAGAAACAAGTAACAGAGGGCTATAGTCGGACGGGGCCGACAATGTGATACCCTACACCACTTCCCCTGGACACTATTTTTCCGCGGAATTTATTTATATGATTCCGGAATTTATTTATATGATTCCGCGGAATTTATTTATATGATGTTTCTTCGGTGATGTTGTAGAAATATATGTATGTATGATTGCGACACGTTTTATATTATTTTGGTTATTTCGTAAGGGACAGATGGACCATTTTGGTTACATATGCATACACATTTCTTGAAAAAAATTAAAAAAAAGTAATAAGAAAGATAATAAAATTGGGTCCGGTGGTTTTTTGTTTTTTTTTTTTTATTATTTTTCTCATTTATGAACATTGTAGTTTCAAAATCCGCAAAAACTTCCTAGGTGTAAGCACTTTCCATTTAAAGTTGGTTCAGGATCGCCAGAATTTAAATTACTGATTAAAAATTAAATTTGAGTATTTTTCCCACAAAAGTTATGGTCAATTTTACACTCTAATTACTATCCGATCATTATAAACAACTATTGGCCTTATCCTTGACCAAAACTAATACCTCGTGCAAATATTTGTCAGTGTTGAAATGTAACAGCGACCTCTAGCGTAATTAAGGTTACACTACCCACAATTTAAACTGAGGGATCCATGTATATACTAGGCTGTAACTCTGTTATCTGACCACGTACATCAACATAGCATAAATGGAAAGGTCAAGCGTTCCTCTTCTAAATATAACTTACATGGGTTTAACATAGTTTCCAGGAATAGAGATATAGTTATTTCACTAAAAACTTTACACATTTTCACACAAAAGTTCTGGTCCATTTAACCCGCTAAATATTTTGTGATAATCACATTAAATTGCAAGCTACTTCTCTGTCGTAAACCCAAACCTTACATAAAATTTCGGATCTTTCAGTCTACAATTGTGACCTACAGAGCCGCTATAAAATTGGATAAAAAAAATTGTAGTGGTCCATTTCAATCCCTAAATATTTCACTATCATCGCCATATACTCTAGGGGTCTATTCTGGTCTGAACCCGACCTCCATACAAAATTTCGTGAAAATTGGTCCATAATTGTGGTCTGTAGCGTGCATATAATTTTTAATGGACAGACAGACACATATCTCGAAATGGAGGTCTACGACGAATATTTCGCGGTGTTAAATTAATTTTTCGAAAAACAAACTTATAATACCCTTTCCACATGGTGGTGTAGGGTATAAACATCAAGTCAAAGTTCCGAAAAACTGAGATGCTTCAATTTTACGTTATAAAAAATTAACGTCTATGGCGTTTTTAACGACGTGGAAAATATGGTCAGTTACTAGTACCAAAAACACACACACACACACACTTCTACATACACATGTACACCACCCTTACATTGAAGCATTTGGATATTGCCATGAATTGCTGTGCTTGCCAACCAGGATTGTAATAAAAATGGAAACGGAAATTCAATAGAATAACTATGAGTTTTTGTATCATCTTCTGCTTCCGTCTTCACTTTTTTATGGCAACAAAAACGTAATTTTGCTTAGATGTTGTACGAGTATGTGTATGTAAATGTGTATGTTTATACCGGTTTTTTTTTCAATAAAAGCTTATATTACATTTCACTGAAAACTCCTTATTGAATTTGTCAAATAATATAAGACGATTTTTGGTTTCATCTGTCAAAAGTGGGTGTTTTATGTGAAAATGTTCATTTAACTGAATTTTTTATATAATATAGGTTTTCATTTCCTCATAAAATTAATATGGATTCAGACAAATAAAAAAACATGTTGGTTTGCATTTTATAAGTACAGTATAGTCTCGATAATACGGACACTCGCACTCTTTAGTCTTGTAAAACAAGAGTGTTCCATATCATTGATCTAAATACAGAATGCAGCCATTGATATGAGAGAAGTATCTCCTTGTCATCTAAAGGATTTTACCTAATATCACACAGCAGTCAAACTAATATGAAACAAGTGAATTGTAAAGAAAGAAACCACAATCAGCCGACATTGGTCAAATTCTTATTTTCGTTTTCAATTTGCATTTCTCACTCAGAACTGTTATCAGACATAATCTACACTCAATTATCCAACATTCAAGATTCGACATGAAATGTTATTCAACTTTGTCCTCAATTTCTTACATTTCTTTTGGGCAAAATGCAGTTTTTATTTGTAGGCCACACAAGATGCGAGACCGAGAGACAGACTTTCTTTACAACCCAAAACTAATACCAACATATGTCATCATTTATTTCCTCCAAACGAATCTTGACAAATGGTTAAGAACTCATAAATCATTCATAACTCCCACAACGAAACTAGGAAAAAACTGTGTATAACCCTTAGCATTTGGGAGAGAGTTATGAAAATCAAATAAAATGCAACCAACCGGAAATTCATAGCACAGACATAGACAGGAACACCTAAGGCAAAAGGAAAGAGGCCAAAGACCACTGACAACAATAACAAACACACAGACACGCAAACAAGAAGAAGTGTCGTCTGCAATATACAACAGAAGTAAAAATATCGTAGTAGGAAAAATTATAAGAGTTGGTGTAACAGCAATTACATTAATAAAAAACATTGTCCAATTACTGAAATCATAAATTGAAAGTTTCTACAAAATGAAAGCAAATGATGAAAATTGAGCGAGAAATTTTCTTCGAAAATATGTTAGTCAATAAGAAGTTTTTATTTGTCAATTGATTGCGAAACCATACAAATAAATATTCGAGTTGAGAATATTCGAAGGATTGTTGCAGATTTCGCCTTTTTAGCGGGTTCATCATCGCTCATTCTCATGATATGGCCTAGCCAACGCAATCGTTGCATCTCGATACGTTTAACTATATGCATGTCTTTGTATAGCTTATATAGCTCGTGCTTCATACGACGTCGATATTCACCGTCAACGCAAATCGGCCCGTAGATCTTTCGAAGAATTTTCCTCTCAAACACACCAAGCACTGCATTACCTGCTTGCGCAAGTACCCATGCTTTGGAGCCATTCATTAGCATGGGTAGTATCAGCGTTTTATATAGTGTTATTTTTGTTTGACGAGATGTGGCTTTGTTTTAAAATTGCTTACTTAAACCATAGTAGCATCTGTTGGCCAATACAATTCTTCTTCTTATTTCACAACTGATGTTGTTTGTTGTGTTTATGGCAGTGCCGAGGTAGATGAAGTCTTTAACTACCTCAAAATTTTAGGTACCAACTTCCACAGTTGGTTCGAGCTCTATGGACGCTTTGCGCGTCGACACCATCAATTTGGTCTTTTCGACGTTTACCGCCAGACCCACTTTTGCAGATTCTGCTTCGACCTTCCTAAAGGTATCAGTTACTTCCTTTACTGATCGTCCCATGATGTCTATGTCATCAGCATAAGCAAGCAACATGTGGCTATTGGTGTAAATTGTGCCATTCCTTTTGACATTTGCATCTCGTATTACCTTTTCCAACAAAATGTTGAATAGGTCACACGAAAGGCTGTCTCCTTGTCTGAAACCTCTTTTGGTACAAAATTCTTCGGAGAGGTTCTTTCCAATTTTAACTGAGGACCTAGTATCAGTTAAAGTCATCTTACAAAGCCGGATGAGCTTTGCGGGGATACCAAATTCAGACATTGCATGGAATACCTTTGATCGGAGGGGACTGTCGAATGCTGCTTTATAATCGACAAAAAGGTGATATGTGTCGATCTGTATCTCTTGGGTCTTCTCTAGGATTTGCCGCAGGGTAAATATCTGGTCAATGGTGGACTTGCCAGGTCTAAAGTCACATTGCTATGGTCCACTTATTTCGTTGACCATTGGCTTTAGTCGTTCGCACAATATCCCTGACACTATCTTATAGGCAATAGGGAGAAGACTTATGTCCCTACAGTTGGAGCATACAGTCTTATCTCCTTTCTTGTGGACGGGACATAGGATGCTCAGGTTCCAATCGTCGGGTACGCGTTCATCCTGCCAGATGGTGCTAACTAGCTAATGCATACACCTTATCAGCGCGTCGCCTCCGGTTTTAAACAGCTCGGCTGGTAAGCCATCTGCCCCTGCTGCATTATTATTCTTCAGCCGGTTGATTGCTGTTTTTACCTCATCTTTGCCGGGCGGTATACATTCTATACCATCTTCTGGGATTGGATCGGTGGTATCATCGTCTTCGCTACTATTGGATACCAGCAGATTGGAGAAATGATCCTTCCATATCTTGAGCACGCTATCTGTATCTGTTACCAAATTACCTTGCTGGTCTGTACAGGAAGATGTGCCTGTACCAAAGCCATCTGTTTGATGTTTCACTCTTTGGTAGAATTTTCGGACTTGATTCTGGCTCCTGTACATCTCGATTTTTTCGCACTACCGCTTTTCCACTTCTCTCTTTTTCTTGCGAAAAAGTCGTTTCTCTTCTCTCCTTTTCTCCCGATATCTCTCTCGTGCGCTACGCGTTGCTACTGATTGTAAAGTAGCTCTATAGCCGCATTTTTCTCTTCGGTAGCAGCACGACACTCCTGGTCATACCATGAATTCCTTTGTGGAGGTCTCTGGAATCCAAGTATGGATTTTGCAGCTGTTTGCATGGAGTGGGCAATATTTTGCCATTGTGTTGTTATGTTATCGGGACAAGGAGTGCTCGTGTTTAGCAATTTTGCTAGTTGAGTGGAATATGCTGTGGCTTCTGTTGTGTTTGCAGCCTATCGATGTCCAACTTCCACGTTGTGTCTGTTCGTGCTTTATTTGCAACGTTTAGACGGGTACGTATCTTTGCTGCAACAAGGTAGTGGTCCGAATCAATGTTTGCGCCTCGGAACGATCGTACATCCAACACGCTGGATGAATGTCTTCCATCTATCACAACATGATCAATTTGATTACTTGTTCTTTAATCTGGAGACAGCCAGGTGCCCTTATGATTATCGAGGTGATTAAATCTGGTACTGCTAACTACCATGTTTTTTGCAGCTGCAAAGTCTATCAGCCTCATACCATTGTCAGATGTTTCACTGTGGAGACTGAATTTCCCGAACAATACACAAATAAAGCTGATGTTGAATAATTTAGCTTTTATTCGAATTGCAGCAAGTCTTTCATTCACTGGGATGAAGCTGGATACCAGATGTTTTAGTCTCCGACTAACTACGAATCCACAACCAAACTCATGCTTTACGTCATGGCAGCTATAATACAGTGCGTCACCTTTAGGTGTTGTTGTGACGCCTTTCCCAATCCATCGTATTTCCTGTATGGCAGTAATATCGGCCTTGTACTTTTCAAGTACGTCTGGCAATGCGAAGACTGCACCTTCTCTATAAAGAGTGCGAACATTCCAGGTGCAGATTCGCAGATCATGGTCCTTAAAACGTTTGCGGGGTTCGTCAACTTTAGAGGGGTTTGTTTTTCTTTTCTTTCGTTTTTTCATAGTAGGATGTTTTTTCTAGGGGAGGGTTACTAACCCGACGCCCAAACCCAAGTTTTTAACGTTCTTATGGGTGAACGCGCGGCACATGTTAGCTCACTACCTTTAGCGGGTGTTAAAGGCAGTTCCCCAGGTGACACCACGGGGAGGTCCACTTGAGATGAAAGAGGGACCAAGATAAATCCTGCGCTTTGCCATGTTAAAACCGGTCAGGACAGTTCCTTGGTATCTTCCATCCCCTACGTCACCCCACTAATACAACATCAGTCATTAATAAATATCAATAGAGGTAGACTCTGGTTATTAAAACAATCAAAGTATAAAACAAGTCCGACTCCGGAGTCGATTTTTGTAACGGTACCGAAGTCGGCTAATCCGTTCAAGATTTATCGTGCGCTTCACACACACAGACGAACGGAAATTGTCTGAAACTAATTTCGTCCAAATATATTTGGGGACTAAAACCATTATTTCGATGAAACACATTTTAGATCGTATCAAAGTGTATATAATAGAGTTATGACTTCCCAGCAAAATGTTCGATGCGAAAGATGCCATTCAATCATGGGAGAATGTGATCTGGCATGTCATCTTTTTAGCATCTTCATCGATGAATTTTATATGAGCGTGGACCCCAAAAGATGCTATTCATTTTTTGATCCAAAGCGTGTCATTTCCACCAATGCTTTGGCATGTCATTTCCACCAACCCTATGCAATGACATTATCATTACGACGAGAGTTTTAGCAACGTCGGTTGTGATTTCGAGACACCGACAACATCAAGCCTATTGTAAATAATTAATCTTATATATTTAGAGAAATGTGTATAAATAAAAACACAAAATTCATCTCTATTGGATCGATGGAATGGATTCAAGTGCTGATGAAAAGGTCGGATCTTTCACGACTTCCTTTGCATTGGTTCAAATGCTAATGCAAAGATCGGATCTTTCACGACTTCGTTTGAACCAATGCAAAAGATGCCATGAAATCACGTCATCACATGGAACACACTCCTTCAAATTTTGCTGGGTAAAATCGCAAAAATAAAAACTTGGGTTCTATTAGCGGCTATTGCGATATCTTCGTTGCTTGACGACCTACGGCAACCTGCGCTGCAGGTTTTGCTTTTGATATACCTCTTATAGAAGTGGAGATATTTGCTTTGAAATAAAATGTTGACTTTTTCTCCAAATAAGTTTTTTGCCCATTACGACACCTGGATATTATCCGACCATCACCAAACTCAATAGGCTTCTTCCCCTCGGGGACCTTCACCAACACACAAAATTTGGTGACGATCGGACGAAAATTGCGACCTGTAGCGTGACTACAAGGTTTAGATGGACAGACGGACGGAAGGACGAACGGACACGCATAGCCAGATTGACTCAGCTCGTCGAGACATTCATTTTGGTATATCCAGCTTTTTGTAGAAAATTAACTTATGTTGAAACGGTATTGTAACTCGCGATCAGTTTTACTATATCATAACTTTTGACCGCATTTCGGTAAAATAAACTGTTTTAGCCCGATTCACCGAGGGGTTTCTTAAAATAATAATTTGAGTGGAAGCTGTGGTCGTACTAATGTAAAAAAATCGGAAAAAATCGTTGAAATAAACGAGTTTCATTATGTTATTTTCCAATTAGTGATTTTACAACACAATGAAGAGCTTAATGCTCAAAGTAGAAGTTAAAGAGTACACTTCAGAGTTGAAGTTTCAAATGTATGATTTTTTAATATATCCACTGTATCTACCTCAAACGGATGCTGACATTTTGAAACCTGAAAAATGGGGTTTTTTGAATTTTAATTTTTTTAAAAGCTTATTATTTGATTGTAGTACTCGCGATTTCGCATTTTTTAATGTATAACATGAAGGTGTAGCCCTCACAGGATCACAGTAATCTGCGCCCAAACACGAAATTTTTGTGCGTAAATTTTTCTCAAAAACCTATATTTTTGGTTTAAAATTTACAAACGTCATTCGATTATCGTGGAAACCAGCGTAAATTTAGTTTTTTACGTTCTGAATCTAACAAGCCACGACGCGTACAAATCCACCCACTAGATCGGCGGATATGATACCCCTCAAATTTCGAAAATTTGCAAAAAATTATTTTGAAAATATCGCATATTAAAACGCGTTTTGGATGTGTCAGTTCTACTTAAATAAATTGATCGATACGCGTGTTTAAACTGCGCGAAAACAGATATTTAAAAACTCTCGTAAATCCAGAGATATAATAGATATTTTCTAAAAATTGAGTTCGATGCTACATCCACGGTTCTTGATGGATCACATTGAAACGGCATAGAACGATGTATTTTTTAATGGTGATTATAGAAATCGGATGCGCATAAAATGTAAATGAACTTCGCGGAAATTATGACCATTTTACTGTATTTTGCACCCTAATATGCAGCAGATACTACATCGTGGCCGCCAAATAGAATTTGACAAACTGTACATCAAATAAAAGGGATTGATTCGCTGTGTTGTAAAATCGGATGTTGTATTATTCAATACAACGTTATTTTAACGTTATGCCACAATTGGAATTCCTTGTGATTTAATATAAGGTTCTAATAATATTATCCAATAGGAAAATTATAAGCGACAAATTTGTTACAACGGAATATCATCAATATTACGTGAAATTTTGACGAAAATGCCGAAGAACTCAAACATTTTTCTCTAACCTTTCCTATAAAACCATAAAAAAATAAAATTAGAATAATATGATTTTAATTTTTTCGTAATATTTTCTTCGTATTTTTGCAAATAACACGAATACTATAGCTCCAACCTTCACAAATTAGGTTTCATTTTATTCCTCAAAATGTCTGGATGCTGTTATAATTTTTTTTATATATTTTTCGTAAGTATGAGCGCTATTGTTTCAAAAATATGTTTGTAAATACGTGAAATTATTTAACAAATTTGATTTTTCGCGAATCGATTGAGACTTTGCGATTATTTTTTGCATCATCGCAAACGTTACGAATTCAGTTAACGATAATAGGATATAACAGCGAACTATATTAAGCCGCGATTTTTTTAGAATTTTTTCTAATTATCATAATTAAAACGGTCATATCTTTGGCGCGCAACGATCAATGTTAGTAACGAAAACAGATTTGGAATGCGGATTTTTTTCTTAATCTATGTACCAAAAATCATTGATGTAATATCAAAATTTTTTTTGTTGATTTTTTTGAAATGGAAAGGACAATTTTAGACATTGTTCCTGATATATATATATATATATGTATGGTCTACGACCATTATTTCGATGCGTTACAAACTTTTTGGCCAAAACCAACTTATAATACCCTCCTGGTGTAGGGTATAAAAACCTTTTGCCATTAGCACAAAAAAGTTTACTTTCCTATTTATACCCTATACCACAATGTGGTAAAGGGTATTATAAGTTTGTTTTGGTAAACATTCATGTAACACCGCGAAATATTCGTCGGAGACCCCCAATGTGGTATACCAATCTTCATATCTCGACGAGATAAAGCGATTTTGAGATGTGTGTCTGTCCGTCCGTCCGTCCGTCCGTCTGTCCATTATAAATTGTAAACACGCTCCAGGCTGCAATTATGGACCGATCGCCACGAAATTTTGTATGGAGGTCGGGTTCAGATCAGAATAGATCCCTATTCTTATTGGTGATGATCGACAAATATTAAGCGGGTGAAATAGACCAAAAACAAAATTTTTATTCGATTTTGTATCGATCGCCTCGAAATTTTAAATAATGTAAGATTATATGACAAAGAAGAAGCTTGCAATTTGTGATGGTGATCGGATGATGTTTAGAGGGTTAAATGGACCACAACTTTTGTGTGAAAATTGTGAAAATTTTTAATATACCGGTAATACCTTTATTCCTGGACAACACATTCCGTCCACATAAATAATATTTGGAAGGACAGCTCTTGACCTTTCAATTAATGCCAATTATGTTGATTTACGTGGTCAGATAACAGAGTTACAGCCTAATATATCGAGAGTTTTGCTTGTAATGTAATCAAAAGCATACTTGAGGTCGCAATTATAGATCAATAGTCACGAAATTTTGAACGAGGAAGGGTTTAGGTCGAAGAAGATGCCTACAAGTTTTGATGATGATCTGATATTATTTAGCGGGTGCAATGGACCATTACTTTTGTATGCTAAATAAAAACATTTTATTTTTGGTCCATATTTGAATCCCTGGAGGCCATATACCGTCAAAGTCGCCTATATATGAAAAATTAACTACCGATCTTTCCTCTGATGAAAGTTGCAATAATATGTGTGCTTGGTAACGGGCCTACTACCTAAGATATAATGAGTTTTGTGAAGAGAACCATATCTTCCTCCCATGCTACAAATTTTCTCTATCATGACAGACAAATTACCAGTTCTTACAAATTGCGTGGAACCCTATCATATTACTTGTCCAATTGTTCAAAATTTAAAGATGTAGCAGAAATTGCTAAACAACGCCAATTTTCAAATTTAAGAATAATTCTTAAAATGTACTGTATATAATTGTTCCACAAACATTCCAGTAGGGACAATGGAGCCTTCTCTCATATCAATGAGAGCACCCCGATTAATATCAGCTCAGTGATATGTAGACAGCGGAATTTTATGCAACACCTATTTTTTGAAAAATTTGCATATTTTTGGCTTCTAATTAAATTCCAATCGAAATATATCACATATGCAAAAATATGCGAAATGTATAAATTATGCATATGCAAATATTATTTTTGCATATGGAAAATTTCTGTATTTCACATATTTTCGTATGCTACATATATTTCAATAACATCTTCTAAAATGTTTTGTGTACATTTTTCTGTTTGAAATTCACTTCAGACAAGTCAATAAAATAGAGAAATCTGTAACCAGAGCCACAATCTTCAAAATGTCGAAAATGGGGAGCTTTCGTTGTATGGGAGCTATATGAACGCCTAGAACTATGCCGACAAATTTCAGATGGAAAGTTTAATACCTACAATGAAGACTTAATACCATAACCTTCAAAGTACAGAAAATCGGTAGGTTCTGGTTATAGGAGCTATGTATATGAAGATGTGGACATATAACGACAAATTTCAGGTGGAAAGTTTTTTTACCTCCAACGAAGACTGAATACAAAATGTCAGCCACTTCAGTTTGATATTGAGGCCACATCCTTCAAAATACCGGGTATCGGGAGGTACGGTTCTATGGGAGCTATATGAAGACCTGGACCTATACCGATAAATTCCAGGTCGAAAATTGTGATGAACGAATACTTAATACAAACTTTCAGCCAATTCGATGGGATATTTAGGGCACAAAGTCTTGCATATGGTTTAGCAAATATGTCAAAATAGGCAAAAATTAGGTCCAGACTAAATGTCCGTTCTTAAATTACTTATTGGTGCCACCATGGTACAATTGTTTGCACACCCGCCTTGCAGGCTGAAGGTCGGGCGTTCGATTCCCGGCCAGCAAACATCAAATTTCCAACGATGGAAAAATACCCCTCAGTAAATTTGGCGACATTTTCTGAGTATTTCAACCATGTACAACTTCTCTACAGGTGGTGTTTTAAGACATGCCTTTCGGACTCGGCGATAAACAGTAGGCCCCATACTATTGCTGTAATATGAATCGTGGTGCACGCCCTGTCCCTTCTGTGATCTTTGTGGAACAATTATTATATTGTTATTTAAACTTAATGTGATAAGGCTGCAGACTCCAAAAACATATTTCTTAAAATTAGCTTATTTGTCCAAAAGAAACTTTGATTTGCTGAAAGCTAACTCGCAGGGTAGTGGTGTAGGGTATCGTATGGTCGGCCCTGTCCGACTATAGCCTTTGCTTACTTGTTTAATATCGATTTGTTCCACTTCGTGCCCTAAAAACGCGATAAAGCGAAAATTTAATTTTTTACTACAATCTTCCACAGAGATTGGGTTATCAATTGATGTTATTCACTATACGATTCTTATATTAACGTCCCAAATTTTTTCACATATTTATTCCATCTCTTTTAATTCCACTACATCCGTCCAGACCATACTTCTCCGGGAAACGTCTATGTTGTCTAAATTTTAATTCATAACACGCAAACAACAACTTCAAACTTTCCATTAAATTTTTTATCAATCAGTTTTAATTTTTTCTATTCTGCTGAAAAATGCGAAAACTAACAAAGAAACAAACAACACAGACAACTAGCCATCCATCCAGTAAAGTTTATGACCATAACTTAAAAAAATACCAGCCATATTAGAGCAGCAGCAGTAAAAGCAGGCGAAAGAGATGGTTATGGCAATGATGATGTTGACGATAACAATGATGAACACTGATGATTGTTTTCCTTTTTGGCCAAATGCTTACACTATTTTTTTTCTTTCTGCTTTCAAACAATTTTTCCAACGCTTAACACAATCTATCGTAGTAATATTGGGTGTGCGTGTTTTGTAGAGCTTTAGTTGTTTTTTTTTCTTCGTTTGGTTTGACTTGATTTTAACACAACACTTTGATTCCGTTTATATTTGGTTGGTTAATTGCTTAGGATGTTGTTCAATTACATGTGCATTTGTTGTTGTTTTAAGACTATTTTGATGTTGTTGTTAATTTTCTTTCGTTTAAGAAAAATCAAGAAATATAGAAATGCATGCGATCACGTATAAGTTTCGTTGTTAAAATTCAGTAAAAAATATGATCGTTTTTAACAAGAGGCTTTAGTCAATCATTCGTAGCTGGAGGCATCAAAAATACTTTTATTGGCTGATTAAACGATGAGAAGGAATTATCCCAAGAGATACATATATGATACAGTGACAAATTAAAAATATTTCTTTTCACATTATAAAAATTGTTTTATTGGTTATTTATTTCTGAATATTCTGTATATCTTCTTATGCTTAAAAATCACTATTAAACTCGCAACGTGTTATTTTATGTTAATTTAATTTATTTTTTATTTCATTAAATTTTTTCTTTAATTTTTTATTTTATTTTATTATTTTAGTTTAGTTAAATATATTTTCAAATTATTTCTTCCATAATCTCCACCAAATAATTTTATTTATTTACTGTTTTTTTTTATTTAAATTTTCCATCTTTTTCTTGACATCACTAAGATGTTTTATATTGCAACACTTAATTTTTTTGTACTAACGTAAATCTATTTCACTTCACTCCCGTAAAACGTTCAAAAAGCACAAAACTTATTTAACCGCTTCAAACTTATTTACACATCAAGCGCCAAATTGCAACTAAATTGTAAAAATTAACGGTTTTACAGACTCTAAATTCTTTGGTGTTGGAGCCAACATTGCAACGTTTGATACAACACAACGGACATATTCAGCAAACGAACATTGACTAACGTTGTTGCAGGAGATGCCTCAACAAAACATAACTACGATTGCATGCCATAACATTTTCTCATACTGCTGCCTTTAATGTTGTTAAAGCAATTTTCGTTGTAACATTTTCCATTTTCCACATCGAAGTTCACATAAAACCCATGCACCAGACTCTGTTGTTTTATGCTACGCCTAGTCGTCTGTTACCAACAGAGCCTCTATTTGTTTTAGCTGTTGGTAAAATCGAACGAAAACTCGAAATGTAACAGTAGACAAATTATCGTATAGACGAGGAAAAACTCATGTTATGCGCAGCAGTTTCACTCACACCAAAAAACTCAAAATGTTTCGAAACAGCTTTTGAAGATATTACAAGATTTTGCTGAGAATGTTTATTCCGACATAGACTATTCAGATATAATCTTTTACCAGCATCATTAGTTAATAAATTTATAATTATTGGCATTTTAAAGTGAGTTAACCGTACTCAGTGAGATAATTCCTTGGTCTATAAGATAATTTGTCTATGGGTAAAACCAATGAAGTTTGCATAAAACTCATGCATCCGCCTCGCTTGCTTTATGCAATGCCAAATGTTCGCAAATAACAGAGCTGTGTTTGCTAACATTTACTGTCGATTGCTAACATTTGATACAAATTATGTGGTGAATTTTCTTTTTATTAAAGCCGTTATTTTGAGAAGAATCTTATTGTAATTGAATATTATAACGAATATTTCAATATAACACTATTCAACACTGAAAGTTGGGATCTGGATCTGATAGGACAAAGGCAGATCCAGTTCGAATTTTATGGCCTCATCTAAACCTGGCTAAAACTATTTTTTTTTGCATTAATCGGGCTTTTATCTCGTCAACGAATAGGAATTTAGCCTTGTATCCCTAAGCTAGTAGCACAAATCTGTTGGATAGACCACATAAGAAATGACATCAAAATCTATCAAATATTGAAAATTTCAGCTAAACTACTGGGAGTTGAACCAAGTAAACTTTCGAAAAAATCTTCCAAATAATGTTCTCATCAGTTCTTCAGAATAACCTTGAAGCTCTAAGATGCTTATTTCATCTCAGTACACAGTGTGTCCACTAAAGGTTTTTTTGTGTCAAAAATCTATATTTTCTAAACAAACTAAGATTCCAAAATATAAATTTTCAGGTTCAGAATGCTTAGACCCTGGTCCACATCCCAACCGGGCTCAACTGAATTTTTATACCCTTGACCATAGTATGGAGGGTATATTAAGTTTGTTTTTCCGTTTGTAACGCATTGAAATACTCATTTGCGACCCTATAAAGTATATACATATATTCTTGATCAGGGTAAAATTCTGAGTCGATCTGTGCATGTCCGTCCGCCCGTCTGCGGTAATCACTCTAGCATCGACAAAAATGGAGATAGGACGCTGAAATTGGGAAAATGCGTCTTTTGTTTGCAGGCAGGTCAAGTTCGATGATGGGCTATATCGGTCCACGTTTTGGTATAGCCCCCATATAACGGTACCCCCGATTTACAGTATTTTGACGTTTTTAGCTACATTTTCTGACCGATTTAGCTATAATTTGACATTTAGGGTTCTTAAGTGTCAATAAACTTATATAACAAAACTTGTGGACATAGGTCCACGTGTGGGTATAGCCCCCATATAACGGTACACCCCGATTTACAGTATTTTGACGTTTTTAGCTACATTTAGACCGATTTAGCTATACTTTGACATTTAGGGTTCTTAAGTGTCAATAAACTTATACAACAGAACTTGTGGACATAGGTCCACGTTTTGGTGTAGCCCCCATATAACGGCCCCCCCCCCCCCCCCCGATTTACGGTATTTTGACGTCTTTAGCTACATTTTCAGACCGATGTAGATATAATTTGACATTTAGGGTTCTTAAGTGTCAATAAACTTATATAACAAAACTTGTGGACATAGGTTCACGTTTTGGTATAGGCCCCATATAACGGTACCCCCCGACTTACGGTATTTCAGACCGATTTAGCTATAAATTGACATTTAGGGTTCTTAAGTGTCAATAAACTTATATAACAAAACTAGTGGACATAGGTCCATGTTTTGGAATAGCCCCATATAACGTTACCGCCCGATTTCAGGTATTTTGACGTTTTAAGTCACATTTCTAGACCGAATTAGCTATAATTTGATATTTAGGGTTCTTAGTGACCAAAAAAACTTACATTCGAAAAAATTATGAACATAGGTCCATGTTTAGGTATAGCCCCACATAACGGTACCTCCCGATTTTCGGTATTTTGAAAATTTTACCTACAAGTTTTAACCGAATTATCTGTAATTTGAACATTTGACATTTGAAATACTTAGTTGTCACCACACCTCTCCACCAAAAATTGCCAAGAAAGGTCTTAAACTTCACTTTCTCCAAATTTTGCGTAGCAGGTATTCTAACCCAATCTGTAACCAGAAGAAATAATTTGATGTGCTAATTTGGGACCAAATCTGTTGCTCCCTTCGAGAGTTATCCTTCATACCATATTATTTGATACCATAGTTTTGATCTTTTGTGGGGGAGATAAGTGAAGGATGTAAGCCATCTTCGAACTGGGACTATGTTTGGGCAAAATATTAAGAAGTTCAAAATTTGGTTCAAATCGGCCTACCAAGCGGACGAACCGGGCTAAATAGACTCCAAGTTGTCTGAAACAACTTTCCTCCAAACATACTTGGGGTCTAACACCGTTATTTCGATTAGGCACATATTTGGTCGTATCAAAGTGTATAAACCCCCGTAAGGCTAAATGCAGGGGTAAAGTTCTCAAGTTTCGCATTCCAAATTTTTTCGAATATGCCCCCAGAATTCAGAATATGGAACTAGAATTAAATTTGATTATTTTTCCACAAAAATTATGGTCCGTTTCACCCGCTAAATATTATCTGTTCATCATGTTAAATTGCAAGCTTCTTCTTTGTCGTAAACCCAAACCTTACTTACAATGTTGTGTCTATCAGACCATCATTGCGACCTACAGAACCGCTACAATAATTATTTCACGATCACCACAAACTACAAATCGATTTAATTATGGTGAGAACCGGACTTCCGTACAACATTACGTGACAATTGGTCCATAATTGCGGCCTGGAGTTTGATTACAATTCTTAATGGACCCACATCTCAAAATCGTTTAATTTCGTCGAGATATGAATTTTGGTATACCACATGTGGGTTCTACGTGGAATGCTTCGCGGTGTTAAATGGATTTTTGGAAAACAAATTTCATGGGAGCTATCTATATCCAAATCTGATCCGTTTTCAAAATTCCATATTTTTTTTAAATTTCGTCAAATGGACGAAAATATATATGGCAGCTATATCCAAATCTCGACTGCTTTCAATATAATTTGGCCAAATTATTTCTTCTAAATCGACTCAGAAAATGATTCTATGTATATTATGTAATTATGATTCTATATCGTTCCCTTAGGCATGTTACATACAACTGCACTAAGACATTCACAGATTGGTGTAGGGTATAAACAGTTCAGAAAAACTGGATGTTAGTTACTTAAAACTGAACCAGGAGATACAGAATCAAGTTCAGAACAACTTGCAACTTGCTCCGTAGATCAGTATTGTTGTAGCCGCTTGCGTACATAATAGTTTTTAAAGTGTCTGTCACTAGACGTACCACATATACATACAACCAGTGTATGCTATGCGGTCTAAGCCTTCAACTTTACCAATGGAGTTCTTACAAGGATAGGCCTCCCGCTTCTCAGTTTTTTAGCCCAACCTTGGTATTTAGATTTCAACGGGAGCTTCAATAAAACACCATACAATACCTTTAGCAAGAAATCCGTCATTGTCGGAATATTACACAAAACCATTGTCATGCGTCCATCTTGACAGTTGTTAGAAAGCACAGGTCAGACTAACTCTAGTGTATAAACCAGATGATACAAAAAATCTCGTTAATGGACTGCAAAAATAGTTCAAACAAAGTAGAGTGTTAAAAGTTCATCCGAATCTATTTCATTGTTAACTAATTCATAAATAGCTGAGAGAATTGAATTTTCCTTAGATAGTCAAGTGTTTGTAGTCCCAAAATTAAATAAATCGATAAAGACCATACCACGCTACAAACACTGTTGGGATCCTAATGATTGCCACATATTCGACTAAAGATGTATCAAAGGCTGTAAAAATGAATTTTAAAGATGTTATTTGCTCATTAGCGAAAATTCCTACTGGATTCAGTTACACCCCCAAGTTTCTTTACGCGACACATTGTTTGATATATTTAAAAGCCGTTGAATTTGTGTGTCCTGTGGAGAATGCTGGGTATATGAACCGAACCGTAAATGTTGTCCTAGCATCCAGTCGGTTTCGTACAAATGTGTACACACTTGTCCTACCTTAACTTGGCATGTATTGTGACAATAGTCAAAAATAATAATCTCACAGAAGAAAATGGTATTAACATGAATGGTTGCCACTAGTGAAAAATCCCAACTATGTACATAATTTAAAGAGTTGAAAAGAGTCGAACCTGTATATATTTTTTAGAAATTTGAAAGTAATAAACCTTTTCTATACGATTTTTAAGGAACGTGGACACAGAACAGTTGAAGATCTCTTGGAGCATAGGATAGAAGCCACAACTTATCCCCCCACAGCTTCCAGTCTGCTATCGTAGGAAATCCACATAAAAGCGAAGCCAAATATAGGTATATACTATCTCTCCTACTGCTTTTTTGTAAAAAATTAAATTTAAACTCTTCCATAAAAATGTGATTGCTGAAGATAGTTTTTCTGCAGAGAGTTCATACGAAACGCGTAGGCAATGTTGTTACCCCGTCCCAAATTAGCTTTTGTGAAAAAAATAGGTTTGTGGGAAGGTTTTGAGGTTTGTTTGTTACTATGTTATCATGTTTTGTAAAGGCATTCGAATAATGTTAGCAAAACAAACTAAGCTACCGGCTTTTTGTGCCAGCCATGGTCGTTGAGATTTTTTGCTACTACTGCTATTGCATGACTTTTTTTATACCCTCCACCATAGTATGGAGGGTATATTAAGTTTGTTTTTCCGTTTGTAACGCATTGAAATACTCATTTGCGACCCTATAAAGTATATATATTCTTGATCAGGGTAAAATTCTGAGTCGATCTGTGCACGTCCGTCCGTCCGTCCGTCTGTGGTAATCACTCTAGCATCCACAAAAATGGATTTGGGAAAATGTGTCTTTTGTTTGCAGGCAGGTCAAGTTCGATGATGGGCTATATCGGTCCACGTTTTGGTATAGCCCCCATATAACGGTACCCCCCGATTTACGGTATTTTGACGTTTTTAGCTACATTTTCAGACCGATTTAGCTATAATTTGACATTTAGGGTTCTTAAGTGTAAATAAACTTATATAACAAAACTTGTGGACATAGGTCCACGTTTTGGTATAGCCCCCATATAACGGTACCCCCCGATTTACGGTATTTTGACGTTTTTAGCTACATTTTCAGACCGATGTAGCTATAATATGACATTTAAGGTTCTTAAGTGTCAATAAACTTATATAACAAAAGTTGTGGACATAGGTCCACGTTTTGGTATAGCCCCCATATAACGGTACCCCCCGATTTACGGTATTTTGACGTTTTTAGCTACATTTTCAGACCGATTTAGCTATAATTTGACATTTAGGGTTCTTAAGTGCCAATAAACTTATATAAGAAAACTTGTGGATATAGGTCCACGTTTTGGTATAGCCCCCATATAACGGTACCCCCCGATTTACGGTATTTTGAAGTTTTTAGCTACATTTTCAGACCGATTTAGTTATAATTTGACATTTAGGGTTCTTAAGTGCCAATAAACTTATATAACAAAAGTTGTGGACATAGTTCCACGTTTTGGTATAGCCCCCATATAACGGTACCCCCCGATTTGCGGTATTTTGACGTTTTTAACTACATTTTCAGACCGATTTAGCTATAATTTGACATTTAGGGTGCTTAAGTATCAATAAACTTATATAAGAAGACTTGTGGACATAGGTCCACGTTTTGGTATAGCGCCCATATAACGGTACCCCCGATTTACGGTATTTTGACGTTTTTAGCCACATTTTCAAACCGATTTACCTATAATTTGACATTTAGGGTTCTTAAGTGTTTCAGACCGATTTAGCTATAAATTGACATTTAGAGTTCTTAAATGTCAATAAACTTATATAACTAGTGGACATAGGTCCATTTTTTGGAATAGCCCCCATATAACGTTACCGCCCGATTTCAGGTATTTTGACGGTTTAAGTCACATTTCTAGACCGAATTAGCTATAATTTGATATTTAGGGTTCTTAGTGACCAAAAAACTTATATTCGAAAAATTATGAACATAGGTCCATGTTTTGGTATAGCCCCATATAACAGTACCTCCCGATTTTCGGTATTTTGAGAATTTCACCTACAAGTTTTAACCGAATTATCTCTAATTTGAACATTTGACATTTTAAATTCCTAGTGGTCACCACATTTGACATTTAGCTTTATTTTTTGGACGAACTTTCTGTAATTTGAAATTTAAAAGCCAACAAAAATTCTGCAACAAAAATTGTTCAAGTTCATATTTTCGTATAGCCCACATACCTCCGCACTAGCTGTTAATGACATTTGAAGTTCCCACGTTATTAACCGATTTTCGGTATTTTGAGGATTCTAGCTGCAATTTTTAACCGAATTAGGAGTTATTTGACATTAAAGGCTCCCATCAAAACTGTCAACATAGGTCCATGTTTTTTTATTATAACCCCTATATAACGGTACCTCCCAATTTCTAGTCCACCAAAAATTGTCAACATACATAGTTAGATATAGGCACCATAAAAAGGGCCTCCCGAATGAAGCATTTTATGTACATTGTCTGACATTTTAACGTACCCACTTAAAGTTGGGGACAGGAATGAAAACTAAACCATTTTGGATCATAATATTTTATGGTGGAGGGTATGAAAAGTTCGGCCCGGCCGAACTTAACGCTTTTTTACTTGTTGTTTTTCTTTTACATTTTGTTCTGTTGCTTGATACAGACGACTTGATGACAGTTGTAGTCGTCGTGAACTTGCATAGTTTGCCAATCAGTTTAGAATTTTTTAGTAAATCTTGACCCCAGATTTTTTTTCAATCTTAACCAAATGCTATGCCTTTGTTTACGAGAGGCTTAACTAAATGCGATATTTACGAGGTTTAGCATAGGGTTTAGGTGAATGACTATCTTTACAGTGTCTTAACTATTCACGTCTGCTATGTCAGCTTCTATAACTTAACAGTCGATTCACTTTTAACAGAATGAATGTGTTTTGAGAAAGACATAAACAATAATAGGGACATGCGCATTAGCGAAACTTCCTACTGGATTCAAGTTGCTTTTGTCATTCTCCCGTTTGTTTTTTTTACAGTGTCAACATATTTTAACACAGCTGTCAGCAAACAAACTATTTTTCGTTTATTTCCTTTTGTTGCCGTTTTACCTCTTTCTGTCTTTCGTTATCCTTTCAAGCAGAGGACTTTGTTGTTAATTTTGTTTTTGCTACTAAATTGTTGCTGTTACAAAGTGGAAACGCGACAAATTTTTTGACATACCAACAACTCGAAGAATTAGTGTGCCCTACAGTATGAGTATTGGTTTATGTGTATGTATATATGCATGTATGCATTAAATAAAGCACCGAACTGTGAATGTTCCCCTTGCACTCAGCCGGATTTCATGCCAAAAGTTTACACACTTGTCCTACCTCAACTTGGCATGTATTGTGACAATAGTAAAGAATTGAGGTATCATAGAAAAAATAGTATGAAATTAAATTTAACTGAAAGGGTTGCCACTTTTGAAAATTACAAACCATACAATTTTAAAAATGTATATAGTTTTTAGAAATTAGAAACTAAATAATCGTTAATAACAATATCTTTTAAGGAATGTGGACGGAGTACAATGCGATATCCATTGAAACATACATAGGTTAGAAATTAAAAATTAGCATCCTCATAAATGTCAGTCATTTGTTTGTAAAAAATCCACATAATGGCAAAGCTAAATGATAGTATTTACTCTTCTCCTTTTATTTTCAAAACAATAAAATTCAAGCACTTCCATGAAAAGTTTTTGTTCAGATAAGTCGAATGTACGCATAAGAAATGTTGCAACCCCATCCCAACGAGCATTTTCGATAAATAGTGTGTGGGAGGGAGGTTGTTGAGTTTCGTCAACTACTGTGTTATCATGTTTTGTAATGAAATCCGAAAGATGTTAGCAAAACAAACTAACCAACCGGCTTTTTGTGTCATGGGCGTTTGGATTTTTTGCCACTACGGTGGTTGTAAGTCTTATATTTGATTTTCGT
Source organism: Musca autumnalis (assembly GCF_047663935.1). Taxonomy (NCBI): domain Eukaryota; kingdom Metazoa; phylum Arthropoda; class Insecta; order Diptera; family Muscidae; genus Musca; species Musca autumnalis. Next base: position 31,238,089 of record NW_027411866.1, on the reverse strand, counting down.
TTTCATCTTCTTCGTTTTGTTCTATTGCTTGCTAAATCTGTCTGGCTTTTTGTAACGTTCCTAGCATCTAAAGCTAATATGTACTCAAGCAATCATGATAAGTTAGTTTTCTTTTCTTTTGAAACATCTTTGAGTCTCATGCTACTGATTACTCTAGGTGGTTGTTGCTTGCGTGCGTGCATGGGGTATTGATATTGTCATTTATGTTGTCAACAAATTGAAATGTTGCTGGTGGAAGATGTCAAATGGCACACAAGATGCTAGTAATGCTAATATTTTTCGACATCTTGGAATTTGTAAAGATACGGGACAAATAAGCTAAATTTTTTTTGAAGAATATTTTTTCAACCGCATTTACAGAATTTATGATTAATAGACATAAAGTTCAAAAAGTATTCCCAAAAGTATTAGTTGTTTATTTTTAAAGTAAGACCCAGCTTAATCACAGATTTGTTGTTTTAAAATTTTAAAAACAAGAAGTTTTTAAAGTGGGGTAGTTAAAATTGATTTACTTTAGGGAAGTGCAGAGAATACTAGTTTCGTCCAACGCCACTTGGACTCATCACTTCTCTTAGTTCTTTCGATTGAAGGAAAGAACTCTTCCCCAATTTTATGACTACTCGAGCTCAAGAATAAATGTGACAGATGAATTCGTTTAAATGCGAATTCAACAGAAACATTCAAAAACTCTCGTAGCCGCATATGCCAACCAAATTAACTACTCCCACTGTTATGCGTCTCCACAATGCAGAGAATCATCATAACTATGTTGATAGTTTGTCGAAAATAACAACAAACAAATCGTCCACCGTGCTGTGTGTCTATTTTAGATTCACTTTGGCAGTTTTGTTGTGATGTGTGTTTACTTTTTATTTTTAAAGTAAGACCCAGCTTAATCACAGATTTGTTGTTTTCAAATTTTAAAAACAACAAGTTTTTAAAGTGGGGTAGTTAAAATTGATTTACTTTTATTTATTTTAACTACCCCAAAAACATGGTTTGGAACGCTTTTACAGCATCTTCTAGCGACGAAAATTGAATTCATGGGTGGGAGCTCGCATTGTTATGATGCAGAACGATTCAATTTCTCTTGTTCGTTTTTCGAATTTCTCAGGAGACTTCAGGCAAACAAATTCTAGTCTAGTCGGGCCCCTAAGCATAGAACCAAGAATAGTCGTCTGTGACGATCTTATAAATGTCGTTTGCGGCCAGGTGTTCATGCAATATCAAATGTTAGTTGGTGGAAGAAATGCCCAAATGTGCCTCTCTCTCTCTCACGGTATATAACATGCCGATATTGCATTATCCGTTCACGCACGGCTTTTTTTTTTGGCACAACGGCCGATTTTGGCCGACCCTAACGACCTTTTTTTTGCAAGTGGGGACACGACTGAATTCATTAACTATGGCCCTTTATCGATATATACAGATTTAGTATAGGGCGAAAATGTTCACAAGTAAATTCCATTTTTAACAAGTGAGCAAAGGCTATAGTCGGGACGGGGCCGACCATGTGATACCCTACACCACTACCCCTGTGCATAAGCTTTTTACTGGTAAACATTTATTTTAGGGAACATAATCCGACTACCACCAAACATATTTTGGTTTTTAATCAAAAAAATATGCCTCTTTCTCTCTGGGACCCACATAAGCAACCAAAATTTTGTGACCATCCGATCAAAATTTCGACCTGTAGAATGGAAAAATTGGATGCATTACCGACTATTGTGGTATATCCCTTGTTTGACTACCTTCGCCAACCTACTTTACACCAATGTACAGGTAATATTTTCTTCTTCTTCCGTTGAAATAACCCTACCAGAAATCGATATATTCACAAAGAATACAAATTTGAATTTGTCTTCACATGAGTTTTCCCCATTCCGATCCTCAAATATTATCCGACTATCACCAAGGGCATCTTCTGTGGGGCCCCCATCAACCCCCAAAAATTCGTGACTCTACAATCAAAATTCCAAACTGTAGCGTGATTACAAAAAATGGAAAAATTGGATATATTATATTTTAAAATATATTTCGCGATATCTCGGTTGTTTGCCCACTTACTCCAACATACTTTACGTCAATGTAAAGGACATATATTCCTCTTCCATTGGCGGGCTTTCCTTTTGGAATACTCCTACTAGAAGCGGAAATATTCTCATAAAAAAAACGTTGACTTTTCTCCACATAAGCTTTTCGCTTATTCCGACTCCTGACTATTATCCGACCATCACCAAAATAAATAGGCTTCTTCCTCTGTGGGACCCGCATAAAATTCCAAAAACTTCGTGACGATCCGATCAAAATTGCGACCTGTGGCGTGATTACAAAAAATCGGAAAATGGGATGCATCAACGACTATTGCGATATATCTGTTGTTTGAGCAGCTACGACAACCTACTTTACATCATTGTAAAGGTAATATTTTCTACTTTCCTTGCCAGGTTTTGCTTTTGATATACCTCTTAAAGAAGCAGAGATATTGGCTTTGAAATAAAACGTTGACCTTTCTCCAAATAAGTGTTTGCCCATTCTGACCCCTGAACATTTTCCGACCATCATCAAAATCAATTGGCTTCTTTCTCTTTGGGACCCCCATTAAACCTTAAAATTTCGTGACGATCCGATCAAAATTGCGACCTGTAGCGTGATTACAAAAATATCGGAAAATGGGATGCATTACCGACTATTGCCATATCTCTGCTGTTTGACCACCTACGACAACCTACTTTACATCGTTGTAAAGGTGATATTTTCTACTTTCCTTGCCAGGTTTTGCTTTTGATATACCTCTTAAAGAAACAGAGATATTGGCTTTGAAATAAAATGTTGACTTTTCTCCAAATAAGTTTTTTGCCCATTCCGACCGCAAAATATTATCCGACCATCGCCAAAATCAATAGGCTTCTTCCTCTGTGAGACCCCCATTAACCCTCAAAATTTCGTGACGATTCGATCAAAATTGGGACCTGTAGCGTGATTTCCAAAAAATGGATAAATGGGATGTATTACCGACTATTGCGATATCTCCCTTATTAGGTTACCTACGCCGACCTAGTTTACGTCATTGTAAAGACGGTATCTTCTACTTTCATAGTGAGGCTTTGCTTTTGGAAAGTTTCCAACCAAAGCTGTGATATTCGTCAATATAATTAAAATCGCAAAAATTAAAATTGGGGTTTTATTTGCTACTAATGTGATATCTTCGTTGTTTGATCACCTACGAGCACCTACTTTACATCAGTAGAAAGGTGATATTTTCTACTTTCATTGTCAGGTTTTGCTTTTGGTGTACCCCATGTAGATGCTGAGATATTCGCTTTGGAAAAAACGTTGTCTTTTTATCCACCTAAGTTTTTTGCCCTTTCCGACCCCTAAATATTATCCGAACATCACCAAAATCAATAGGCTTCTTCCCCTCGGGGACCCCCATTAACATCCAAAATTTCGTGACGATCCGATCAAAATTGCGACCTGTAGCGTGATTACAAGGTTTAGATGGACAGACGGACAGACGGACAGACGGACGGACGGACGGACTGACGGACGGACACACATAGCCAGATCGACTCAGCTCGTCGAGACATTCATTTTGGTATATATAAGTATGGGTCTACGACCTTTATTTCGATGCGTTACAAACTTTTTGGCCAAAACCAACTTATAATACCCTCCCCACATAGTGGTGTAGGGTATAACAAAGTGATTTTTTCAAGTCACTGTAAGCAACACAACACATGGTCGTATGTCTAACTGTCCTGAGTACGGTTAGGCTAACAACTGTCAAACTTTTTAAAAAAATTTCAAATAACGGCTGGCAACAATGCGGTTTTTTAGTGCCCCTCGCATACCAGCAAAGTAGCCTACATATGAAAAAAGAGCTACTTACGTGTAGAGTAGCGGTTAAAATATGAGGCAATCGTATAAAATAAATTCCTTGGAAAATTATTGCCCAGGTGTAGGGTATCATATAGTCGGCCCCGTCCCGACTATAGCCCCCTCTTACTTGTTTTAAATATAATACTCAATGGCTTGCAAATAATGAATATCGATTTTTAAATGAATGTTTTTTTTCGTTGAATTTCAGATCATTTGCGGCTCACAGATAATAGAAAATCTCAGTGGTGGAAGGTCAGCACGTTGCAGATCCACATATTTGGTACTGCCCCTTCCTTATGTTTATAGAAGGAAACTTCTGTATATGTAAATAATTGCTCATAAACAGGTTATTTACTATTTTCGCCGCAATTCAAACATACATAGGCTAAAATGTTTAAGGCTCATTCAGATTTCACACATTTACATTACACAACACTTAACATAAACGTGCGAATTATGTGTTGCTTTACTTTTAAATCCATACGAATGGACCAATAACTAGATTTGTTGTGAACATGCAAAATTTTTTGTCTCATAACTGTATTCACATGTGAACCTACTGAAAGGCCTACCATAAATTGTTTAGTGGTCGCAGTATAAGTTGGGGTTTCTTTTTATTTTCAATAATAAATATAGTTCACCTAGTTTTTTCACGACAAGTTGCATTGCGTTGCAGTCAGTGATTACAACAGGTTCTCCCAGTCATTTATGTTTGTTTACTTACGGGTTTGCCACAAATTGGCGAAAGAAGGCAGGAAGGTACATATGTATGTACATACACATAGCAGAAAATCATGTTGCCATAGTTAGGCGGATTTAGTTGATGTCTATTTTAGGTGAAATGAAATCTCTAGTGAAAACATGATTTGAGGTACAGGTTAACATCATTATTGAAGAATATATTAAATGAAATAAGTTCAAAGAAACGAGAGAATTTCATTATTTGATTTATTTTGTAATTAAAATTAATTTCATCATATTGCCAATTGGTATCACTTAAATTGCTTTGTCCTTTATTACCATGTTTTACTGTTGAACTTTCTGTCATCAAAATTATCTTTTATAGCAGCATAAACCGCCTCAACAGAGAAAAACAAAATTTGTATTTATTACAGTTAATTGAATTTATTGATGTCTATAATGAGCGCAATTTCACTTTTAGATTTTACGGTTTGTGATGTGACTCTAAGTAATTGCTTTCGTTTTCGTCTAGAAGAAAGTTTTACTGAAAGTAAAACGGTAAGTTGCAACTATCTGATACAAACGTTTATTTAAGAATACAGCTGTTACCAAGAGAGACCCTGTACTAGTCGAAAAGGTGATAGGTATGAACCTGTTTCTCATGAGATTTTTCCAGAATTTGTCATCTTCATACCCTCCATAAGGGTATAATTAAATTTGTCGTTTGTAACACATCGAAATATTCGTCGGAGACCCTATAAAGTATATATTATTGATCAGCATAAAATTCTATGTCGATTTAACCATGTTCGTCTGTCCGTCCGTCCGTCTGTCTGTCTGCTAAAATCAAGATACAGCTTGGAATTTTAAAGATAGAGAGTCGATATTTTTATTATCGGTCCACGTTTTGATATAGCCCCCATAGAACGGTACCTCCCGATCGGTAATTTTAAGGTTTTAATTTCATTATCACACCGAAATGGCTGAAATTTGGTACTTAGTCAACGTTGGTGGTATATAATTTCCCCCCAGAACTTTGCCGGTATCGGTCCATGCCTTCATATAGCCCCCATAGAACGGTACTTCCTTGAAAGTTGTGGCCTCAATATTTCACCGAAATGGCTGAAACTTTGTATTTAGACTTCGTTGGGGGTACTCAAGCTTCCCCTTTAAATTTGTCGGTATAGGTCCACTCCTTCATATAGCCTCCATAGAGCGGTACCTTCCGATTTTCCGTATTTTGACTTCAATATTCCACAAAATGGCTGAACTTTGGTATTTAGTCTTCAATGTGATACAAAACTGTTCGCCATTTCCTGATTTCCGTCTAAAATTCGTCGGTATTTAGTCTTCGATATTAGAACGGTACCTCCCGATTTTCGTAATACTGAAGATTATGACGTCCATATCCCCACGAAATGGCTGAAATTCGTTATTTAGTCTTCCAAGAGTTATTCCAGAAGAGTATTATCAGTATATGCCCACGTCGTCATATATTCCCATAGAAGCGTACTTCTTGATTTTTGGTACTTTTTAAGTTTTGGCCACATTCTCTTACCGAAATATAGGAAATTTGGTATTTAGCCTTCTTTGAGTCTTTCCGTCAGAAATTTGTCGGTATAGATCGACATTTTGAAATAACCCCCATAGAACGGTGCCTCACATTGTTTTACCGAAATTGCTGAAATTTAGTATTAAGTCTTCTTCATACACGAAAGGAAACTAATTATTCCATTTTACTTCAATACAACTTGTGGTGGAGGGTATAACAAGTTCGGCCGGGCCGAACTTAACACCGTTCTTACTTGTTTTATGTGGAAAGGGTATTATAAGTTTGTTTTGGCAGAAATTCATGTAACACCGCGAAATATTCATCGGAGACCCCAAATGTGGTATACCAATCTTCATATCTCGACGAGATAAAGCGATTTTGAGGTGATTTTATAGCGGCCCTGTAGGTCACAATAATAGTCCGATCGCCTCGAAATTTTAAATAAGGTAAGGGTATATGACAAAGAAGAAGCCTGCAAATTGAGATGATGATCAGATAATATTTAGAGGGTTAAAAGGATCACAACTTTTGTGTGAAAATTGTGGAAAGGAAAAAGAATAACGTTATGTCCACATTGTTTTGTTGAGTTACACATAATTTTTTACAAATGTGGACGAGGTTCAAAACAATATACTCATAAAAGATAGTTGTGGCCTGGCAAATACCACTTCTTCTACGAAACACGTACAGCAACTTGTTAGCCTATTTTTTCAAAGGTCTCAAGACATGAACTAGCAGGAAGTAAGAAAGGAAACCCCATTTGTTTTTGGTTACAATAGCAAAGAACAGGAAATGTCCTTTATTACAAGATAGGGCCACATGCTTGACACAAATCTAATATTATAAAAGAGTTCAGTAATGATGACTGACTGACTCACTGACTGACTGATAATCAACGCCAAGGCTGGATTTTTGGAAATTCGAACTATAACAGTACGAAAAGTACTAAGAGGTACTTAATATGGTACCCTTTGTATTAGGCAAACGCGAAGAGCTAGAATTCTGAAATTGAGAATGAGGTTCACTGATGGAGAGTTAGAAAGGTATACCACCAAATGATTTTTGGAAATTCGAACTATAAGTGTACGAAAAGTACTAAAATTTACTAAATTTAGTACTATTTGGTATTACGTGAACGGATAGAGCTAAAATCTTGAAATTTTGGATGAAAATCAAGGTTTAGAAGATGAGTTGATATAAGGAAGTGGTTTTGAAAATGTGTACTCATGTGTACGAATAGTACTAAATGGTACTAAATTTGGTACAATTTGAATTTGGGCGAACCGATGAAGTTGGAATTCTGAAATTTCGAATTACTATTACTGTTGGAACGTAGGTTTGAGATATGGAGGTAGTTTTCGAAATTCGTACATATGGGTACGAAAGGTACTAAATAGTACCAAATAAGGTACAATTTTGATTTGGTGGAACCGATGGAGCTGGAATCCTGAAATTTCGAATTAGGATTACAGTCGGGGTGTAGGATAGAGGTATTTTTGAAATTCGTCCTTTTGGGTACGAAAAGTACTAAATGGTACAAAATTTGGTACAATATGAATTTAAGTGATCGGATAGAGCTGGAATAGTGAAATTTGGAATTAAGATTACTATTGGAGTGTGTGATTGGGATACTCTTGGAAATTCGTACTTATGGCAACGAAAAGTACTAAATGGTACCACCCAGAAAAATTTGGATCCGGTAGTCATTACGTAACCCATTACAAAGTAATGTAAACAAGCTTCTTTTCCCATTACAAGTAATCTGAAAAGTAATGGGATACTTCTTAAAAAAATTACAAGGCAAACCTACTTACTTTGCTCCTCACTAAGTAATGAGGACGGGGGCACAGTGAGTGTGTGTCCGACTATAAATCCTAGGGTTGTGTGTTCAATGCTCACTGTCGGCACGCGAGTTTTTTTAATTAAAAAATAACAGTTCGTGGTGCACATGTGCAATGCACATTTAAGTTCTTAAGCAACCCTTAATGTTCGTGTGCGTGGCACAGTGTGTAGTGTCTTCGGCCAGAAATCAGAGGATACGTGGGTTCAATTCGGGCAGACAGCGAATTAAAATAAAGTAAAATGAAAGTAAGAAGTGTGTTGAAATAAAAAAAAATCTCCACATCAACTGTTCTAAAAATAGAATTTTTTTCAACTTACTTTTCAACTTCTAGTGGCCACAGAATAACTAGTTATTCTAGTGGTCATAAAATAACTACAAACTGAGTGCGACATTCCCTTGTGAAAATAATGGGGAAGAAAGGTGGTTTGCGAGTAGTTACGGCTGCCAAAAATCCCTTACAAAACCCATGATTTTTGGAGGACTTTTAGAGGTAGGTTTGGAGTGCTTGATAGAGGTAGGTTTGGAAATTCGTACTTTGGATACGAAAAGTACTAAATGGTATCAAATTTGGTACAATTTGGATTACGGTGATCGGATGCAGCTGTAATCCTCAAATTTGGAATTAAGATTACTGTTGGCGTGTAGGATTGAGGTAGTTGTAGGAATTCGTACTCATTGGAGTGTAGGATTGATAAAGTTTTGGAAAATTGTAGTTATGGGTAGGAAAATTACTAAATAGTACTAAATTTGGTACAAATTGGATTTCAGTGATAGGATACATTTGGAATCGTGAAATTCGGAATTAAAATTGATGTTGGAGTGTTGATAGAGGTAGGTTTAGAAATTCGTACTATGGATACGAATAGTACTAAATGGTACCAAATTTGGATTTGAGTTATCGGATATATCTGGAATTCTGACATTCGGAATTAATCTTATTGTTTGAACATAGCACTGAGGTAGTTTTGAAAATGTTCACTTATGGGTACGAAAAATCCTCAAGTTTGGAATTAAAATACCTGTTGAGTTGTAGGATTGATACAATTTTGGAAATTTTTAGTTATAGGTATGAAAAGTACTAAATACTACTAAATTTGGTACAATTTGGATTTGAGCGAACGGATAGAGTTGGAATCAAGAAATTTGGAATTAAGATTACTGTTGGAGTGTAGGATTGAGATATGGAAGTAGTTTTTGAAATTCGTACTTATTAGCACGAAAAGTACTAAATTTGGTACAGTTTGTATTTGAGCGAACGGCTAGAGCTGGAATCTTGAAGTTTGGAATTAAGATTACTGTTAGGGTGTAGGATTGAGGAAGTTTTGAAAATTTGTACTTATATGTACGAAAACTACTAAACGGTACTAAATTTGGTACAACTTGGATTTGAGCAAACGGGTAGAGCTGGAATCAAGAAATTTGGAATTAATAATACTGTTGGAGTGTAGGATTGAGATATGGAAGTAGTTTTGGAAATTCGTAATTATGAGTACGAAAAGTACTAAATTTGGTTCAATTTGGATTTGAGCGAACGGGTAGAGCTGGAATCTTGAAGTTTGGAATTAAGATTACTGTTGGGGTGTAGGATTGAGGAAGTTTTGGAAATTCGTACTTATATGTACGAAAAGTACTAAACGGTACTATATTTGGTACAACTTGGATTTGAGCGATCGGTTAGAGCTGGAATCTTGAATTTTGGAGTTAATATTACTGTTGGGGTTAGTTTTGGAAATGCGTACTTAGTTTTAGAAATGCGTACTTATGCTTACAAAATGTAGTACTTTTTGTAAGCTCGAATCCTAAAATGTGGAATTAGGTACACTTAGGGGTACGAAATGGTTCCATGTATGGTACAATTTCGTATTGGATGAACGGATAGATCTGGATTCGTGAGATTTGGAATTAAGATTACAGTTATCATTTGCTTATAACGTCCGATTTAAGAAATATGTGCATAATTATACGGAAAGTTGTAAATGGCACAGGATTTGGTACAATTTGTTATTGTGTAAAAGGAATTTTGAAATAATAGGAGGAGGTTCGTATTTTTGTATTTACATGTAAAGTACTAAATAGTTCTATAATTGGTTTTGGGGGAAGAGATAGAGCTGGAAGTGAGGATGGCGGTTGTTGTGTTAGGCCGTATGAAAATATCTAAAAAAATGTGAATTGCTCTTGATGTGTAGGCGTGACGAAAATCGAACTATAGTGGTACGTATTAGTACACAAAATGTTTCCACTATTCTATATTATATATTGTTTATTTGTTTTGTATATTTAACGCATACGAAGTAGCGGGCACTTTGCTAGTAGTTCTATAATTGGTTTTGGGGGAAGAGATAGAGCTGGAAATGAGGATGGCGGTTGTTGGGTTAGGCCGTATTTGCGCTGAGAACCTCAATTAAAATATCTCAAAAAATGTGAATTGCTCTTGATGTGTAGGCGTGACGAAAATCGACCTAAAGTGGTACGTATTAGTACACGAAATGTTTCCACTATTCTATATTATATATAGCTTATTTGTTTTGTATATTTAACGCATACGATGTAGGGGGCACTTTGCTAGTATTTTATATAAGCTCATGAAAGAAAAGAGAACGTTCAAATAAACACCAACACTTAAATCCACACAGTATTGCAGTGGAAGTGAAAAACTTTGCTTTCGTTTACCATGTTTTTCATTATACCCTACACCACTATGTGGAAAGGGTATTATAAGTTTGTTTTGGTAAAAATTCATGTAACACCGCGAAATATTCTTCGGAGACCCCCAATGTGGTATACCAATCTTCATATCTCGACGAGATAAAGCGAGTTTAAGATGTTTGTCCGTCCGTCTGTCCATTATAAATTGTAATCAAATTCTAGGCCGCAATTATGTACCGATCGTCACAAAATTTTGCATTGAGGTCGGGTTCAGACCAGATGATCGTGAAATATTTTGCTGGTGAAATGGACCAAAAACATAATTTTTACCCAATTTTGTAGCTGCTCTGTAGGTCGTAGAAATAGTGCGATCGCCTCGAAATTTTATATAAGGTAAGGGTATATGGCAAAGAAGAAACTTGCAATTTGAGATGGTGAGCAGATAATATTTGGAGCGTTAAATGGAACCCAAATTTTGTGTGAAGAATGTGACAATTTGTAACAGCTTATATCTTTATTTCTGGAAGACACATTCCGGGCATGTAAGCTATACTGGAAAAAGGAACTCTTGACCTTGCTATTGATGCCAATTGTGTTGGTGTGCATGATCAGATATTTGAGTTACAGCCTAATATATTCAGTTATTTGTTTGGAGAGGTCACAACTATACATCAATAGTCACGAGAATTTCCACCGGGTATAAGTTTAGGTCGAAGAAGATGCCCACAATTTTGGATGATCATCTGACATTATTTAGCGGGTAAAAGAACCATTACTTTTGTATGAAAAATATAAAAATTTTATTTTTGGTCATATATCGGCAAAGTAGCCTGCATATGGGAAAAGAACTACTGACCTTTTTCCTGATGCAAATTGCAATAAAGTATCTACTACGTAACGGGCCTGCTGCCTAATATATAATGGGTTCTGTGTAGAGAACCACATTTTCCTCCCATGCTACAAATTTTCTCTATCATTCCCAGTTTTTGGATTTTTATACCCTACACTATAATGTGAAAAGGGTCTTATAAGTTTGTTTTGGTAAAAATTCATGCAACACTGCGAAATATTCGTCCTAGGCCCCACCTTTTTGTATAAAAATCTTCATATATCGATCGCTTTATCTCGATCAACAGATGTGTGTCCGTCCGTCCATTATAAATTGTAAACAGAAATATCAATTTTTTTTTTTTCGAAATTTGTGAAAAATTATAAAATGAAAACATTCACAAGTAAATTCCATTTTTTGCAAAGTGATTTTTTCAAGGTCGAATGTCAAACTGTCCTGAGCACGCTTAGGCTAAAAACTGTCAAACTTTCCAAAAAATGTCAAATTACGCCTGGCGACACTGCGTGTTGCCTAGGCCAGTACCGGCAAAGTAGCCAACATATGAAAAAAGATCTACTGACTCTTCCACTGATGCAAGTTGCGATAATGTGCCTACTAGACAACGGGTCTACTCCCGAATATATAGTGGGGTTTTTATAGAGATCCACAGTTTCCTCCAGTGCTACAAATTATCTCTAACATGACAGAGTTATTCCCAGTTCTGGCATTATAGCAAATTACGTGGAGCCTCAGCGTATAAATTGTTCAATTGGATTTTATACATATATTGCAGCATGGGGTCGCTTAGCAACTTTTTCAAAATGTACTTGGTGTAGCTGTCGTTAAAGTTTTTTTAATATTGATTTTGGTAAAGGCGAAGGCACCCACAGCCTCCTGGCGTAGAATTGAATATGAATTTTTCCGGCCAGGAAACATAGAATTTTTAATGGTGGCAAAATACCCCTCAGTAATGTTGGTGACATTGAGTATTTTAGCCATGAACAACTTCTTAACAAGTGGAGTCTTAGGACACGGCAGAATCCACAAAGTTATTTCTAATAATAACTTTATTTGTTAAATAAAGGAATTTTGTGTGCTAGTAGCTAATTGCAGGGGTAGTGGTGTAGGGTATAACATGGTCGGCCCCGTCCGACTATAGCATTTGCTTTCTTTTTTTCTTGTTTTTTGGATTTTTCTCATCTACGAACATTGCTGTTTCAGAATCCTCAAAAACTTCCCAGGTGTAGGCGGTTTTCATTTAAAGTTAGTTAAGGCGCACCGTGCATGGCACTGTTTTATAAGGAGGCAATACAGCCAGTGTATTGTCCCAATTTGAACTTCTATATCTCAAAATTGGTAAAACCTACGAAAATATAATAAATGTCAATCTTGTAAAGAATTTTCACTGCTACAACATTTTCTTTAGTTCTATTTCAATAGGCACTTGTGATTTTTAAGCAAAATCGTGAAAACCTAAAAACACCCTAAAAATGTGAACTTTGACCGCGATTTATTTAAAAAGCGATCCGGAGATTTTTGTTTGTTTTTTGATTTTTCTCATCTATGAACATTGTAGTTTCAGAATCCGTAAAAGCTTCACAGGTATAAGCAACTTTGTATATTTTTATTAGCTTGTTGACCTTTCGTACTTTAGCAATAAAACAATGAGATTTATTACTTTTTATTCCCAACGTTTCGTCACTTTTTTGGTGACGTCTTCAGGGGAAATCGTCTATTAAATAAAATAAAATGTTTACAATTTCATCAGTACAAGATTTTTTTTGGAATTACAATAAGTTTTTTAACTTACAATATTATTTAAATCGTGTTTACATTAAATCTAATGTTTAAAACATAATAGACAATTCACACGACTTGGAACTAATATCACAGCGGGTTACTTTATTGCTATCCCATAACTGGAACTAATGTTGTCTGTATCTTCTTTCATGTTTATAGTTCTGTCAATGTTATTTTGAATATGTAAGCTCTCTATCATCAGTCTCTTCTTTTCATTTCTCTCTTTGTCAATAATTTTTACATTGGCAAAATCTGGAGAGTGACCTGTGTTGAGAACATGTTGTGCTAGCGCTGTTGTTTCCTTTTGTTTTTCTATGCCTAGCTTATGTTCTGTCATTCGCGTACTCAGCGTTCTTTTTGTTGTACCGATGTATATCCTATTACAATTCTCTTCTGCTTTTCCCTTGCATTCGATTTGGTAAACCACATTACTTTGTTGTTGTTTGTCAATAGGTGTTTTTGTATTTGAAAATAATGTGCGTAATGTGGCGTTAGGTTTATATGCAAAACTAGCATTGTTGTTATTTATTATTTGTCGTAGGTGATAGCTGTCAAACAGGCCGGGGATAAATGGAACACTGTAAAAATGTTTTCGTTCATCAGTTTTTTGAGGTGATATGATTTTCTTTGTCGTCACTAAACTGTCTTCTTCTTGAATTTTTATTTTTATTTTTGCATCTTCTATTAAATTATTTATAGTTTTTATAGGAAAACTGTTGTTTTTTAGGATGTTTTCTACTATTGTGATATTCTTACTGTGAAATTGTTTGTCACTAATAGATAAAACGCGATAAATTAGATTCTTGGCAGTGTTGAGTATTTGGATTTTTGGTTGTGTTGCGTTGAAATTGATTAATCTTCCAGATGAGGTTTCTTTGGAGTGCCAATCAAAGACTATTTTTTCTCCTTCTCTTTGTAACTTTGTATCTAGATATGTTATTGTGTTCTCCTTTTCTACTTCTATTGTGAATTTGATCTTGTTATGGTACTTATTCATGGTATTTAAGATTTCATCTGTATCGTCCTTCTTAATAATAGCTAAAATATCATCTACATACTTTTTGATGTATTTGATATTTATGTCCTTTTGTCGAAGTTCAGCTATGGCGTCGTCAAGTAGGTGATCCAAAACTATATCAGCTATGGTGGGCGACAATGGGTTCCCCATAGGCATACCAAAAACTTGAGTATAAATTTTCCCGTCGAAATTGAAATAGTTGTTGTCCTTTAAGCAGAATTGCAGCATTTTGAGAAAGAGTTTTTTCGAAATGTTAGTGTATTTATTAACTTGCTCCCATTTTGTCATTATTATATTGATTGCAGTGTGGACTGGTATGTTGGTGAATAGTGACACTACATCAAATGAGACTAAAATGTTATCGTCATCTAGTTTTATATTCTTTAAATTATGCTTGAGTTGTGTAGAATTCTTAATGTTGAAATCCTTAGATATGATATTCTTGAGTATATTTCCTATATATTTCGATAAATGGTAGCATGGAACACTGGTCGAAGAAACAATCGGTCTTAGTGGCATGTCAGGTTTGTGTATTTTCGGGAGTCCATAAATACGAGGTGCATTAGCTGCGGAACACTGTAGTTTAATTTTTTCAAAATATGTGATATGTTCACTTTTGTACAATTCTGAGACTAGGCTGTTGTTCATTCTTTGTAGTCTTGTTGTTGGATCATTTCTTTGTATTTTGTATGTGGTTTTGTCTTGTAAAAGTGCTTCCATTTTATCATTGTAGTCTTTTTTATACATCGCAACTGTTTTGTTGCCCTTATCTGCTTGCAGTATTATTACGTCTTTATGGTTATTGAGAAATCTCTTTGTTTTTTCGTAAACTGTTGAAATAAAGCGCTCCTTTTGATTATATTTTGTGTTCCTTTTGAAATTGTTAATTCTATTTGCTATTTTTGTCCTACATAATTCTTTCTCAGCATCTTCTACATCCAACTTTCATTTAAACTTAGTTCAGGCGCTCCGTGATAAGTTTGCAGACAGTTGTTACAAATTATTTTTGAATAAGAGTGTATGTAGGAAAAGGCGAAGAGGCGAAGTGAATTTTCATAAGGAAGAGTGGGGAAAACGGAAGTCCGAAAACGACTGAGTGGTGTGGTGCAGGCACATTCTCCTGTAATGATACTGAAGGGAACCTGGTAACTTATACATATAGTATACTGAGGATCTGGAAGGATCATTTTATCAAACTTTTGGTATCAAATATAGGCGACGATGAATATACACTAGAACAAATCCCAAATGAATGGCTAAAATTTATGACCAATGGAGTAATCGTGTCTTACCAATGCATTTTCAAAACTGGGAAAACTACAACCCAAATTTTCACTCTACGCCAATTCAACAGATCGACAAATTTCACCTGTTCGTCGCCTATTAGGTCGGTTCGACAGCCCAATACATTAAAAAGTGTCCCCAGCAATATCTGAGATCCTCTATGAGCCTTGTAATATCAAACGAGGTTTTAGACAAGGTGGTAGGCTATCGTGTGACCTAAAAATTTCACTACATACAATGTAAAGAATGTAACTGACATTGAATAATTATTTTTATTTCTAACATGTAGGTAGTTGTTGGTTTGTCAGTCGTTGGTCGCAGTAATGTTCTTCCAGTCTATCCAGTAAAGTAATTGACAATCTTGGATTTCTATTATTATAATAACTCATTAATCTAGAAAATCATCAATTTTCCACCCAATTACAATTGATCTCTTATGGATATCTTCAAATGCCCTAAAATACACAAAAAAAAACTTTAACAATGGCAGTTACCCAGACATTGATTTGGAACATTATTTTTTTTTTTCAAAAATGATGTTCGCACCACAAACAGCAATTTATTTCATTACCATATTTACTAAAACAACAACATTCAACCATTCATTAAACAAAAAAACTCCAGCAAATTCATTTTTGTAGTATTTAATTAACGGAAAAAACTATATTAAGACCATACCATATCCTATGGTCCACTTTTCCTTTTATTTCCATAAATGTTTTCTCCATGTTTATGTCACCATTTGACGACTTATTTTTGGGTTTTACTTTTCTATAACTGAACAATTAATCTTTATATATAAAACTCAATTGTCGTTTGTTGGTAATTGAATCAGTTGAAAACGGCTGGAGCGATTTGGATAATTTTTTGTGGAAATGTTAGTTATAGTCCAGGTTAGGTTTTTATGCAAAGAAAAATTGGCCACGCCTACTTTTCCGCCCACTTTTATAAATATGTTATATCTACGAAACTACTCAACAGATTTTCCTGAAATTTTCAGGGAACGTAGAGTGATGGCCCCCGGTTGAAATAGGCTAGATATTTGGTTGAGTTTCGGATCGGGCGGGGTACCTCTCCTATGCCCCATTTTTGTAAAAATGCAATATTTGCAATAATAACAAATGTATCGCTTTGAAAATTAATTTCCGAGTCAATGGCGATTGTGTCTCTGACCTTACGTGCGTATTTGGGGCATTAAGACTGGACAACGCCCACTTTTTTAAATATGTTATATCTACGAAACTACTTAATCGATTTTCCTGAAACTGTCAGCAAATGTACAGGGTTGGTCCTAGATAAAAATAGGCTACATATTTTTTGACTTGCCCTATTTTTGTAAAAATGCAATATTTGCAACAAATACGAATGTATCGGTTTGCTGAAACTGTCAGCAAATGTACAGGGTTGGTCCTAGATAAAAATAGGCTACATATTTTTTGACCTGTCCTATTTTTGTAAAAATGCAATATTTGCAACAAATACGAATGTATCGGTTTGAGAATTTATTTGCGAGTTAATGGCGATTATGTCTCCAACCTTACGTACTTATTTTGGGACTTAAAATCCGCCGAAGCTCACTTTCTAATTAGGTTATATCTACAAAACTACTGAAGGGTTTTTTAAGAAAATCGCGATTTGTCTAAAGTTTTAAATGTTTTAATAGTATACAAAAGCTGTTTAACATACAGAAAAATTGTCCACATCCACTTTTATATGCTGCTACAACAACAACATCCACTTTTATTGTACTGTTGGGTAAATTCATTTTCGAGTTTAAAAGAAAAATGTTTATTGTTTTAAAGAAGTTTTGAATTTTGACAGTTTTCAAAACTGTTAATTTTTGTTTGCACTTTTTATCAATGAACACAAACAAATGATACGATCCTGTACCAATTACACAAAGTCATAAACTGTTCAACTATCAAATTGTGGATTAACTTAATCGTGCGACGAAAAGCAAAATAAGATTAATTTTAAATTGAATGCAATTGTGAATTTCAAAAAAATAAAATAAAATATTTTTTTAACGGTGATAAGTTTTTTGTAATTAGAATTCCTTACAATACATTGCAACCGTTTCGTGAATTGAAATAAGTTACATGGTTTCATATCAACAAAATATGTAGATTAACCTGTGGGTTTTGAACTTATTAACGGTTGCAAGGTAAGAACAAAGTGAATAAATTCACTCGCGTTGTAATGACACCAATAAGAAGGAGCAATTTAGGTCGCAGAACTCGCAATGCTTTAAACCAACAATATTTTCGATCTACTCATACGGAGCAACTCCAAGAGCGAAATAAATGAACCACGATAGTTCAGTAGAATCGATCCGAGTGCTAATTAATTCAAATGTTCGTGCAAGAAGACAAACAAATGTTGCGTTCAATACTCATCGAGCTGCATTCCATTACAATAGGACAATTGATTACATAGCTGACCAATTAGTTGCTATTGGTTCGATGAGCGTTGTATGTCCACATTTTAACGCATTAAAATATAGGAATGAAACTCCTGGTATGTGTTACGCAAGTGGCAAGGTGAAATAGGCACCGTTGATGCCACCACCAGAGCCATTGCGCTCATTGCTTACTGGAACAGGAGCACAGTCCAAACATTTCCTGACACAAATCCAAAAGTACAACAATTATTTCCAAATGACTTCATTTGGCACAACAAATGTTGTTCAGGATAATTTTATGCCTACTTTCAAGGTAAATTCAATACAATCACAGTATTTAATTTTGTTAATCTTAAGCTAGGTTTATATGCGAAGAAAATTTGACCACGCCCACTTTTTAAAATATGTGATATCTACGAATCTACTGACATATTTTCCTCATATTTTCAGAGAACGTACAGGGATGGGCCCCCGGTGAAAATAGGCAACATATTTTTTTGAATTTTGCAGGGGTCGGGGTACCTCCCCTTTGCACCATTTTTGTAAAGACGCAATATTTGCAAAAAATACAAATGTATTGCTTTCAACATTAATTTGTCTACTTATTTGAAGCCCAAAGACCCGACCACGTTAATTTTTTAAATGTGATAAACCGATTTTCTTGAAATTTTCAGGGAATGTACAATGTCGGGCCTCGGGAAAATAGGCTACATACTTTTTGAATTTCGGAGGGCGTGGTACCTCCCCTAGGCCTATTTTATACGAAACGCAGTATTTGCAAAAAATATGAGTGTATCGATTTGAAAATTAATTTGCGGGACAATGATGGTTGTGTGAACTACTTACGTACTCCTTTAAGGGCCTAAAGACCAAACTACGCCCACTTCTTAACATGTAATAGTATATATGTACATATAATAGTATATACAAAAATACTGGATTTTTATGATATTTGTAGACAATGTTGAACATTTTCCTTTAGCCGGGGCAATTTATATTTATACGAATGTAATATATATTTTTATGAATTTCTGAGGGGGTAGAGTTACAGGGGGTAGAGATACATTTAAACGCTATATGTGTAAAAGTTATGACCATACCAGTTTGAGCATTAATTTTGGGAGACAATTGGGGTTGTGTTTCCGAAAAATGTTACTTATTTGGGGCAAAAAACCCGACCACGCCAAACATGTTCCAATAAGGTATATTTTGAAATGTAATGAACACGTCCACTTTTCAATAATTATGCTTCCAAACCTACTGAACATAATTATGAAGTTTCCCGTGGAGTCGATATACTTGCAAAACCTATGAACGTAACAAATGTTCTTAGTTCGAGCCACTTTTAAGTAACGAAACTATTTTTATAAAATTTTCTGAGATGTGGCGTAGTGGTATGAATTTCGAAGGTTGCACGGAACATCCCCTTATATACGATATATTTAGAAACTACATTAAATGGTGAAATTCAACGGTACAAAAAGCGTAGATTTATATATTAGCAACGAAAAACTAAATAACTTATACGGCCTCAATAAGCGAAAGAATACGACTTTATTTTTTGAAGAGATCGCGTTGGGATGAACATATGGATGATTATAAATTCTAAACAGCATCGTTAGGGGGAAAATCCAATAAAGTCCGTTAGAGAAAGATAGATAAAATGGGTTAATAATTATAAAATCCTCAATGAATAACTCAGTTTGACAATGGATCGGAAAATGAGAAGGAATATTCATATTTTTTGAATTGTTAAGAACAAAGCCCATACAAAGTTGTAATTAAAAACAAAACGATGGACCAGCAACGCGGACCCGGGTCTGCTAGTCTTTATATATAAAACTCAATTGTCGTTTGTTGGTAATTGAATCAGTTGAAAACGGCTGGAGCGATTTGGATAATTTTTTGTGGAAATCTTAGTCATAGTCCAGTTTAGGTTTTTATGCAAAGAAAAATTGGCCACGCCCACTTTTCCGCCCACTTTTCTAATATGTTATATCTACGAAACTACTCAACAGATTTTCCTGAAATTTTCAGGGAACGCAGAGTGATGGCCCCCGGTTGAAATAGGCTACATATTTGGTTGAATTTCGGATCGGGCGGGGTACCTCCCCTATGCCCTATTTTTGTAAAAATGCAATATTTTCATCAATTACAAATGTATCGCTTTGAAAATTTATTTCCTAGTCAATGGCAATTGTGTCTCCGACCTTACGTGCTTATTTGAGGCATTAAGACTGGACAACGCCCACTTTTTTAAATATGTTATATCTACGAAACTACTGAATCGATTTTCCTGAAACTTTCGATAATTTTTTCTGTTAAATGTGCACCATACCCGACTTGGGTCTTTATGCAAAGAAAATTTACCATGCCCACTTTTACGTCCACTTTTTTAAATTTTTATCATTTCTACCAAAACTACTGAACTGATTTTCCTGAAATTGCCAGGGAATGTACAGGGATGGCCCCGCTTAAAATAGGCTACAAATTCGGAAAGGGCGGGGTACTTCCCTTATACCCTACTTTTTTAAAAATTTTATATGTACAATACTTACGAATGTATCTATTTGGAAGTTAATTTGCTAGACAATTGTGGTTGTGTCTCCGACCTTACCTACTTTTTAGGAACCAAATACTTGACTACTGAACCGATTTTCCTGAAAATGTCAGGGAATGTACGATCATATTTTCTTGAATTTTTAAGGGGGCATATTGAAAAAAACGCCTTACCTTTATGAATAAACCCAACTTAGGTTTTTTGGAAAGAAAAGTTTACCACGCCCCCGAAAACACGTTACATATTTTATTGAATTCCAGAGGGGGCGGGGTACCTCCCAATGCGATATTTAAAAAAAAACGCTATATTTGCAAAAATTATGTACATATGTATCGGATTAAAAATTTACGGATTAATCTACAATCTAGGTACTTCTTTGGGACCTATAGGCCTGACCACTAGGGATATAACTTTTTGCACTTTTTTGCAAATATCAAAAATACCACCACATAGCCGTGTAGAGCATGGAAAACTATTATGAAATACGGCGTCAATTTTTCTCTATCGCGAAAAAAGTTTGCGCACCAAATGCATTGAAGTTCAGTAATGCATTTTTTAATTTTAGCTGTTATGACAACATATTTGCTTTTAACTAAATTTTTTATTTTTTTGTAATCTAATTCAAAATCATTACCAAAGCGTTCTGGACCAATTTGTTCTCAAATCGCGCCATTTCGGAGCATTTTAGGAGTTTTTGACACTATTGCAATTTTTGGTTTTTCTTTATAAATTCGTGAATTTTATGTTTATATTTATTGTACCTATTGGACAAGAGAATATGGTGTCATTTGCAACAAATTCGCGAAAGTTACAGACAGTTTTTAATGACTATGCCTGTGAGAAATTTATTTTTTTCTATGAATATTTATTCAAACAAAGCAAATTTAAAATTACAAGTAGAAAAAATATCAAAAGGGTTTTAGTAATTACAGTCGGCGCGGAAACTTTTTTCACCGAATCGATCTTAGAAACGCGTTTTCATTATTAGAACAAAATTCCCCACGTGCTCTGGTGTTGTATTTTTGTAAAAAACATATACGATTCTCACAGGCAAAGTCAACAAAAACAGCCTGTAACTTTCGCGACTTCGTTGCAAATGACCCCACATTCTTTTGTCCGGTAGGTACAAAAAATAGAAACCTAAAATTCACGAGTTTATAAAGAAAAAGCAAAAATTGCAATAGTATCAAAATTTCCTAATATGCTCCAAATGGCGCGATTTGAGAACAAATTGGTCCAGAAAGCTTTGATAATGATTTTAAATTAGACTACAAAAAAATAAAAATTTAAATTAGAAGCAAATATGTTGTCATAACAGCTAAAATTGCAAAATGCATTACTGAACTTCAATGCATTTGGTGCGGAAACTTTTTTCGCGATAGAGAAAAATTGACGCCGTATTTCATAATAGTTTTCCATGCTCTACACGGCTATGTGATGGTATTTTGTTGGTTATAGCCCTACTGACCACGCCTGTTTTTGTAATATGTCATAACTCCAATACTACTGAAGGGATTTCCATAAAATTTGCAGCAAAACCTCAATGTTTGTTCTTGTTATGTATCTTCTTATATATATAAAAATGGTGTAAAAAATGTATAGTAATTCATAAAATGAGAACGGCTAGGCCGATTTCTGTAAAATTTTTTGTCAGTTATTCGTATTTTCGAGGAGAAGGTCTTTACGGAAGAAAACTTTGGAAAATCTCTCTGGAAAAGTTGGAAAAATGGAAAATTGAGTTTTTGTATGAAATTTTATTCCTTAATAGCGAGACGAAGTTCGCCGGTTCGCTAGTGTGGTATAAATATACCCCTGTAGCACTTTACCGGATTTAATAAAACCAATGGGTTTCAAATGCCAATTCCATAGCACAAACGTCAGATAAATCCTCATAAAGAAGGTTAATAAAGGAGAATAGAAATTGTGTTTATGGCAAAAGAAGGCATGGGATTCCAGGTTCTACTTCTAAGGAAACGGAATGCAACGTTTAAATTAACAGTAAAATCTATTTAATTCCTTAATCCTTTAGGAATTCTAATTCTGTAGATGTACAAATTTTGTTTTTTCGGCTTTATTCCAATTAATAATGATAACCTCTCCGACTAATATAGGCAACTCTTTATGGGTTTTTGAGAGAAAATAGCATTATTCTGTTATTTTCTACCAAAGTTTCCCTCTATTTTGGTTTTAAACAATTATAACTCTTTGATGAAAACTTATTTCTATTGCTATTTAAAACAAATTATACTTCTATTGTGTGTGGCGTTTATTGTTCTTTCAAAACCATAGCAAATTAATTTATACTCTGTCTGACTAAAACAAAAAGATTTTAAAGCTACAAACTCAACAAACTTTGCTGCGTAGCAGAACCAAGCAAAAATGTTTGCAAACAAAAAAATCCTTTTTCGTTTAAACAAAGAATTTGTTTCAGTACTTAAATTTGTGGCCAAACTGAAGGTTTCTATTGTTTGCTAGTTTTTGGGGGAGATGACGTCGCTAACCAGCATAAAAAACTCCGCTGAATTGCTGAACAATTCCGCCGCCACATTCTACAAGTAGATTGCTTTGGGAAATAACTATAAAAGAACCTCCTTCCATTATTACATTTCAGATCTTTTGAGTGTTTCTGGTTTTGTTTTAATTTAATTTATGGCATACTTTTGCAGATGATGAATAATTAAATAACCAGTGAAAAGATTCCACAAAATAAAGTTACACCTGAGCTCATCTGTTTACCGAAATCATTGCTTGTTCTTTTGGGTTTCCAAAAAAGGATTCTTTTTCATGACTTGGTTGAAAAAAAATATTATTTATTTCATTTTACCCAAACAATCCTTATTAATATTTCAATATGGGTCATAATTTAACCCAAAAAACCATGATTTTACGCCCGCAACGACATGTCCTCAATTGCGTTTTAAAGCTTTATAGCATGGTTTTTTGTCTTTTATTATTATTTACATCATTGTTTCATACTTCCAGGCTTGTTTGTCCTTATTTTCGTTATAAGTTTTTCATATGGCTCGTTAAGGCAGAATTGATAGCATACATTGTTCCTTTTATTGTGGAACATTGGTTAACGTTTCGCCAACCAGAAATATTGCTTTAAAGAAAAAAATTTTAAATGCTAGGGAAAATTTTTCAAAGTGGAATTTGTCATTTATCGAACCGTCACATTGTAATGTAATGCAATTGCTTAATTAATATGTATAAAAAGATCCATCTCCAACAAAACGCTGAATTTTGGCTCGATTAATTAAATTAATTACTATACGGTATAGTCTCGATAATCAGGACACCACATGTTTCGGCGATGTCCAGATTATCGAGTTGTCCGAATTACCGAGTAGGTACAAGAATACATAATACTGTAAGTTAAAATCATTAATTATTTAATTGTTGTTGTTTATTCCGTGCTATAGGGACTTGGAGGGAATAAGTGTATGAAGAGTCCCCAATGGAGCCAGTACGTCCAATACGCACGGGTGGCCAGGGACGTACGCAGGGGGGGGGGCACGGGGGGCCGCCCCCCCCCCCCCCCCGAAATGGTTTGGTCGAACAAAATTTTTTAAGCTACTGTAACTAGTTATTATATATTTTTCTCATAAAAATGTTTGTATATTTGAAGATTTCAAATTAAAACTTATATTTTCTTAAGTTTCTGAACAGAAAATGTACATCATTAACAAGTTTTGTAAGAAAATATTAAAAAAAATTTGTTTGTATGCTGTTTTTGAGAGAAACTTCCAATGAAATCCACTATCAAATGCGAATTCCTTAATGAATATACTCCAAGTATATGTCATATTCGAACTATATAGAGCTCTCGAAGCTTAAAACTCATCCTGTAACAACAAAAATAACGAGTTCAGTTTTGTGGGAATGCACACTGGTCCCAACCTGCCACAAAAATCGATATCAGCAAATATCTGCGACAATTTAGCAAGTTTTCTCTAAACATATTATATTTTAGTATTCCAGCACTGTTTTTAACAAAAACAATACAGAAGAAGTTGACATTTGCGTATAATCTCTTAGAAACTTTAAAAACATCAGTAAGGTTGTGACTTCTCACAAGGGAAATAACTCAAAATTGAAAGGATAAAATTATTTTTTTCGAATTGGAAGTTTTAGTACAAGGTTTTCTAATTACTTTTACATAAAAAATTGTACACATTATTCGCATAAAATGTGCTAGAAATCACATTTTTATAATACTTTCTTGTGGTTTTTTTCCAAGTCCTAAAAAAGGTTTTTGATCATTGAGAACTCCAAATGGCAAATTACAACCAATTCGGGCCGAAAATTTTGATAATATCTTCAAGATACCTAAAAACGGGAGGTATCGTGATATGAAATATACCGAAATCTGGACCTAAGACCACAATTTTTGGCGCAGAAGGTTTTTGAGCATTGGGAGCCCCAAATACCAAAGTACAGCCAATTAGGGCCGAAAATGTAGATAAAAGCTTCAAAATACCGAAAATCGGGTGATACCGCAACATGGGGGCTATAGGAAAAACTGGACCCATATTGATGATGTTTTGGCTAAAGTATTTTTTTACTTATTTTTAGCATATACTAAAAAAAATCAGATTGATCCGACGATTATAAATACTTTTGTCGCACCTTCCCATACAAGTGGGACCACTGTGGAATGGAAGTATATGAAAAAATGTCTATTGGAAACACTAAGGGTCGGGCCTTCATGAACTACATCTTGAAAGAAATTTGTTTTACTGCCATCGCCAACATTTTGTTATTGTATTTTAGACAAATTTGCTGCTAACAGTATGAGAAAATAATGAAGACAAATGAATTTTTGTGCGCGACTTGTTTAATTGTAGCCTCAGACTTTAAGGTTACGAGATTATATACACTAGAATACGAAGCAAATAGGTCTCATCAAAATAATGATTTTAGACTCCACATAAATATGTTTGGAGATGATGGAAGCACTTACCACCGTCCGGATGTCTGTATCTTTGTTTGTCTGGCAGGTTGGAACTCATGATAACCTTCGAACGGATCAGCCGATTTAGTCTAAGTTATGGATCTCGTAATGTTTTGTCCCAATTAAATTTAAGTCATATCGGTACCTCCGCCATAAAAGTTCAACAATTTTCAATAAAATGGTCAAAGGGACTAACCGATTCGGTCTAAAATCGAACCTAATATGGACTATCTCGGTCCAGTTGCAATATTACTTCCAAAAGTACATCAAGTTCCAAGAGAATATGTTTGGACAACATCTTCAGGTCACTCATACAAGTCCAACATAACTGCAGTTTAAAGACTGCAGTCTTGTTTACAGCGATATCCTATTTTTCGTGGACAAGTTCATGCTTCCTGACAAAGCTCTCAATGCTACGGTGACCAACTAAAATAGCTTATGGGCGCGGTAACTATCGAGAGGAGTGTCTCTCAAAATAAGATACATTTCTAAAATGAATTAGCTTATTATTAGCGAATAATTAAGTGGGGTTCAATAAGGATCGATTGTTATTTGTCAAAACTATATAGAAATAAGTCCATCAAAGTGTTTGTCATCGAGTCCAAAAACTTCTAATCGTACAATTAAGAAAAAAAATATAATGCTTCTTTAAAAAGTTTGCGTAATGGAATTGACATTTGAAATCCAAACCCACTTGGTTAATCCGGTTAAGTGTAACCGGGGTATCAGACTCTGTCTCTTCCGGTAAATAACACTATGCAGCATTTTTAAGGTAATCTTGTGCAAACAATTTGAAGTGAGGGTTTTTTGAAAGTACAGACCCAAAGTACAAAAGCCCTAGTTGCGTTTTGTTGAGTCAGATCTAGCTTGGATTTTATGGCCCCCTATAAACATTGTTAATTATCGACTTTTTAAAGCAACACGGGGATATGTCCCTGAAACCAATGCAAATCTTCTTCTGACCTCTGACGCAAATTTGTAGATAAGAGTCAGAATAAAATACTTGGACAAATATTGAACTGGAAAAACTACAATTATTACCTCAAATTTTATAATATTTCTAAAAATTATATAATTTGTATAGATTTCGCACCATATCTCCAAAACTGTTAACTTTTTCTTAATGTTTTCATTTGGAAACATAGCAACGACAACGGCAGCCGATATTCTTAAAAATTAGGCTAAGATCCTAAATATTATGAATTCTTTCTATTGAATTTATATACTTTGTACCAATATTTCATATAAAATTCGAAAAATCGAACATGTAGAATGGAATATGTGTCAAAGTGTTCCTGTCCATCGGACAAAAATTTACGGAGATATTAGCTTTCGAAGGGAAACATTTATTGTGTTCTGTTTGTAGCATAGAATCTAAAAGCGTGTTTTCCTCGAAGTGGCACTTTTGAAAGCGGTGTCCACTGTAGCTCGAAAACGGATGCTCCGGTCTTTATATGTTTTTGGGACTATTATACACATAAACCATGTGCTTAGCCGAGAGAGTCTTTAAAAAACTGCTGACGGAGTCCTTTTTTCAATCGAAATTTTGATTTTAGCTGTTCAAATTTTTCAAAAATTGATTTTTTTAATTCCTTTTCGATAATGGACACGATTATTAGGTTCGTAATGATCGCACAAAAATATATGCTGATCGGTTTATTCTTTTTCGAACTACAGTGGGTACCGCAAACTGCTTTAGTAAAAACAGTGCTTTATAGGCGGGCATTTGTCAGAAAGATTATACAAAAAAAAGTTAGAAGATAACTCAAGGTTTAATAGATTTCTTATAAAAAATTCATGAAGATGGCTTTTCTGATACTTATAAGTGGCCATAACCCCTTAAAATAGCTTAACGTAACGCTACACAACATTTGAATTTTTCAAGATTTTTGGCCAAGTTGGGCCCCCCCCCCCCCCCCCCCCCCCCCGAAATGAAATCCTGCGTACGTCCCTGCGGGTGGCCGTCGGTATTACAATGTTAATAAATAGAATAAATAAAACATGAAAGTTTTAGTAACCCTGCGTTTATAAATGCCAGTATTGGCAAGACAATAGCAAAAGTACAAACCTTTTTCACAAATAAATATATAAATTTTTAAATATGTATAGAGAAAAGTATGAATGTATTGGTGAAAATGGTTTGTAACTTTGCTGTGTATAAACGCCTAGTAAATAGGTTTGGCTCAATTGCCTTGTGTTTATTATTGGTAAACAATATTACCATTCGAATTATTACAACGATATGTAACAAAAATTTACGATAGAGCGCGGGCGTTGTTTTCAAGTCAAGCTGATGTTCTTGGTTTGTTTGTTTATGTTTTCATCTGCATGGATGTTTAAAGGTGGCGGTTGTCAAATCAATATTCGTTGAAGTCTCTCATACTGTTACAGGTGTGTAATAAATGGGTATGAGGAGACTTCAAGGAATACACCTATGCAATTCATAAGGCCAATTTAAATGAAATAATCAATTCTAACTTAAATAGTTGTCTTATTAGGACGAAGGTTATTTATTTGTGAGAGTTATTTAATTGATTTAATTGAGCTATCACGACCTAATGAGTTTTGTATTGAAAAAGTGATATCTAGCGACGTCCGCACACATCCAATCAATATGCCTGAAGAGCTGAATTAAACCACCAGCGAAACGATCGTAGTATATTGGTCGGATATGTGTGGACTTCGCTAGATATCATTTTTCAATACGAAACCCCTTAGGTTATGATATCTCCATTAACTCAACTAAATAAAATCATATATATTGGACGTTTACTAGATAATTACCTGACATCTAAAGTCAACTTATTCATATTAAGAAAGTATTACGGGTTGCGACCATTTTAAGCAGATTTCCTGGCTACCAAATTTGCTTTTTAATTTTATTCTTCCAGTGTAATTTAGGTGAAATTTCCTATGTATTTTTGTAGTGCAAACTTCTCTACAATTGGTGTAAATTTATTCATAGTTTTTTTTAAGGATATAAACTTCGTAGCCCATGTGCATGAGCCTCTTACAACTTAAGATATAACGTCAGAATTCAAATGCACTAATCTCATTATTACATTACAAGCCGTAGTTACCGGTGATTTTGAATGTCGAAAAAAGAAAATAAAAGGGGTCATACGATTTTTTTAATTTATTGAAATTCCTATATTAGGCCTCTACTCTTTTCCTCGTTTAGGTATAGATCCTAAGAAAAACTAAGCTATTAATCCCAACGCTTTATGATTTTAATATTTTTAGGTAAAATGTTCTAGGAATACATTACATGCCTCTGTGACGTGGTTTTCTAGTCGGCTGGGGTAACTTCAGTCCAGGGTCTCCATAAGGACCAACTAAACCTTACGAAATGAAAAGACTAGTATTCTCCCTTTCCTGGGGGCTTAATCGGGGATTTATTGATTAAATACTAATTTACAATCTACTTGTGTTTAAATGCGATAGTAATGAATTCAATGGGTATATATTTGGATTAATAATTTGCGTAAGTATTATGCAGTCTCGCTGGGGTTTGGCAGCTGAGGAGCTCAAGTTGAATTAGCGGGTTATTCTTCGGGGAAAAAGGTGTTGTTTGTGTTCGATATGTACGGCGTTCGGATAATGACGCGATAAATTCGTCGCTCGGGTGCTAGTCTAGGACTACGGTCTAGTTTCTACAGTGTACTACTACTCAAACAGTGGAACAGATGACCGGAAGGCCCTGTAGAACTGAAAACCCCGAAGGACCAGTGCCGAATGGAACAGATGACCCGAAGGTCCTGTAGAACTGAAAAACCCGAAGGTCCAGTGCCGAATGGAACATATGCCCCGAAGGCCCTGTAGAACTGAAAAACCCGAAGGTCCAGTGCCGAATGGAACAGATGACCTGAAGGCCCAGTAGAACTGAAAAACCCGAAGGTCCAGTGCAATTTATTAGCTACCACAATTTAATGGGTAGCTTCCAAAAAGTATTCCCAACTCGGTAACACCAAGGTGTACGTTGGCGGATTTAGAACAGTCTTTAGTTCCAACCCGTGTAGCTAACTCCCTGCAGTAGCCAGCTCCCCATTAGCAACCTGTTATACCACTAGTGTCAGGTAGAGACAATGTATGGTGGAGTGTTGTCAAAGCGCTGTTTACACATGACTGTAAATGGTGTCTGGGGTTGTTGTGTTATGTACGTGATCATATTGTCACGTTACACCTCCAAGGGACTTATCTGAGGGCTAATGAACTAATTCCTTTACAGGAAAGGAATAGTCAACATCAAATTTTCAGGGAACTAGGCTACCCACCACTAGCTTTTATATACTGTTGCTTATCATTGCCAGGCATCAATGGTTGAACGATGGGAAAATCATTCGACAGATTCAGATAGTTAATTTGATGTATGTATAGAGGTCGAAAACTTAAAAAAACTTATTTGCTATTGCTAAGAACGAAAACGCCAATGAAATAAATAAGAATCTAATGCCCAAGATAGGAAAGAAGTATTGGTGTCCGGATTATCGAGTTAAGAAAAATATGTGTCTGGATTACAGAGTCTACAATGTAAAATATTATTGTGCCCGGATTACCGCATTGTCCGGACTATCGAGACTATACTGTATATAATATCCAGAAAAATTAACATTTTTTTGGTATTTTCTCTTAGCGTTCTAAGACACCATCAACATGTCAAAGCTTCGGATGACAAATATTGATGATCAAATCTTCTAATTCAGAATGACAAATACAAATAATGGTGGAGAAAAGCTGTATTTGTAATAAACCATTGAAAAATAGGGTTACCAGTAGAGTTGGGCAATCCAGTTCCTGGGGAGGATCGATCTTTCTAGTTCCTTTTCCCAAAAGGATTAGTTCCTTAATATAGTTCCATAGTCTCAAATAGTGAAAGATCGAAGTGAGTGTGGAACTATATGAAGAAAATTAATTATACAAATGAAAGGGATTATATGCACGGCTGGAACTATATGAACTAAAGGAATTATATAAATGCAAGAGTCGAATATAGTTCCAATAGTTCCTTGGAACTAGTTCGTTCTGGAACTACACAACTCTAGTTACCAGCCAAGTCGGGCTATAGCAAAGGTTAGGAATTAAATAACTAACACTAAAATAAATAAATAATTCGAAAATACAATTTTCGAATGATTTGTGGTATAAATGCTAGTTTCCAAGTTTAGCCTTCGTGCACCCACTAAAACAACATTCTAATATGCCTGATGATCGGACTTAACCACCCGTGAAACGTAGCATAATGGTTGAATGTGTGGAACTTCGGTGGATTTCTAATTTTTCAATGTACCTCTTATACCCTAGACAGTCGGCAGCGTTAACTTGCATTAAGATCTGCATTTAATTTTTGCCTGGCAGACGACAGTTTCTGCATTTACGAAACAGCTGATTGCTGGTAAACTACTGTTTTGTTGTTGTTTGCAATGCAAATTGTGGCTCAGAGAATAAATACGCTCTCTCTCCTACATGAATATAGGCTCTCTTTTATAGCATTGCCATATTGATATACCTAAATTCAGTTTAAGTTCCCTTTGATTTTGTGCAGTAGGAATGTGGATAATGCACGAATTAATTTGAATTAATGCAGTTAATGCAAATTAACTCTGCCGTCTGTCTAGGGTATTAGGTCAAAATAGTTCAACTCGAAAGAGAATTAATTCAAATATCACCAAAAACAAATAAGAACGGCATTAAGTTCGGCCGGGCCGAATTTGTTATACCCTCCACCACAAGTTGTATTGAAGTGAAATGGAATAATTAGTTTCCTTTCGTGTATGAAGAAGACTTAATACTAAATTTCAGCAATTTCGGCAAAACAATGTGAGGCACCATTATTTGGGGCTATTTCAAAACGTCGATCTATACCGACAAATTTCTGACTAAAAGTTTTTAGGCTCAAAGAAGACTAAATACCAAATTTCCTATATTTCGGTAAGAGAATGTGGCTAAAACAAAAAAATACCGAAAATCAAGAAGTAAGCTTCTCTGAGGATATAGGAAAACGTGTACCTATACTGATAATACTCTTCTGGAATATTTTATAACTCTTGCAAGACGAAATAACGAATTTCAGCCATTTCGGTTGGATATTGACGTCACAATCTTCAGTATTACGAAAATCCGGATGGGGGCTATATTGAAACGTGGACCTATACCGACGAATTTTAGTCAGAAATGGGGCAATATGAAAGCGTGGACCTGTACAGACATATTTCTGGCGAACAGTTTTATATCACATTGAAGACTAAATACCAAATTTCAGCCATTTTGGTGGAATATTGAAGACACAACCTTCAAAATACGAAGAATCGGGAGGTACCTTTCCATGGGGGAAGTTTGAGTACCCCTAACGAAGTCTAAATACCAAATTTCAGCCATTTCGGTGGAATATTGAGGCCACAACCTTCAAAATACCGAAAATCGGGAGGTACCGCTCTATGGGGGCTATATGAAGGCATGGACCGATACCGACAAAGTTCTGGGGGAAAGTTTTATACCACGAACCTGGACTAAGTACCAAATTTCCGACATTTCGGTGTGATAATGAAGCTAAAACCTTCAAAATACCGAAAATCGGGAGGTATCGTTCTATGGGGGCTATATGAAGGTGGGGACCGATACCGACAAAATTCTGGGGAAAAGTTGTACACCCCTAAAGAAGACTACGTACCAAATTTCAGCCATTTTGGTAGGATAATGAAGCTAAAACCTTAAAAATACCGAAAATCGGGCGGTACCGTTCTATGGGGGCTATATGAACGTGTGGACCGATACCGACAAAATTCTGGGGGAAAGTTTTGTACCCCTAAAGAAGACTACGTACCAAATTTCAGCCATTTTGGTAAGATAATGAAGCTAAAAACTTAAAAATACCGAAACTCAGGCGGTACCTTTCTATGGGGGCTATATGAAGGTGTGGACCGATACCGACAAAATTCTGGGGGAAAATTTTATACCCCTAAAGAAGACTACGTACCAAATTTCAGCCATTTTGGTAGGATAATGAAGCTAAAACCTTAAAAATACCGAAAATCGGGCGGTACCGTTCTATGGGGGCTATATGAACGTGTGGACCGATACCGACAAAATTCTGGGGGAAAGTTTTGTACCCCTAAAGAAGACTACGTACCAAATTTCAGCCATTTTGGTAGGATAATGAAGCTAAAACCTTAAAAATACCGAAAATCGGGAGGTACCGTTCTATGGGGGCTATATGAAGGTGTGGACCGATACCGACAAAATTCTGGGGGAAAGTTTTGTACCCCTAAAGAAGACTACGTACTAAATTTCAGCCATTTTGGTAGGATAATGAAACTAAAACCTTAAAAATACCGAAAATCGGGAGGTACCGTTCTATGGGGGCTATATCAAAACGTGGACCGATATATACCACTTTTAAATACCAACTATCCTGCAAGTAATAAAAACTTCTGTACCAAATTTTGACTCTCTATCTTTAAAATTGCGAGCTGTATCTTGATTTCAACAGACAGACAGACGGACGGACGGACAGACGGACGGACAGACGGACGGACAGACGGACATGGTCAAATCGACATAGAATTTTATGCTGATCAATAATATATATGGGGATTTCTGAGTGAAATCGGACACTTTTTCAAGATGAGGTTTTTGATTTCCTTTATTTTTTGCTGCGGTGAAGCTGTTCATTAGCAAAACATTTTAGTATATTTTCAGATTTTTTTGGACTAACGGTTCCAGAGATATCGCGCCTTGAAAAAGTCAAATTCTGTAAAAACTACATGCAAAGAAATACTCATAACTTCTTTAATATCGGTCCAATTTGAAAAAATCTTTTTTTGTATGTTTTGTTATTTTATCAGCTATTAACTAAAAAATAGCAAAATAATTTGCACAGTGGGCTTGGATGCTATTTTCGCGATTTAATATTTAAAATCAATTTTTAAAGATGTTCGACCCCTACGATTTTCTTTAAATTTGTTTGTATTAAACTACGTTCAATTACAAAACTTTTATGTCCTATGTGGTAATGGGATTCGGACGATTACTATTTTTTCTGAATTTTTTAAAATACAATTTTTCCTATATACCAGTGTGAAACATTTGTTATTTTAAACAAAAAATACAAAATTAAATTTGTTTAACATTTGTTTTGTTGCTTTATTTACGAATTTATCTTAAAAGTCTTAAAAACCGCGACATTTTTCGATTTTGAAGATGGTTTAGCAATTATTGTATTTAACAATTATTGTATGACTGAATGGCGTTTTTTGTGCCCGCGATAAGTTTAGCCACTTCATATCTCAAATTCAACTCCTCTTTCGAATATAAATAATCATCTTCTTGAGAAAATCTCTCTTTAATAATTGGTAGATTATTTGGCTCAGATGCCCATTCATGTAATTCCCAAACCGAAGTTATTTTATTATCAATTTATTTAGCTTATTGTCCGGCTGGTACACTAATTGCTAATACATTTTCAAAATAGAAAAGTTACGCACTTTTTAAGATGTTTAAGATAAAATCCTAAATAAAACAACAAAACCAATGTAAAAAAATTTTATTTCGTATTGTTTTGATAAAATAACAAATGTTTCACTCGGATATAAAGAAAAAATTGTATTGAAAAACTTAAAAAAATTCAGAAAAAATAGTAATCGTCCGAATCCCATTACCACATAGGACTTAAAATTTTTGTAATTGAACGTAGTTTAATACAAAAAAAATTAAAGAAGATCGAAGGGGTCGAACATCTTTAAAAATTGATTTTAAATATTAAATCGCGAAAATAGCATCCAAGCCCACTGTGCAAATTTTTTTGCTATTTTTTATTAAATAGCTAATAAAACAGCAAAACATACAAAAAAAGATTTTTTCAAATTGGACCAATATTAAAGAAGTTATGAGTATTTCTTTGCATGTAGTTTTTACAGAATTTGACTTTTTCAAGGCGCAATATCTCTGGAACTGTTAGTCCAAAAAAATCTGAAAATATACGAAAATGTTTTGCTAATGAGCAGCATCACCGCAGCAAAAAATAAAGCAAATCAAAAACCTCATCTTGAAAAAGTGTAAGGATTTCACTCAGAAATCCCCATATATTTTATAGGGTCTCCGACGAATATTTCGATGCGTTACAAACGGCATGACAAATTTAATGATACCCTCCATATGGTCGAGGGTATAAAAATGGAAAAAAACGTCACTAAATTGTTATGAAAATATCAATGTTACAGTATAATAATATAAAATTGAATAAACATACCATATTCTCAGTCTCCCCCATATTTGGAAAAGGTTTCTTCTTTTTTTTTGTTTTTCCATTTTTTTAACACTTTATGGGGAAACGTCGACAAAATGAGGGGTAAATGCATTTGAAGCAACGGATTGGTTAGTATGTATTTTAATATTTCTGCTTAATTTACTTAAAAAAGATAAAAGACCATTATTATCAAATTGATTAAACACATGTTCCTTGAAAAAAAAATTTTGAAAAAAATAAATGAATATTCTTTGGTTGTTTTCCCTTTCTGCAAGAACCTTGAGCAACCTAAACCATTCTGACAAAATTACCTTAGTTGGCGAACGATGTCATTGTCAACATATCTGGTATACAGCGATTTCGATTATAAAGCAACTGGTAGTAAATTAGGTTCAGCTGTCGAGGAAATTATATTTATTAATAACGGGACCGGGGTAGGCCCCGTTTAAAGGATTACCACTAAATTAAAAAAAAAAAAACAAATAAGTAATTTAACAAGAATTTGTATTGAAAATTTCAAGTCGAGATATGAGTTGTATTTTGTGCATGAAATCAATGTCCGTGTAAGATTTTATCTTTCGTAAGTATTTATCATGCAGGACACGATTCACGCACGTGATCATGTTTTTTTAATCGGTGTGTTGTTGTGTAAAAGTGCATAAACAGTTTTTAAGCCAATTTGTCAAGTAATTGTTAACAGTTAAGCAAGGATGTGCTATCTGGCTATTTATAGGGGCTGTTACCGCAACTACTTTTAACTAATTTTTTATATGTTGATTCATGTATAGGTAAGACATTCAATCAAATATGCTTCTCGTTTGAAATTCTGCTACTGGATGTTGAATTCACAAACTCTGTTTGAAAGAGAGGAAAATTTCCATTTTAATTGAAAAACTCGTATCAGTTAATGTCAAACCAAATTCAGGCTTGACATAGAACACCGTTGGACGTACGGGGCTGTCGAAAGAGGTTCATAGTGGCCAAAAAGATCATAAGTATTGAACTTTTACATATCTTGGCATAAACTGAAGATCTGATGGGCTAAATAGAATTGTCAGTGCTGCAGATGTAAGATACAGTAAATTAGTGAAAATAAATTAGGTACAACTGATGAGGACAATTACTTACGATTTGAGTGTCCGATTTGACTGAAACAAACATATCTAGAGGTACCTCCCTCATAAAATTCAATACATGCGCTTAGGTGAAGTTTAGGGACAGTTAGGGGATGGTTTTGAACTTTCTAATGTAGATACTCCCTGTGGTCCTATTTACATTGACAACGTTTCAATTGGCTGTTGTAGTCAGATTGTGGAAAGTATTTGATGGATTGACAAAAATTAAATTTGATTTTAGAAAAGGAATAAAAGTAAAGGGCAAGATGTTTTGAATATGGCTCTTCCGTTCTTTATTATTTTATCATAAATGACTTAAACCAAAATGCCATTATCTTTTGTATAGAGGCTTAAACATTTATATTCCTTGCCATACCATCATTCACCAGAATTTAGACTTCATTGTCTTCAGTGTTGTCGACTGTGACCTTATTTATTTGCACAACTAAACTAACAGTGAAGAACATTTTAGCCATGAAACTATCAATATACATGTCAGGAAGTTTATTATATCAGATTATAGTATCGGAATGATATCACTTTATGAGCTATTAAAGGAAGAAGGCAACAACTACGAGAATGATATAAAGAAGTTTAACGAAACTATTGATGTTTGTATTATTTCATCATGCCTCAATCTCGTCTATTCTCTTCTCTATAGAATGATTGGTGTAATGAGCCATAAAATGATTGACAAAATTAAGCGTAAAAATTATAACAACACTTCGTTTTCTTTTCTATGCCACAACTTGCCTGCAATTCCACATCATTGCCATCAATGATGTCTAATTGCCAACATTGTGTAGTCCTTTTTGCAAACAAAACGGACACTACAATGTACATACACGTCTTGACAATATTTAAGGAAACATGTTATTAAATACAGATATCGGATGATTTTATCGATAGTATGCCACTATTTGAACTATAATGTTTGTTTTATTTCATCATACATACATCACACCTTTAATCTATAGACAAATTGATATAATTAGCTATAAGATGTTCCTCTTATCAGGCACATAGACAAGGTATTGTTTAATTGAAGCACGACCAACCTTTTAACACCATTTGTGATACCTTCCATCATTAGGCATCCTTGAAAGATCTCTTTCTGTACTAGCACTTTATCGCTGTCCTTAATCTTCTTCACCCAGTTTGATTGCTGGTTTTTCTTGTACCAAACAAGTGATTTCTAAGTGGTTTCTTACTTTGTTTTTTCTTGGCAAGTTCTACCTAAGTTGGAAACTGAAGAAGGTGATATTTTGTAACTACAAGAAATTTCTTTACAAGAACAAAGGAATGGCATGTAGACAGAGAGGAAATAAGTAGACCAAATACAAGTTTAGGGGTTTGGGTTTGAAAACAAGTGACAAAGGGGATAGGGAAACATTACAGCCACATTGTTTTGTCTGAGTAACACACACACAGTTATTTTACTAATTGAGGGAGAGAAGCCAGAACTAGGGAAGTACAATAGACTCATAAAAGATTGTTGTGGCCTGGCAAATACCACTTCATCTACGAAGCACGTACAACAACTTCTTAGCCTATTTGTTCACAGTTCTCTAAACATGAACTAGAAGGAGACCAGAAAAGGAAAACACAGTTTTTTTCTTTATTACCAGACAGGGCCACATGCTTGACACAAATATTTTTATATAAACCCATGAACGTAAAGAGAACATTCAGACAACATTCAAATCACCACCAACACTAAAACTCTCACAGTATTAAAGTGGAAGTGAAGAACTTTGTTTTTTATGTATGGATTTTGTTTATGTTGAAAATTAATTAAAAAACGTTGTGGAAATTGTTTTGAGAAACAAAATCAAAAATAAGACGAAAGGAGTTACAGTGGTTTCTAATAGAAGCGCCGAAATTGCGTTTATTTAGTATTGCGGGGTGTCACCGTGGTGCTATGGTATGCACTCTGAAGGTCGACGGGTTCAATATTCAACGGTGGCAAAATACTCCTCAGTAATGTTGGCGACATTTTCTTGAGTATTTCAGCCATGTAAAACTTCTCTACAAGTGGTATCTTAAGACACGCCGTTCGGACTTGACGATAAACAGTAGGTTCCATATCATTGAGTTAATATGAATCGTGGTGCACTCATTGATATAAGAGAAGTCTCCCTTATCCCATCTGGGATGTTTGTAAACAATTAAATTAGTATTGCAGGTGTTATGGGGTACAAAAGTTCAATTCGCAATATAATAATTATGTATATTTTTATACCCTCCACCATAGTATGGAGGGTATATTAAGTTTGTTTTTCCGTTTGTAACGCATTGAAATACTCATTTGCGACCCTATAAAGTATATATATTCTTGATAAGGGTTAAATTCTGAGTCGATCTGTACACGTCCGTCCGTCCGTCTGTGGTAATCACTCTAGCATCCACAAAAATGGAGATAGGACGCTGAAATTTTGGGAAAATGCGTCTTTTGTTTGCAGGCAGGTCAAGTTCGATGATGGGCTATATCAGTCCACGTTTTGGTATAGCCCCCATATAACGGTACCCCCCGATTTACGGTATTTTGACGTTTTAAGCTACATTTTCACACCGATTTAGCTATAATTTGACATTTAGGGTTCTTAAGTATCAGTAAACTTATATAACAAAACTTGTGGACATAGGTCCACGTTTTGGTATAGCCCCCATATAACGGTACCCCCCGATTTACGGTATTTTGACGTTTTAAGCTACATTTTCAGACCGATTTAGCTATAATTTGACATTTAGGGTTCTTAAGTGTCAATAAACTAATATAACAAAAACTTGTGAACATAGGTCCACGTTTTGGTATAGCCCCCATATAACGGTACCCCCCGATTTACGGTATTTTGACGCATTTAGCTACATTTTCAGATCGATTTAGCTATAATTTGACATTTTGGGTTCTTAAGTGTCAATAAACTTATATAACAAAACTTGTGGACATAGGTCCACGTTTTGATATAGCCCCCATATAACGGTACCCCCGATTTACGGTATTTTGACATTTTTAGCTACATTTTCAGACCGATTTAACTATAAATTGACATTTAGGATTCTTAAGTGTCAATAAACTTTTATAACAAAACTAGTGGACATGGGTCCATGTATTGCCCCCATATAACGTTAACGCCCGATTTCAGGTATTTTGACGTTTTAAGTCACATTTCTAGACCGAATTAGCTATAATTTGATATTTAGGGTTCTTAGCGACCAAAAAACTTATATTCGAAAAAATAATGAACATAGGTCCATGTTTTGGTATAGCCCCATATAACGGTACCTTCCCGATTTTCGATATTTTGAGAATTTTACCTGCAAGTTCTAACCGAATTAGCTGTAATTTGAAGATTTGACATTTGAAGTTCTTAGTGGTCACCACACCTCTCCACCAAAAATTGTCAAGAAAGGTCCATGTATGGATAAAGCCTCTTATAACGGTACCTCCCGATTTTCAGTAATTTGATGATTTTAGCTACAATATTAAACCGAACTAGCAGTATTTTGACATTTGAAGTTCATAGTGGTCACAATACCTCTCCATCAAAAATTGTCAACATAGGTCCATGTTTGGATATAGCTCCCATATAACGGCACCTTCCGATTTTCAGTAATTTGGCAATTTTAGCTACAAGTTTTAACCGAACTAACTGTAATTTGACATTTGAAGGTTGTAGTGGTCACCACACATTTGCATCAACAATTTTCAACATAGCCCCAAAATAACGATACCTCCAGATTTTCGGTACTTTGGGGATTTTACTTAAAATGTTTAACCGAAGGTAGTTTTGGTATAGGCCCAAAACAAACCTCCCGATTTTCCGTACCTTAGCTTTATTTTTTGGACGAACTTTCTGTAATTTGAAATGTAAGAGCCAACAAAAATGCTGCCCACATATAAGGGTACCTCCAAACTAGCTGTTAATGGCATTTTGAAGTTTCCACGTTATGTACCGATTTTCGGTATTTTGAGGATTTTAGCTACAATTTTTAACCGAATTAGGAGTTATTTGACATTAAAGACTCCCATCAAAAACTGTCAACATAGGTCCATGTTTTATTATATCCCCTATAAAACGGTACCTCCCAATTTTTAGCCCACCAAAAATTGTCAACATACATAGTTAGATATAGGCACCATAAAAAGGGGCCTCCCGAATGAAGCATTTTATGTACCTTATCTGACATTTTAACGTACCCACGTAAAGTTGGGGACAGGAATGAAAACTAATTATTCCATTTTAGTTCAGTGGAGGTAGAGGGTATGAAAAGTTCGGCCCGGCCGAACTTAACGCTCTTTTACTAGTTAAGTTTTAGTTGGTACATCGTATAGCGATACAGTCAGCTGTGGAGGCGCGTATATTTTCTGCTATATTTTCTTACTGAAGTGGGTGTTACATGTTAGTTTTTTTAGTTAGTTAGTTCCCATGCATAGAATGAAAAACGACTCATTTGGTACATGTTTTGGTATATGCCCCATGCGACGGTACTTACTTATGCAGGAATGACTGTAATTTGATATTCCGGGTTCTGATTGGGTAGAAAATATCGGGGTCTTATTGATATTAAGCATTGCTTAAAATAAAGTGCTATTCATCTTTAAACGTATATGGATATGGCATCCACCTACGAATAAACCTTGACGTGGTGGTGAAGATTAATATATTCATAAATTAAAGCAACATAAATACTTCAGCTCGGCCAAGCTTAATGCCATTTTAGCTTGTTATGCCCTCAGCATTAATGCTAACGAAGGTATATACACTTTTATACGGGCAAAATGTGCCTCTCGAAGTAATGGTTTTAGACCCCAAGTATGTTTGGACGAAATCCGTTTCCGACAATTTGGAGTCGATTTAGCAATGTCCGTCCGTCTGTCTGTCTGGATGTAGCGCACGATAACTCTCGAAAGGATTAACCGATGTGGTCAAAAATTTGGCCTTCGCAATATTTTTCCAAACTTATTTTAGAATATGGTTTATATAGGTCAACTTCTTCGAATACCTCCCACACCAAATTTTGGAAAAGTGCAGTTTAGGACCTCCTCTCGAATCGTTTTAATTTTTCTTGCAACAGACAAGGCCCCTATTACAATGGTAGAAGTGTTTTCAGTGGCAGGTCCATACTTATTGAGAAATTGTGTAGTGACTGGTGCGCACGACAACTGCCGAACCGAATACTGCGTTGGTCCACACTTTGCATATCATAACATTTCTTCGAATATTAGATGAAATTCGAAGATGGTGCTTATAGGCCCACTCCTTCCGGTACCTCCCCCCAAAAGTTCAAAAATATTCGCTAAAATGGTAAGCGCAATATCTCATAAACGGAGCAACCGATTTGGTCCAAACTTTGGATCTCGAATTATTTTGTCCAAACATAGTTTACGTTCAAAAGTGGGACTCCGTCCATTTCTTAGAGTATCACTCAACCAAAAGATCAACATTTTTGTTTAAGTGCGGTGAGGGATATGTGCGAGAATCCTTTGGAAATTTTTACCGAAGGTACTCCTAGTAGCCCTGTTTACAGCGATATGATGTTTTTCGTGGGGAAGTCCATTTTCCTGATATAATGGTGTTATCAAGAAGAGGATAAAATAAGACACACTCACAAAATGGACTATGTCCGTCCATTAATTTAGGCACCTCCCCTCAAAACTTTTGAGATTTTATTCTACTCGTAAGCCATATCTTTGTCGGCAAGTTCATACGTCCAAAATTCTGAAGACCCCCTTAATAAATACGTTTTTTTGCAAAAAAGTGTTTCAATTCACAAGGGCAGAGGGTATATTTCTGTCGGCAAAGCCGACTGATACTTTTTTACTTGTTTTTATTTTTCTGTTGGTCTGTATCAGGGTTTCGGAGTCGGGCAATTTTGCTGGAGTCGGAGTCGAAAAACATAAATAACAAATATAACATTAAATTTGGAACAATATGTTTTTTTTAAATCATTATTTATTTTAAAAGAAGGGTATAAGAAAAAATATATGCAAACGGTATATTGTACTAAGTTAAAGGACAATTCACAAGATATATTTAGTCTATTCATCCCTTTTTTTGTTGATCCAATTGATTCTTTACATTTATGCTTACTTAAGATTGTACCTTTAACCTCTTTCATAAGAAGTCTTACTGGTCTTCTCACAAAGGTCTTTTGACATTCTCATCTTCTTTTTTATGAGAAGTCATCATTGTCTTATTTTAAAGGCATTGTGGTCTATATGGGAAATCTTACTGAATACCCTGTGACACAAAATGGAAGTCAAGATCTGGGGGTGGAAAAAATCATTTTCGGAATGAAAGCCCCAATTGAGAACCCCAAAGGATCCCATAACTGAAATTTTTGAGTTATGACATAATGCATTTTTTGATTGACCCTCATAGAAAATAGCTTCATATCTCTGTGTGAAGATATTGTTTCATCATTTTTTGATGACATGTTTTCAGTTAAATAGAGTGAGGAACATCTGCTGTCTTTCTAGCGCAGTTCCTTCAATGTCCTTTTTATACCCTCAGCATTTATGCTAACGAGGGTATATACACTTTAATCGAAATAATGGTTTTAGACCCCTAGTATGTTTGGACGAAATCCGTTTCAGACAATTTAGAGTTGATTTAGCCATGTCCGTCCGTCTGTCTGGCTGGCTGGAGCGCACGATAACTCTCGAATGGATCAACCGATTCGGTACAAAATTTGGCTTTCGTAGTATTTTGTACAAACTTAGTTTGAGTTTGAAGTTCGGTCCACACCTTCCGCGCACAAGTGTTCAAAAATGTTCGTAAAAATTGTGCTCACAATAACACTTGATGGGATTGGTCGATTTGGTCCATAGGTTCAGGTTGGAATATGGACTTTTTTTTGTCCACTCCTTCGGGTACCTATCACACAAAATTTCGGATAAGTTCACTTTAAGACCTGCTTCCGAATCGCTTTGATTTTTATTGAAGCAACTTGCAATCGCTGCCTCAATTACGACGGGCAAGTCCATACTTCTCGACAAAGCAGCCCGAAAGGGGTAAAAACCCTTATGGCACCATATGTAGTGGCTGGAGAGCACGATAACTCTCGAACTGAACAACCGATTTGGTACAAAATTTTACCTTCGTCATATTTTATCCAACCTTCAGTTTCAGTTCGAAGATGGGCAATACCGGTCTACATCTTCCAGTACTTTCCCCAACATTTGAAAAGTGTCACTAAAATGGTATACACTATGTCTCCTGAACGGGTCAACCAATTTGGTCCACACTTTGGATCTCCTAACATTCTGTCCAAATTTAAATCTAAAATTTAAAAATCTAAAATGGCCCATATCGGTCCTCTTCTTACGATACCTCCCGCACAAAATTTCAACATGTGTCGATTTGCAGTTTAGGGTCTGTTCGAAAATCCTTTGGAAATGCAAACTGGTGATGTTCGATATGGTCCTGTTTACAGCGATATTATGTTTTCCGTGGTCAAGGCCATGCTTCCTGGCATACTGGTCCAAAAGTTATACGATGACCCACTGAAATGACTAGTGGGCGCGATATCTATCGAAAAGATATGACTTTCAAAATAAGATCCACTTAGATAATGGACTATGTCGGTCCATTCCTTTAAGTACCTCTTCCGCAACATTTTTGAACTTTAATCTTAATCCACATTTTTGTCGGCAAGTTCTAATCTATTAACTATATATGAAATTCGGATGGTTACGCTTCTGAATTAGGTCATCATAAATTCGTTGTTGGTCAACGACAGATTCATCCCGCCATAACTCAGAAGTCTGACAAACGGCGAACCTTTCTTCTAGGAT
Source organism: Musca autumnalis (assembly GCF_047663935.1). Lineage (NCBI taxonomy): Eukaryota > Metazoa > Arthropoda > Insecta > Diptera > Muscidae > Musca > Musca autumnalis. The sequence continues at coordinate 31,194,479 of NW_027411866.1, read as the reverse complement.
TCATTATATACTCAATGAGGGCTTTAGATGTAGACATTCAAATAACAGGATCTGTCCGCCAAGCACAGATATAGTTCATGTGTATCCGAGTTTTCTACACAATCAATAGCATATACGAAATTCAATGAAATACATAATCATAGAGTTTTTATAAGAAAGGATAGCGTAAAAGTGATAAAAGGCAACGAAAACATGACAATATCGATTTCTTGTCCTAGTGTACCGACCCTACATAAAATTTTCCCAGCAACATTTTTGTAGAATATTTTCATGCACGAAATCCCATCGTGTGTTAATTTTTCCAGTCCCATAAAACATCCATCTGCCTACGTGCTGGGTGGTGTCACAATATATCTCAAATATTTCAGTAAATTTATCCACTCCACACCAAAGTTCAAAATGTGCAGCTGAATTTTAGTTTTAGTTTATCCCTACTTATAAATTTTAGAAAAAAGTAGAAAGTAGAAATAGCATAGAATATGTGGTCAAATTTTTAAGCCGATCGGAACAATATTGCCTTAGTATGAGCGTTGGACGGGAACAATTTATTTAATTTTGTATACAGCATAGAAACTGTGTTTTTCTCGAAATCGGTGAGAGTTGGTACCGCAAAATGCTTTAATAAAAACAGGGTTTCATAGACGGCCTCAAAATTTCGTAATATTTTTTTCTTTCAGACGAAGAAAAAAATTTGCCAAAAAGTTACGTAGTTATCTCGGAAAAAAATCATGAAAAATGGCTTTTATTGCGCTTTACAACTGGGGTTCTCCTTTTAAGGCTAATCACACTAAAATGTTAGCTTACATCCAGTTTGAAACTTGGTCATGCATTGCTTATAATTTTTATTGCATGTAGTTTTATGATTTGTATTGCCCCTTCATTTTCACATATTTTGAAAGCTTAAAGATTTTCTCACGCGGAAGGATTCCGTCCTGATTATACTCGGGCAAAAAAAGGAAAACCGACAAAAAGTTTCTAACTTTGCTATTATTCAATGTAAGATTCGGCAGAAACAATATTGATATTTTCAAATGTATTCGAACGAATGTCCTTTCTGATGAATATGTAAGGAAAAACTAACACATTAGCCTATACGGGCCAAAATATAGGAAAAACTTAAAAATTTGGCACATTTTATTCATTTTTAGTGGTATAGGAATTCACTCTCGGAGTCGACCCGGAGTCGGAGCCGGAGTCGTGAAAATAGCTCGTTTGGAGTCGGTGTCGGAGTCGAGACAAAAATACCTCGACTCCGAAACGCTGGTCTGAGCGTTGTTTTACTGTATCGTTTCACTATTTCTTTTTTATGGTACAAAAGTCCTTAACCTTTGACTTTACAAGTTTATCAATTTCGTTTTGAGACCACTGTTCATCAACCAAAACTGACTACCTCAGAGAAAACAACAGTCCACTGTTAATTTACTACAAAGTCGACAACAGAAAACAACCTAGCCCCACAGGAAACTAGAACGAACATTCCTTCCAAATAGCATGAGGGTGTATAATATACGACGGACAAGACATTATACTGTTTGTCTTTTAGTTGGCAATTTTATCCATTTGTTATTTTGAATGTTATGTTCTTAGGTTTCTGACTTTTGAATTTTTCAGGATTAATGAACACTATCCGAAAAATTCTATGCACGTATTTAGATTGTGTTTTTGTACATTTTAAATTTGTTTTAAATAACATTTTATTAAAATGAAAGCAAATTAACCTTGACTTAACCAGGATCAAAAGTTAAAAAAACATAAAATTGAGATTTTTAAAGAATCTTATTTAAAAAAGGAAGGAGAAGTAGCTTTCTTGAACTTTGTAAAGGCAACTGAGATTTGCCGAGTATATATTTTTCACAGAACAAGATGCCAGAATATCTTTATATTTAAACCTTTTCAAGGACCATAAAAGAAAAAAATTTTGTCAAGGCCCAACAGATCCCAAACCTGAACAAAAAAACCTGAACTTTTGGCAGAATGAAAGGAATACGATTTTTACAATTTCTTTTGATCCTTTTGCACAAATAATCTTTGAACAAGCCTCGTATTATGATATTTTAATAGATAATGGAAATTTTGATTTGCACATACATATGCATACACTCACACTAATATATTTTAGTCCTTATGTAAGAAGAAATTTGTATGTCTGTACTGTAAGACAAACTAATTTTAAATTTTAATTGCTAATTAAAGTTAAATAATTACAAATGTGTTCATGTCATAACGTCAATATTTGTCATTCATATCAATGCTACTATGACTTTATGTGGACATACATATTTAAGTTATTGCAAAATAGTTCATTGCATTTAGGATTATATCATATATGGTTTATTTTTAATTAATTAATTAAATGTAGTAAAATTAACCACAATTTCGTTGTTGAGGGCCAGGACAAACATACATACTTTTACCAAAGGTAGGACAACAACTTCAACAGAAATTTGCCTTTATTTAAGAAACTGGGTATTTCTCTATCATGTTTTCAAAGGATTTCTAACATTATTGCTTCATTTTGTAAATTTTTTACAAACAAACCAAACCGATAAAGGAACCCTCTTGTATGTTAGACGGTAGTTCCGTTATCTTAAGGCTACATTGATATAATTTGCATCAGGCAGAGAGAGGTGAAAAGTTGGTTTCAAGTTTCGTTTTCGTAATTTATAGGAATATTTCTCCCAGAAACCAAAAATATGGATCAAAAATTTAATTTGTATATTTTTTTTGTAAAAATTATGGTCAATTTCACCCGCAATCATTATCCAAAATTCGAATTCGTGCAAAAGTTTGTCAGTATTGAACTATAACGGCGACCTCTAGCTTGATTAACGTTACACTACATACAATTAAAACTGGGGGATCATGTACATATTAGGCAATAATTACGTTATCTGACAACGTACATCAACATAATTGGCATCAATGGAATGCTCAAGAGTTCCTCTTCTACTTATAACCCACATGGGTGGAACATATCTTCCAGGAAAAAGATATAGTAATTTTATTAATAATTTTACAAATTATCACACAAAATTTTTTGTCCGTTAAACCCGTTTAGTTCAGTTATGCATTTTTTTAATTTTATTTGTCATAATGGCATATACGCTTTTTGTAATAACTTATTTATAGTTTTAATCTAATTTAAAATCAATATCACACCATTCTGGACTAAATTGTTGTGAAATCGCGACATTTTGTAGCATTTAATGCACCTTTGACAATATTGCAATTTTTATGTATTTCTTTATAAACCCGCGGTGCAGAAACTTTTTTCACCGAATCGAACTAAAACACGCGTTTCAGTTATCAGGACAATATTCCGCATATGGTACTGGCGTGGTATTTTTTTTTTTTTTTACTGTATATACTAGGCTGTAACCCTGTTATATGACCACGTACATCAATAGAAAGGTAAAAAGTTCCTCTTCTAAATACAACATTATTGAATGGAACATATCTTCCAGGTATAATAATATAGTCATTATTAAAAAATTTTACCAATTTCCACACAAAGGTGTTAATCAATTTAACGCGCTTAATATTAACTGATCATCATGTTAAATTACAAGCTTCACCCTTGTCGTAAATCCGATCAGGCTGCGGCCTGCAGAACGGCTACGAAATCAGAAAAAAAACTTTTTTTGGTCTAGGGGGTAACCCTAAATATTTCACGATCATCACCAAATACCGACCTCCGTACAAATTTTTGTAACATTTTGTTTACAATAGCGTCCTGGAGAAAAAATGGTCTATATAATGATTAAAAAACGTCCTATACTCGTATAAAACGTATAACAAGTACTAAACGTCATAAATTCTAAAAACCTATATTACCACCATATTTTCCTCTTAACACTAATTTTGAAAGCCTGCCTTTGTTGACCATCCGCACCTTTTTTGAACATAAAAATATATTAATATTTAATAATATTTTAATTTTTAAAATAACGAAAATAATTGAAGAATCAATTAGATTACACACTTAGCACGCAATCAGCAATACATTTTGAAAAATATTTAAAAAAATTATATTTTTTTTTAGTAAAATAAGATCTCAAAGGAGATAATGAAGTAATTATACCCTACACCACTATGTGGAAAGGGTATTATAAGTTTGTGTTGGGAAAAATTTATGTAACACCGCGACATATTCGTCGGAGACCCCCAATGTGCTATACCAGGGACGTACGCAGGGGGGGGGCACTGGGGGCCCGGGCCCCCCCCCCGAAATGATTTGGTCGACTACAATTTTTTGAGCTACTTTAACAACTTATTACGTTTTTTCTCTAAAATAATGAAGGTTATGTATTAAAAATGTACTGTATGAACAAGTTGTCTAAGAAATATTTAAAAAAATTTTTGTTTGAATACTCTTTTTGAGAAAAACTTCCAGTAAAATCTGAATTACTTCTTTATCTCATGTAATTTCATTATCAGATAATAAAGGGTCGAGGAATTCTATAATGAATATAAAGGTCTTGAGGCTTTAAACTCATTCTGTATTCAAAAAATGACGAGTTTTTATTGTGCGGATTGGAAGTGCGTGAAATGACATGTTTACTGGACAAAATGTACGATATATCAAGTGTTTTCCGTGGAGTATATCTCTAAAACCAATTAGAAAATTGTTTTACTATCTTAATTATACCCTACACCACTATGTGGGGAGGGTATTATAAGTTGGTTTTGGCCAAAAAGTTTGTAACGCATCGAAATAACTGTCGTAGACCCATACTTATATATATCAAAATGAATGTCTCGACGAGCTGAGTCGATCTGGCTATGTGTGTCCGTCCGTCCGTCCGTCTGTTCATCTAAACCTTGTAATCACGCTACAGGCCGCAATTTTGATCGGATCGTCACCAAATTTTGGATGTTGATGGGGGTCCCGGAGACAAAGAGGCATATTATTTTTGGTGGTAGTCGGTTTATATTCCCTAAAAGAAATGTTTACCAGTGAAAAGCTTATGCACAGGGGTAGTGGTGTAGGGTATCACATGGTCGGCCCCGTCCCGACTATAGCCTTTGCTCACTTGTTTTTTATTATTTATTTAATGGACAAAAATTTATTGTTGTGTGTCATAAAGTGTTAATATCTGCTATAAGTACTCGTAGCATACCCACCAGAATTTTTTTCCTACCATTAACAAAGTTGTAGCTTAAAACAACCATAAACGAAATTAATACTCAAACATTGGTTAAATGGTATTAAAATCTGCTGTAATTTCGGCCTTTAGGCTAACGATAAAAATGTACCTCATCGAAATAATGACCTTTGACTTCTCATATCTTTCGACAAAAGTAGCTTCAAATAATTTGGAGTCGATTTATCAAAAATATACAAAATATTTCGCTAAAATGGTGCGCACAATAACTCTCGAAGGTCCAAATAGAGACATAGATTAGGTTCGAATATGGATTATATCGGTTCACTTTTCAGTACCTCGCACACCAAATTTCAATATTCGAATTCACCGAAACTTTGAACATCCTAAAATTACTTCCGGACGTACATATCGCTCATTTACTCAAAGAGTGCCACATTTCAAAAAATCGAGTTTCGAGAAAAATGCTTTTTAAGTTGGCGGTTGAAATTTGACTTCCCAACTTTAAAAGAATATTACATAAAAAACAAAATAACTACGTGTACCATATTTTTCAAACACCTAGCCAGATATCATTGTTAAATTTCTGTGCAAGATCAAGAATGATTTGAAGAGTTTTATTGCTTCATAAACTCCAAAAACTTTTGTGTTGAACTATGCGAAGTTTTGAAGTTTTATACCCAAATGTTTCGATATTTTTGTCGGAAAGTTTATACGTCAAAAAAAAAGCCATGAAATTCTGAAACTCCCTGACTACACAATTTATAGGACAAAGATATTGGTTATGAAGCCCGTATTCGATAAAAGTCTCAACTTACACAGACTGTCGGCAAACCCGACTGATATTTTTTACTTGTTTTCGAGAAAAAAAAGTTATGCATGTTCATAAGTTTACCTCCGCTGTGCCGGCAGAAGACATAATCCTTGGAAGGTTTTAAATATCATCGAGTTCATAAACATCTAATCGTACAATTAAAATAGAAATAAGCGGAACAACAACCATTAGGATATCAGTAGAGCGATTCTCTAACTCAAATTTTGAGTTACCGACAATTGCCGGTAAAATTAAAATACTTGTACTTTCGGTAATTACCGATTTTTTCGGTAAGTTAGCGACGAATAAAAAGCAGTGTAAAGTTATACCGATAGTAAGATTGTTTTCAATTTTAATTGAACTTTTCATATATAATTTTAGGTTTAAATTTTACCGATTTTTGTCGATAACTCAAAAAATGTGTTAGACAATCGCACTACTGATGGAGTTTTTCGACTTAACCTATTTTGTCAGGATTTAGCTAAAATGTTTCCGAGACAGAATGTGGATTTCGTAGTCTTAAACAGTACTGCGAGTAGAATTCGGAGTCTATGAGTCGTAGTTGGTATCGCCCGACTCCTGATAAAAATGTTTTCTCTTTTTTCTAAATGCCTGTTCCAGACCCTTCAGGAATCTACACATTTTAGCTACTAAAAATGAGTAGATTCTTGCAGTACTGTAATTTTCTGAATTTTTTGGTTGGCTTGCATGAACTCTATCACTTCTGGTAAAATAGTAAAGTTTTGGTGTTTTATGACATAAAAGAATATTATTTTCTAACAATAGTTCGGTACAAGCCCAATCTGCACTCGCGGATTCTATTTATTCTTTTTTGGAATTATTGAAATACTGAAAATCTTTGAAATAGGATCGAAAATGCCAAATAAGAGCTACTGTGGTTAAAAATTCTGGGATACATTAAAACGTAAACCTATATGGGTAATGTTCATTTGAAAGATTTTTTAGTTATTGCCTCAATTGCGTTGGAGAATTTGGTTAAAATCTTCAAAACACCAGGCGGAATTTGTGTATGTGGACTTTACTGAACATGTTCTGATATGGTTAATTTCAATTCTAAACATCCAAAGACTAATTTCAAAGTTATATCTAAAATATTGTAAACTCTCTCAATTGAAATTATATACTTTGTATCAATATCTATATATATAAAAGAGCTTAGTGAGTGAGTGAGTGAGTGAGTGACTGAGTGACTGACATATCATCGCCCAGACGAAACCGCTGAAGCTAGAAAGCTGAAATTTTGACTGTGGGTTGCTGTCAGTGTGTAGGGATGAGATAAGGCTGGGTTTTAGGAAATTCGACCTAGAAGGGTACGAAAAGTACTAAAAGGTACTAAATATGGTACCCTTGGTATTAGGCAAACGGGAAGAGCTAGAATTCTGAAATTTGGAATGAGGGTAACTGATGAAGAGTTAGAAAGATGTACCAAAGGGTTTTTGGAAATTCGACCTATAAGTGTACGAAAAGTTACTAAATTTGGTACCATTTGTATATTTTGAGCGGATATAGCTACAATGTTCATATTTGGTATGGAAATCAAGGTTTGGAAGTGGTGTTGATATAAGGAAATGATTTTGGAAGTTCGTACTTATGTGTTCGCGTAGTACTAAATGGTACTAAATTTGGTACAATTCGGATTTGGGTGAACGGATAGAGCTGAAAACCTGAAATTTGGAATTTAGATTACCGTTGAAGCCTACGATTGAGATATGGGTGTACTTTTGGAAATTCATACTTATGTGTACGAAAAGTACTAAATGGTACCAAATTTGGTACAATTTGGATTTAGATAGACATGGAAACCTGAAATTTGGAATTAAGATTACTGATGGAGTGAAGGATTGAGATAGTTTTGGAAATTCTTACTTATGGGTACGAAAAGTAGTAAACGGTACTAAATTTGGTACAAATTGGATTTGGGTGAACGGATAGAGCTGGAATCCTGAAATTTGGAATTTAATTACGTTTGGAGTGTAGGATTGAGTTAGTCTTGGAAATTCATACTTATGGGTACGGAAAGTACTAAATGGTACTAAATTTGGTACAATTTAAATTTAGTGGAACGGATAGAGTTGGAATCCTGAAATTTCGAATTAAGGTTACTGATGGAATGTAGGATTGAGGTAGTTTTGGAAATTCATACTCATGGGAACGGAAAGTACTAAATGTACTAAATTTGGTACAATTTATATTTAGGTGAACGGATAGAGTTGGAATCCTGAAATTTGAAATTAAGATTACTGATGGAGTGTAGGATTGAGGTAGTCTTGGAAATTCGTCATTATAGGTACGGAAAGTACTAAATGGTACTAAATTTGGTACTATTTATATTTGGGTGAACGGATACAGCTGGAATCCTGAAATTTCCAGTTAAGGTTAATGTTGTAGTGAGGATTGAGGAAGTTTTGGAAATTCATACTTATGGGTACCATAAGTACTAAATTTGGTACAATTTGGATTTTAGGGAACGAAAAGAGCTGGAATCGTGAAATTTGGAATTAAGATTACTGTTGGACTGTAGGATTGAGTTAGTTTTGGAAATTCGTACATATGGCTACGGAAAGTACTAAATTTGGTACAATGGTAATCCTGAAATTTTTAATAAAGATTTCTATTGGGGTGTAGGATTGAACAAGTTTTGGAAATTCGTACTTAGGGGGTACGAAAATTAATAAATGGTACTCAATTTGAATTTGTGTGCACGGATAGAGCTGTAATCCTGAAATCTGGAATTAAGGTTACTGATAGAGTGAAGGATTGAAATAGTTTTGGAAATTCATACTTATGGATACGAAAGTACTAAATTTGGTACAATTTGGATTTGGGTGAACAGATAGAGCTGGAATCCTGAAATTCATAATTAAGTTTACTTATGGGGTGTAAGATTGAGGTAGTTTTGGAAATTCGTACTTATGGGTATGGAACGTACTAAATGGTTCTAAATTTGGTACAATTTATATTTGAATGAACGGATAGAGCAGGAATCCAGAAATTTCGAGTTAAGGTTATTGTTGGAATGTAGGGTTAAGGAAGTTTAGGAAATTCGTACTTATGGCTACGAAAAGTACTAAATGGTACTAAATTTGGTTCAATTTGGATTTGGGTGAACGGCGAGAGCTGGAATCCTGAAATTTAGATTACAGTTGGAGTGTAGGACTGAGATAGTTTTGGAAGTTCGTACTTATGGTTACGAAAAGTACTAAATGGTACTAAATTTGGTACAATTTAGTTTTGGATGGACGGATAGGGTAGAATCCTGAAATTTGGAGTTACTGTTGGAGATAGTTATTGAAATTCGTACTTTCATACGAAAAGTATTAATGGTATTATGATGGTATTCGGAAATTTGGTATTATAGACCCTCTTGATGTGTAGGGTTGAGATATGGATGTGGTTGTGGATATACGTACAATAAGTGAACGAAAATAACATAATGGCAAAGAATTTGGTTCGAATTGTTATTGTGTAAATTTGTAGAGCTGAAATTGTGAAATTCGGTATTATGTATACGAAAAATACTAAATTGCGATTGGGATTTAGTTTTGGATAAAAGGAAGTAGTTTTTTAACTTATACATATTATAAGTACTGAATTTGGTACCAGTTTGGCGTTGCTTGAAGGGATAAAGGTGGAATTTCGAATTGTTGTATGAGGGATGGTGTTGGTGTTTAGATAAGGATTTTTTGAAATACATACAAATTCTAAAATTAGGCTGAGGGCTGGCTGACTTATTGAGAAATACGAAATGTACTAAATGGTATTAAATTTGACGTTGGTGTAGCAATGAAGCTAGGATTATATAATTAGTGTGTGAAAAGTACAAAATTGCAATAAATTTGGTATTGGGCTAAGGAATAGGAGTGGAATTCTGGTATATTATTTATTTGTTAACTTCATTGTTAGAAGTGGTCGTACAATAAATGTACTAGAACTATTAAGTAATACTAAATATTGAAACACTGGTATTGAGTGAATCGATAAATGAAATTTAAATGAATTTAAATGAAAACTGTTGATATTGGATCAGAATGTTTTAAAATCCACCTTTAAATGTATGAAAGGTTTCTACATGTAATACCATTGGCATTGGGTGAACAAGTAGAGCTAAAACTGTAACATATGAGCTAAGGTTGTGGATTCTAAAAATTTTACTGAATAATGTACTATTGTTTCTATGTTAACACGAATTCGGTTTCAAAATAATGTAATAATTGTTCCACAAACATCCCAGACGGGACAAGGGAGACTTCTCTCATATCATTGAGTGCACCCCGTTTCATATTAGCTCAATGATATGGGACTTACTGTTTATCGCCGATTCCGAACGGCGTGCCTTACGACACAACTTGTAGAGAAGTTTTACATGGCAGAAATACTCAGGAATCCCCTGACCGGGGAATCGATCGGTTTTCTACATTTTGATATCACAAATTCCAAAATTCGGTTGGAAAATTTATATAAAATTTTCAAAATACTCAAATGTAGGCCGCTGTTGAAGTGTAGAGGTCTTTTTTGAGATTCGAACAAAACGTGTACGAACAGTACATCGAAGAAATAAAATATCAATTCAAATTGGTATTAGTACATAAAAATTTTCAGTGTTCACCATATTAAATATTGTTTATTTGAATATTATTCCTTTTCCGCATACGAAGTAGCGGGCATTTTGCTAGTTTTCATATAAAATAGACTAAAACCCCTTTAAAATAGCTTTAAGTAATGCTACACAACATTTTTTTTAATTTCATAATTTTTGGTCAAGCTGGGACACAACCCCCCCCCCCCCCCCCCCCGAAATGAAATCCTGCGTACGTCCCTGTGCTATACCATCTTCATATCTCGACGAGATGAAGCGATTTTGAGATGTGTGTCCGTCTGTCCATTATAAATTGTAATAAAACTCCAGGCCGCAATTTTGGACCGACCGTCACGAAATTTTGTATGGAGGTCGGTTCAGACCAGTATAGATCCTATTTTTATTGGTGATGATCGTGAAATATTATGCGGGTGAAATGGACCAAAAACATACCCGATCAACGCGAAATTTTAAATAATGTAAGAGTATATGACGAAGAACAAGCTTGCAATTTGAGATCGTGATCAGATAATATTTATAGAGCTAAATGGACCACAACTTTTATGTGAAAATTCTGAAAATGTTTAATATACAACTTATATCTTTGTTCCTGACAGACACATACCTTCCTCGTGAGTTATATTTGGAAGACGATCTCTTGACCCTTCCATTGATGTCAATTATGTTAATGTACGTGATCAGATAACAGAGCCTAATATACCCAGTTTTTATACCCTACACATAGTGATGTGGAAAGGGTATTATAATTTTGTTTTGGGAAAAATTCAGTAACACCGCGAAATATTGGTCCTAGACCCCCAATGTGGTATACCTATCTTCATATCTCGACGAGATAAAGCGATTTTGAGAAGTGTGTCCGTCCGTCCGTCTGTCCATTATAAATTGTAATCAAACTACTGGCCGCAATTATGGACCGATTGTCACGAAATTTTGCATGGAGGTCGGGCTTAGACCAAAATAGACACCTATTGTTATTGGTGATGATCGTGAAATTTTTAGCGGGTGAAATGGACCAAAAATACCATTTTTATCCGATTTTGTAGAGGCTCTGTAGGTCGCAATAATAGTCCGATCGCCTCGAAATTTTAACTAAGATAAGAGTATATGACAAGGAAGATGCTTTCAATTTGAGATAGTGATTAGACAATATTTAGAGGGTTAAATGGACCACAACTTTTGTGTTAAAATTGTGAACATTTTTAATATACAGTTTATATATGTATTCCTAGAAGATACATTCCGTCCACGTAAATAAAATTTGGAAGGCCATTCCTTGACGTTTCCATTGATGCCAATTAAGTTGGTTTACGTGTAGTGTAATCACAAACACGCTAGGGGTGGCAATTAGAGCTCAATAATCCCGAAATCTTGCACGAGTTAAAAGTTTAGGTAGAAGAATATGCCTAAAATTTTGGATGATGATCTCATATTATCTAGTGGATCAAATGGACCATTATTTTTGTATAAAAAATATAAAAATTTTAAATGTTGGTCTACTTTGCTGTAGAGCATATACCAGCAAAGTAGCCAAGATATGGAAAAAGAACTACTGACCTTTCCCCTGATGCAAATAGCAATAATGTGTCTCCTGGTTAATAAACGGGCCCACTGCCTAATATATAATAGGTTTTGTGTAGAATACAACATTTTCCTCCCATGCTACAATTTGTCTCTATCATGATAGAGAAATTCCCAGCATTATTGCAAATTACGTGGACCCCTAGCATATTAATTGTCCAATTGAATATTTATTAATATGTATATTGCAGCATGGTGTCGCTTCGCCACATTTTTTCCAAAATGCACTCGGTGTCGTAACCGTTAATTTTATTTTAAATATTAATTCTGGTGCAGACACCAACTACCTCCTGGCGTATAATTATAAAATATGAATAATTTTGGGAGTCATAGATTTGTTTGCATGCAAATGATTTGAATTTTTACTCGTTATTAGTTGTTTTTTTACCGGTTAAAATATATTTTTGATATCACAATATATATTTACAATGAACTATTTTCGAAATACCCTAAAAAGCACAAAATCGAGTGCATTTCCAAGCATATGTATGGTACAAGTGCACTTTTTTGGACATAGGTCTTCAATAAACTCACAATGTTCCCTTTAAAAATTTCCATATAGCATTTGTAGTGTTTAATAAAAATGGAGCAGTGTCCGTCTGTCGAAAATTTCAGATATGGCAAATGAAATTGTAATTGGGTATATTTGCTAAAAGGAACCTGATATTCAAAGAAAATTTATAGATGTATCAGAAAGGGCTACCAATGTCGATTTTCCAATTTTCGAACTTTTATTAGAAATGTATAATGATATACACAATTGTTCCACAAACATTCCAGTAGGGACAAGGGATGCTTCTCTTATATGAATGGGTGCACCCCGATTTATACTAGCTCAATTATAAGGGACCTACGAACGATGTGTCCTAAGACACCACATGTAGAGAAGTTTTTCATGGCTGAAATACTCGGAAAACTTCACCATCATTACTGAGGGGTATTTTGCCACCGTTGAAAATGTCATGGCCAGGCCTAGAAACCGAACCCGGGCATTCAGCGCGAAAGGCGGGTGTGCATACCAGTGCAGCACCGCGGCATCCTATTAGATATGTCTAAACATGGAAATTTTACATTTTTTGATTTTTGAAGAATAGACTTCGGAGACATTTAATATGCTCAAAGCAAAAAAATCATTACGTATCCTCGTTTCTAATTTTATTCCATAAATGGAGCTATATTTCAACTTCACATCCGCCTTGTACGCAGAATGTTCGATTCCCCGGCAAGGCAACACCAAACTTTCAACGGTGGTATAGGACCACGTCATAACACCCCATTAAACAATACCTCCCGATTTTCTGTATTTTGAAGGTTGTATCCTCAATTCCCCACCGAAATAGCTGGTATTTGGTAATAAGTCTTTGAAAGAGGTATGAAGTATTCCACCCGAAATGTACCAGTATAGGTCGACGTCCTCAGATAGACCCCATAGGACGGTACCTCCCGATTTGCGGTATTTTGAAAGTTGTAGCCTCAATATACATCCGATGTGATTGAAATGTAGTATGTAAACTGCCATGAGCGCATAAAACATAGCAGGAGGGAATTATCAGCATAAGTCAATGTCTTCAAATATAGAAGCGTACTTGCCGATTTTCGGTATTTTGAAGTTTGCCACTTAGTCTTCGTTGGGTGTATAGAACTTTCCACATGAAATTTTGCGGTATTGTTCCATGTTTTAGATAGCCCCCATAGAAAGGTCCCTCCCAATTTTCTGTATTTTGAAAGTTGTATACCATTATACAACGGGAATAACTGAAAATTGGTATTTAGTCTTCGCTAGAGTTACGAAACTTTCCTTGAGAAATTTATCGGTACATGTCAACGTTTTATACATCTTTAATAAGGGGTGCTCCCGATATTGTTAACTATCCAATCCAGAATATCCAGGTTAAGGTCTAGTCGGTATTGCCCAATTTTATGTATTTCGCTCAATATGGAAATTTGTAAATATTGGCCAATGGTTTGGAAAGAACAACGATGTCGCCCGTACGAGCTGGTTTGAAGGGAGTATTATCAGTTGTAGTAAATATGTATATCCGTGCTACTCCTGCACAAAAAGGAAGGGTTCAGTACTTTCATAAAAGATATTAAACTATTAGTTCCTATTAACTTCAATACAGTTCGTGCTTGAGGGTATAACAAGTTCCGCCCGGCCGAACATAACGCCGTTTTTACTTATTTTTAATTCCTAATGACATGTTAGGCATGATTGTGCAAACTATTTTGAGGTGGTGTATTTGTTTGACATTTGTTATTCGTTTCATACGTAGATTTGTATTGTACATAGGGTATGGTAAACAGAATTAATGTAATATGTCTGCATGTAGTTGCTTATGTACATAGTATACATTTTTTAACCATTTATTTTTACATGAATCCTCTATTTATATCCTACACCACTATGTGAAAAGGGTATTATAAGTTTGTTTTGGTAAAAATTCATGTAACACCGCAAAATATTCGTCGGAGACCCCCAATGTGGTATACCGATCTTCATGTCTCGACGAGATAAAGAGATTTTGAGATGTGTGTCTGTCCGTCTGTCCATTATAAATTGTAATCAAACTCCAGGCCGCAATTATGGACCAATCGCAGAGAAATTTTGTATGAAGGTCTGGTTCAGACCAGAATAGATCCTATTTTTATTGGTGATGATCGTGAAATATTTAGCGGGTGATATGGACCAAAAACATAATATTTATCAAATTTTGTAGCGGCTCTGTAGGTCGCAATAATAGTCCGATCAACGCGAATAAGGTAAGAGTATACGACAAAGAAAAAGCTTGCAATTTGAGATGGCGATCTGATAAAATTTAGAGAGTTAAATGGACCACAACGTTTGTGTGAAAAATTTTAATATACAGCTTATATCTTTGTTCCTGAAAGACACATTCCTCCCTCGTGAGTTATATTTTGGAAGACGATCTATCGACCTTTCCATTGATGTCAATTATGTTGATGTACATGATCAGATAACAGAGTTACAGCCTAATATATCCAGTTTTTTGTTTGTAGTGTAATTATAAACATGCTAGAGGTCGCAATTATAGCTCAATAGTCACGAAATTTTGCACGAGGTAAGAGTTTAGGTTGAAGAAAATGTCTATAATTTTGAATGATGATTTGATATTATTTAACGCGTGACATAGACCTTACATTTATATGAAAAATATACAAATTTTATTTTTGGTCCATATTTTAATTCCTGGAGGGCATATACCGGCAAAGTAGCTTACATATGAAAAATAACAACCCAGCAAAATTTGAAGGAAGGGGTTCCATGCGATGACGTGATTTCATGGCATCTTTTGCATTGGTTCAAAAAAGTCGTGAAAGATCCGATCTTTTCATCAGCATTTGAACCCATTCCATTAATCCAATAGAGATGAATTTTGTGTTTTTATTTATACACATTTTTCTAAATATATAAGATTAATTATTTGCAATAGGCTTGATGTTGTCAGAGACTCGAAATCACAACCAACGTTGCAAAGGGTTCGTGAAAATGACATGCCAAAGCATTGGTGGAAATGACATGTCAAAGGATTGGTGAAAATGACATGTCAAAGCATTGGTGTAAATGACATGCTTTGGATTCAAAAATGAATAGCATCTTTTGGGGTCCACGCTCATATAAAATTCATTGATGAAGATGCTAAAAAGATGACATGCCAGATCACTTTCACCCATGATTGAATGGCATTTTTGGCATCGAACATTTTGCTGGGTAATGACCTTTCCCCTGATACAAATTGCAATAATGTGTCTGCTAGATAACGGATCTACTGCTTAATATATAATGGGTTTTGTGTAGATAACCACAATTTCCTACCATGCTACAAATTGTCTATCATGACAGAGAAATTTTCAGTTCAGTTCTCCAACAACACAATAATTTTATGCAAATATTGCAGCATGGGGTCGCCTCCCCACCTATTTTATACCACAGGATTTACAATAAAGGTGAAACATATAAAATACGACCAGTAGTGGAATTCTGTAACTCATTTTTCGGATTACCGACAAATATCGGTAAAATTAAAGTGCTTATAATTTCGGTAATTAACGAAAGTTTTCGGTAAGTTAACAACCAAAAAAGCTGTTGCTAAATCCTACTGATAGCAGCAGAGCTGTCACAATTTTTGTCGGTAACTCAAAAAATGAGTTACAGAATTCCACTACATAGATGTGTCTCATCGATCATTGGTTTTAGACCCCAAGTATGTTTGGAAATTCGTTTCAAACAATTTGGAATCGATTTAGCCCTGTTCGTTTATCTGTCTCTCTTACAGTCTAGCTGGCTGGTGCGCACGGTAACTCTCGAACGGATATACCGATTCGAACCAAATTTTATACTTCGTTATATTTTGCCCAAACTTAGTTTATTTTCGAATGGAATATGGACTATATCGGTCCCGTCCTTCGAGTACATCGCACACAAAATTTGGGAAAAGTGCAGTTTGAGGACTCGTATCGGATCTCTTTGAATTTTTTTGAAGAAGGTTCTTTTCACGGTCCCTACTGCAAAGGTACAATTTTTTTGGGGTCCGTCAATACTTCCTGAGATAATGGTCAAACAGTTCCAAAAACCCCTGCCGGCTCCAATTAAAATTACATATCCGAAAAATAATTCTCAAATTTTTTCAAAACTCAGAAGATAGCTTACTAAAATTGATTTGGTATAGCCCCACATTACGATACCTACAGATTCCACGTATTTTGATGAAAACTCGTGATACAAAATCAATACATTTTTTATACGGCATAATTATTGTGCATGTTTCTTTTTTTGTTCAGAGGCTGAGTGTATATCACCGTTAGCGCAGCTGACTTGTACTACCTTCATTGGTGTGTATTTGAATATGTACAAGTAAGAAAAGCGTCAAGAACTGTATTGAAGTGAATAGGAACAATTAGTTTTATTTCGTTTATGAAAGTACTAAACTCTTCCTTTTATTGCAGGAGTAGTACATATATCTCAACTGATAATACTCACTTCAAATGGGGCGACATTTTTGTTCTTTCCAAAACATGGACCAATATTTACAATTTTCCGAATTGAGCGAAATACATAAAATTGGGCAATACCGACTAGACCTAAACCTAGATATTCTGGATTTGGATTGAAGAAGAACATCGGGAACACCTTTCTATGGAGACTGCATAAAACGTTGACTTGTACTGATAAATTTTTGGAGGAAATTTTCGTAATTTCCCGTTGAAGAATGTGGCTAAAACTTTCAAAGCACCGACAATTGCGAGGGACCTCTCTATGGGGGCTATATAAAAACATGGAACAATACCGGAAAATTTCAGGTGGAAAGTTTTATACCACCAAATATTAAATTTCATTCGTTTCGATGGGATATTGATGACACAAACTTCAAAATACCGAAAATCGGGAAGTACGTTTCTATGGGGGTTATTTGAAGAAAAGGGCTTATACTTACGGTGACCAATATTATTGGATGAAAATAGAGTACATATACGAGTGTTACTACATAAGTTTCTGGTCTAGACAACAAGGCCATTTACCATTTGGATTGGAAAGTTTTTTTTTACCATAAGCGTACTCTTAATTTACTTGTGAAAATGTTCGTCCAATCATTTCTCACAATATGTTATAGTCAGTAGTCACACATACAAACTTTGCCGTAAAGTAAATTGAGTTTTTGGGTAGGGGTACCAAAAACTTGACTTACTTTACGGCAAACTTTTTACGTCCAAAAGAACAGACGTCACTTGTCAGGCCAGGTGACACGACGGTTATGTCTCGCGAACTGTTACACTTGCCGCTAATTCTGGTAGGGGCGTCCTCATTGACCGTGCAAGGCGTAGAGCTATTAATATGTTTGGGAAATAGGGTATAGGAAAGAGTATATAGGAGCTCCTTCCTCTCAGCTCTCCCCCAAAAATTCAATTTACTTTACCGAAAAATATGTACGTGTGACTACGGGCATAGTACTGTGAAAAACTGGTTAAATTAATTCAATCGTGGTCACGCTCGTTCATCGACGAAGGTAGTGAGGGTCGTCCAAAAACGGCCGTTGTGCCAGACAACATCCTGAGAAATTTCTTCCACCTGCTTACATTGCAATAAAACCTGGCCGTTGAATTTCGTGTAGATTGGTGTACGAAATTTCAAAAAATACGAGGACGCCGCAGGTCATGAATCATGGATGTA
Organism: Musca autumnalis; assembly: GCF_047663935.1. Taxonomy (NCBI): domain Eukaryota; kingdom Metazoa; phylum Arthropoda; class Insecta; order Diptera; family Muscidae; genus Musca; species Musca autumnalis. Next base: position 31,176,177 of record NW_027411866.1, on the reverse strand, counting down.
TGCGTATAAGCCCGAAACAAAACAGAAATCGCTAGAACATACTGTTGACACGTTCAAAACCACGTTTTGGAGGATTAAAACACCTCCAAAATGTAGTGGAAAAGTGATTCAACAATTTGTTTGAGCGCATGTAGAAGTGTATAAATCGTGCTAAGGAATACTTTTGATGATGTTCCTTCCAAAGTTTTAAAACCAACAGAAAACACATTGAATTGAAACCACTGATTTCATTTAAACAATGACAATATTTGCTTTAATTTCTGCCTACGGTTCTCCGATTTCATTGGATTACCTTTGCATTCGCATGTATTTGTAAAACAAATCAAAAATAGAGGAGTATGTGCGATGAAAATAGAGGACAAATAGAGTACGTTAAAAAATAGAGTACGGATACCTAAAATAGAGTACTGTACTCTGAAATAGGGTACGGTTGGTCACCGTACTTATACTGATAATTCTCTTCTGCAATATTTTATACACCCATGGCAAGTTAAATACTAAATTTCAGTCATATGGGTGGTATATTGAGGCCACAACTTTCAAAATACCGTAAATGGGAAGGAACGATCCTACCGGCACATTTCGGCTGGAATGCTTCATACCTCTATCAAAAACTTAATACAAAATATCCGCTATTTTGGTGGAGAACGAGCTATCTGTAGAAAATCGAGGGGTACTGTACTATAGGAGCTATATGAAGACATGGACCTATACCGACAAATTTCAGGTGACAGTTTTATATCCTTAACAAAGACTAAGTACCATCTTGAAGACATTTTCGTGTTATAATGAGGCTAAAACCTTCAATATACCGAAAATTGGGATATACCGTTCTATGGGGGTATCCCCCCAAAACATGGACGTATACCGACAAACTTCTGAGGAAAATTTTTGTAGCCCAGAAAAAGACTAAATACCAAATTACAGCTAATTCGGTGAAATAATGAGGCTACAAAATTCAAAATACCGATAATCAGGAATAATGAGGCTTCGGTGGAATAATGAGGCTAAAACCTTCCAAATACCGAAAATCGGGCGGTGCTGTTCTATGGGAGCTATATGAAGTCATTGACCTATACCGACTAATATCAGGTGGAATGTTGTATACCCTCAACGAAGACTATGCACCAAATTTCAGCCATTTCGGTGTTATAATGGCTAAACCGTTCACAACACCGAAGTTGGGATGTACCGTTCCATGGGGTGTACATTAAAGCGTGGACCGATACAGATAAACTTCTGGGAGAAAGTTTTGCATCCCAAAAGAGGACGAAACATCAAATTTCAGGTATTTTGGTAGTAAAGTATAGCCAAAACCTTCAAAAATACCGAAAATTGGGAGATATAGTCCTATGGGGACCATATGAGAGCGTGTGACCTATACCGACAAATTTCATATGGAATGTTTTATCCCCCAAATGAAGACTAACCACCAAATTTCAGCCATTTCGGTGGAATATTAAGGCCACAACCTTCAAAATACCGAAAATCGGGAGGTACCTTTCTATGGAAGCTATATGAAGGCGTAGATCTATGCCAACAAATTTCATGTGGAATGTTTGATACCCCGAATGAAGACTAACCACCAAATTTCAGCCATTTCGGTGGAATATTGAGGCTACAACATTCAAAATCGGAAGGTACCGTCCTATGGTGGCTATAAGGCGTGGACCTTTGCCTAAAAATTTCCGGGGAAAAGTTTTATACCCCCAGCGAAGACTAAATACCAAGTTTCAGAAAATTCGCTGCGATAATGAGGCTAAAACCTTCAAAATACCGAAAATCGGAAGATATAGTCCTATGGGGTTTATATCAAAACCTGGACCTATACATTTTATTGTAGAAATATTTCTTAGCCTCCGGAAACACAAAATACAAATTTACAACCGATTCTGTGGTCAAATGGGACTAATACATTCAAAATATCTTAAAGTGACGCGGACTATACATGGGGCGTTATATGGGGCTATACCTAAACGTGCTTCTATATAAACAAACTTTGGTAGAAATATTTTTAGCCTCTGGAGACACAAAATACCAAATTACAACCAATTCGGTGCTCAAATGGGACTAATAAATTCAAAATATATTAAAATGACGCGTACTTTATATGGGGCGTTATATGGGGGCTATACCAAAACGTGGACCTATATAAACCAACTGTGGTAGGAATGTTTTTTGGCCTCTGGAGACACAAAATACCAATTTACAACCAATTCGGTTGTAACATGGGACAAATATCTTAAAAATTCCTTAAAACGACGACGCGTCACGCGTCATTTTGTATGGGGGCTACACGAAAGCGTGGACCTACATAGCCCGCTTTCAATACCAAAAGTCCTACGTACATATAATAGATTTTCCCAAAATTTCATCCACCTACGTCAATCCGTTCGGACGCTAGAGTGATTTTCACAGAGGGACAGACGGACGGACATGACTATATCGATGTAGAATTGCACGCTGATCAAGAATATATATAGTTTGTGGGGTCTACAATGATTGTTTCGAGTAGTTACAAACGTAGTGACAAACTTAATATACCCCCATCCTATGGCGGAGGGTATAAAATGTTGGGATCTATGAATTTGTTTGCATGCAAATTATTAGTTATTTCTTCGGTATAAAATATATTTTTGATATCACATCCCAGCAAAATGTTTGCCTCCAAAGATGCAGTTAAATCATAGGTACAAAGGATTTGGAAGTGCATCAAATTATGCATTTTCACTCATGATTTTTACAAGAGCGTGACTACTGAAAGATGCATTCCATTAGCACTGCATTTTAACTAACCCTTCAGCACTGCATTTTAACTATCCCTTTGGAATCGCATTTTAATGAACCCTTTAGGGTAGAATAGGATGCAGGTCAATTTGCATCCAAAGCACGTTTTGTATGCAGTGCTTTGGATTGAATTTAAATGCATAAGAATTTTATTACATTAACACAGATTATGAAATTTCTTCAATAAATTCAATCGCAACTGAGTTTGTTTCGTCTGCTCTCCATTTAATCCAAGCTGAAATGTGTTTGCTTCATCTGCTAAAGGGGTTCTTGTATCGTCTTCCCATCACCAGTTGAGATTTCGACAAGTACTCCAACAGCACTTCATTAGGAAATTTTCTTCTCGTGAGTTACCGTAAAAATGTTCCCAACTTTTGGTTGTATTTTGTTTATTTTATTTGCAAATTTTAGAAATTGATGCACAATTGTTCTATCTTTGCATCCGGATGCAATTTAAATGTGAGAAATGGAGTGCCTTTTTCACGACTCCGATTGAACTGCATCCAGATGCTGTTAAAATGTGTGGAAAGGATGTCATTCATTGGATCGCATCCGAATGGGGTTAAAATGTAAGGAATGGAGTACCTCTTTCACGACTCCGTTTGAACTGCATCAAAACATGCTGGGATATATACCCACAGTGATCTATTTTCGAAATACCCTGAAAAGCACAAAACTACATGCTTTATCAAGCATATGTGAGGTACAAGTGCACAATTTTTGTACGATAGATCTTCAATAAACTAACAATTTTCCGAAATATCAAGTATTAGAGACATAGAAAATTGCATTGTGTATATGGTAAATTTCAAATTTCCTTTACAATTCCATAGAAAAAAATTAAATTTTTTTTTGAAGAGCACATACGCCATTTTTGATACATGGGTTACGAAAACAATCGTGGTTTTAAATCTGTTCGCGTTCACAAAATTGGATGCTGTACCCAAAAGTTATGGGGGGTTTTACTCTTTTATAAAGAAAAAATATTTACAAATTCCTATTGTGTTGTAATAAGAACATGTATATATGAATCGTTAACAGCATTTGATATCTAGCCATAGATGCTAAAATAGTTGCTAAATTTATTTTTATTTTCGCGGGAAATCAAAAAATATTGAAGAAATCTTGGAGTAAATTTTATTTATTCTAACTCAGAGTCCATAAAAATCTCTAAAAAAAAATAATTTAAAAAACGTACAGAATCTAGACAACGCGTAGAAAAATGTGAGACCAAAATTATAAAGATCGCGTTAATAACTTGCATATTACAGCGACAACAAAGAACAGAAAGTTATTGTTGGAAGTTATTTCAAAAATATATTTTTTGGTTAAATACGAAAAATTTGAAAAAAAATTTTGGGAGTTATTCTATTATTTCGCTAAATTTCCATACAAATCCTGAAGAATTTTGCTTAAACTTCTACAAGAAAAGTAATTAGTCATCGTGATATTTGCTTTCTGTAATAAGCAATAGAAATAAGAAGTAGAGAGTTATATTCCAATTACAATCAAAGAAAAAACATAGAAATTAAAAACCGTATAATTCGCGAATCCGTTTAAATCAGTTGAGGTGCATGCGCTTTTCGGATACAGGGAGTCCATCTCTATCAATATGCACGGATTTTCCCATGTTTCATTCAGCGGCCAAAGTGTGCCATCAGTTGCATCTTACTATTCAAAAAAACCTTCAAGTGGGCAAAAATGACGCGATGCGCATATGATTATAAGGTGCATCCGATTTCCATGGCCGCCTATTAAAAATACCTCAATATAAATTATTTTAGACAGATTCGTCAAGAACTGCGGATGTGCCACCACATTCTATTTTGAGATAAATAGGGATATTGCTCCCGAATCTTTGTAATTTGTGACACACAGTTTTGGTAAATATTATAATAGCGTATAAAGGATTACATATATGTAAAAATAATCAAAGAAAATCGCGGTTCAGTTCGCGGAATTGTCAAAATATATTTTTGCAGATTTTCACACTTTCAAGGTATCTATATCTGGCGTTTTAGTGGACGGATTCGAACGCGGAAGAGCTTATTAGATCCGGCACGTAAAATAACTAAAATCACGCGGGGTTCAGGGGTACCTGTACGACAGTTGTAAATTTTAAAGCCAAACAAGTAAAAAAGCATTAAGTTCGGCCGGGCCGAACTTTTCATACCCTCCACCATAAAATATTCATTCCTGTCCCCTCCTTTAAGTGGGTGCGTTAAACTGTCAGATAATGTACATAAAATGTTTTATTCGGTAGGCCCTTTTTATGGTGCCTATATCTAACTATGTATGTTGAAAATTTTTGGTGAGCTAGAAATTGGGAGGTACTGTTATATAGGGGTTATAATAAAACATGGGCCTATGTTGACAGTTTTTGATGGGAGCCTTTAATGTCAAATAACTCCTAATTCGGTTAAAAAATTTAGCTAGAATCCTCAAAATATCGAAAATCGGTACATAACGTGGGAACTTCAAAAGTCATTAACAATTAGTTCGGAGGTATCTGGGCTATACGAAAATATGAACTTAAATGAACAATTTTTGTTGCAGAATTTTTGTTGACTTTTAAATTTCAAATTACAGAAAGTTCGTCCAAAAACTAAAGCTAAGGTAAGGAAAATCGGGAGGTTTGTTTTGGGGCTATACAAAAACATGGACCTACGTTCGGTTAAACATTTTAAGTAAAATCCTCAAAGTACCGAAAATCTGGAAGTATCGTTATATTGGGGCTATGTTGAAAATTGTTGATGCAGATGTGTGGTGACCACTACAACCTTCAAATGTCAAATTACAGTTAGTTCTGTTAAAAATTGTAGCTAAAATGTCCAAATTACTGAAAATTGGGAGGTACCGTTACATGGGAGCTATATCCGAACATGGACCTATGTTGACAATTTTTGATGAAGAGATGTTGTGACCACTAAGAACTTCAAATGTCAAATTACTGCTAGTTCGGTTTAATATTGTAGGTAAAATCATCAAATTACTGAAAATTGGGAGGTACCGTTATATGGGTGCTTTCTTGACAATTTTTGGTGGAAAGGTGTGGTGACCACTAAGAATTTCAAATGTCAAATGTTCAAATTACAGATAATTCGGTTGAAACTTGTTGGTAAAATTCTCAAAGTACCTGAAATCGGGCGGTAACGTTATATGGGGCTATTCCAAAACATGTCCACTAATTATATAAGTTTATTGATATTTAAGAACCCTAAATGTCAATTGATCGGTCTGAAAATGTAGATAAAAACGTCAAAATGCCGTAAATCGGGGCTACCGTTATATGGGGGCTATACCAAAACGTGGAGCTGGGTCCACAACTTTTGTTATATAAGTTTAGTTACACTTAAGAACCCTAAATTTCACATTATAGCTAAATCGGTCTGAAAATGTAGCTAAAAACGTCAAAATACCGTAAATCGGGGGGAACAGTTATATGGGGGCTATACCAAAACGTGGACCTATGTCCACAAGTTTTGTCACATAAGTTTATTGACATTTAAGAACTTCAAATGTCAAATTATAGCTTCATCGGTCTGAAAATGTAGCTAAAAACGTCAAAATACCGTAAATCGGGGGGTGCCGTTATATGGGGGCTATACCAAAATGTGGACCTATGTCCACAACTTTTGTTATATAAGTTTAATGACATTTAAGAACCCTAAATGTCAAATTATAGCTACATCGGTCTGAAAATGTAGCTAAAAACGTCAAAATACCGCAAATCGGGGGTACCGTTATATGGGGGCTATACCAAAACGTGGACCTATGTCCACAACTTCTGATATATAAGTTTATTAACACTTAAGAACCCTAAATGTCAAATTATAGCTACATTGGTCTGATAATGTAGCTAAAAACGTCAAAATACCGTATATCGGGGGGTACCGTTATACGGTATGGGGGCTATACCAAAACGTGGACCTATGTCCACAAGTTTTGTTATATATGTTTATTGACACTTAAGAACCCTGAATGTCAAATTATAGCTAAATCGGTCTGAAAATGTATGTAACTACAAACGTCAAAATACCGCAAATCGGGGGGTACCGTTATATGGGGGCTATACCAAAACGTGGACCTATGTCCACATGTTTTGTTAAATAAGTTTAATGACACTTAAGAACCTTAAATGTCAAAATATAGCTAAGTCGGTCCGAAAATGTAGCTAAAAACGTCAAAATACCGTAAATCGGGGGGTACCGTTATATGGGGGCTATACCAAAACGTGGACCTATGTCCACAACTTTTGTTATATAAGTTTATTGACATTTAAGAACCCTAAATGTCAAATTATAGCTACATCGGTCTGAAAATGTAACTAAAAACGTCCAAATACCGCAAATCGGGGGGTACTGTTATATGGGGGCTATACCAAAACGTGGACCTATGTCCACAACTTCTAATATATAAGTTTATTAACAGTTAAGAACCCTAAATGTCAAATTATAGCTACATCGGTCTGATAATGTAGCTAAAAACGTAAAAATACCGTATATCGGGGGGTACCGTTATATGGGGGCTATACCAAAACGTGGACCTATGTCCACAAATTTTGTTATATAAGTTTATTGACACTTAAGAACCCTGAATGTCAAATTATAGCTAAATCGGTCTGAAAATGTATGTAACTACAAACGTCAAAATACCGCAAATCGGGGGGTACCGTTATATGGGGGCTATACCAAAACGTGGACCTATGTCCACAAGTTTTGTTAAATAAGTTTAATGACACTTAAGAACCTTAAATGTCAAAATATAGCTAAGTCGGTCCGAAAATGTAGCTAAAAACGTCAAAATACCGTAAATCGGGGGGTACCGTTATATGGGGGCTATACCAAAACGTGGACCGATATAGCCCATCATCGAACTTGACCTGCCTGCACACAAAAGACGCATTTTCCCAAAATTTCAGCGTCCTATCTCCATTTTTGTGGATACTAGAGTGATTACCACAGACGGACGGACGTGCTCAGATCGACTTAGAATTTTATCCTGATCAAGAATATATATACTTTATAGGGTCGCAAATGAGTATTTCAATGCGTTACAAACGGAAAAACAAACTTAATATACCCTCCATACTATGGTGGAGGGTATAAAAAAAAGTGCTCTCATATAATAACAGACATTAAACGTGGATTGTTATAGACAACACACAAACATGTATTAAAAACTTATAATTAGGATGTGGTTTATGTGCCAAGCTATAAAAATCAATAAAAATGGCACAAGCCTGCAAAACATAATGTGGAATTTTGAAAAAAAAATTCAAGTATCCTTTATTTATTGTGGTATATTATTGTGGTATATTATTAAAATACTAATTCCACTAATTTTGATTGCTTGTTGTATGCCAAATGTTACCACAATTGTGGTTGGTTACATTTTTGCAATATGTTTTTGCAGCAAAAGTTTATCCTACAAAAAATATGTCAAATGTTTGAGGTTTCTTAATTGACATAAATAAATAAAACATCTGTATGATGTTCCGTCACATTTTGTACAGTTGCAATTGTTGTTGTTGTTGTTGGTCAAAAACTACCTTTTTAAGTTGTTAGTTACACTGTGCAACACGAAAATTATTTACCATATACTGACACCGCAGTGCGATAGAAGACAAAAAAGTCAGGAAACATGCCTCGTCTTTTTTTCTTATCTCTTCAACTTTCGCGGTTATAGACATCCAAAGTTTGAGGCTTTAGTGTAAAAAGGGTAATTTAGTCAGGACTATATCTTCCAAACCGTTAGGAAAATTAAATTTATCTCTGAGGCAAAGTTGTAGCTCTTGTCTCAAAGAACAAACATTGTGAACACATATAACCCATCAGCAATGTCAAAATCACCATGGTCAACATATAACCTCATCTGCAATGTCAAAATCACCATGGTCAAATTTCTTTTAAAAATTTTCTCAAGTTTTGTTATACAGCTATCGAACCGATCAAATTTGATGCAAACAACAAACTACAAAAATGTACCTCAGAGCTCAATAAACATCTTTCTAGAATACACGAACCCTGAAAGCACCCCCCGGGCCCCCCCCGAAATGATTTTAGTTCCCATAGGATATTAGTTTATGTTACACATTTTTTAATTTTTGAGTAAAATTTTAAACTGTTTTAAATTGTTCAAGAAATATGTAAAGTAGTTGGAAGTATTACAGAGAATTATTTAACTTCATTTGTATACTTATTGTCCAACATATCTGAAACTGTAAAAATAATGAATAAGTTAGGCTTTTTGAGCAATTTTATGCATAGTTCTTGTTAAGTTTCTTGTTAAGTTTGATATGAGAAATGCGTTTAATCGGAATTTTAGGCTGACTGTAAGTGTTACTGTGTTCAGAACAAAACGTTAATTTGTATTTATTAAACGTTTGTAACATATTACGTCCATGACTTTGGCTTATAAACAACATCCAGAAAAAAAAACATTTTTGCGATATTTTGTTTTTTAAATTTTTTATAAGAGCAATTCAACAATAAAAGATAAAACCGTAGCTTAATCTTTGTGGTTTTAAGTGTTTGTATATTTTCTCTAAACGCTTTTATAATGAACTATTTTGAAATTCAGAACAATTACAAATTCTTTATTATGTTTGAAATTTGCAATATGATATATGATATTGCAATTTTTATGATATAATTTCTGCTCCACCGCAGTGTCGTTAATGTCTATTGGACGAAAGGATTTTTCCGTCGAATTTATATGTTTTGTTCGACTTTTCGAATGTTGATAAAATCAAGATTATAGAGCTTGAGGTCAATGTTTATATTTACTCGGTGCGCTTCGCTACTCCGAATAAGGTAAAATATATTTTGACAAATTTATTTGTAGGTCAATTTTCGTTACTCATTCCAACTTTCATTAAAATCGGGTACATAAAGCGTGTTTGGTGCATCAAATACATGAAATCGGACGAAAATATATATGGGAGCTATATCCAAATCTGAACCGATTTCAATATAATTTATTTTAGTTCGCCCGCAACTAATCATTTTCATATCCACTTTAAAATATTTTGTTGTTATTCAAACAATTGAATTTCAACAAAATATGGACTCAAGCTGAAATAAACACAAAGATGTATAATTTGGAAAATTTATCTCTAGACCAAATTCCTGCACACATCCAAAATTTGAAGACATTATATCGAGCCCTTCCCGCGAAAATGATGTAAGCGAAATTTTTTCGATTTTCGTTTTTTACGGAAATGTATGAAGAATATTCCAACACACCATTTCCCAAATTTTTAGAACTCAGCCATGTACCGTTACGAAATTAGAGCAAAAACAATTTTGATGTAAGCGCAATTTTTGCTTTTTGTGTACATTTGTTTGTGACAGCGAATTGTCGCTTACATCAAATTGCACATTTACATACCATGTCGTTATTCAACTATATTACAAGAAATGCGTTCTAATCTTATAATTCTTCGAATAAATACTTGCTATAAAATTAGTATGCTTTGTTTTTTAATTGTAGATAAGAATTACTCTAAAAATGATTTGTTTCAAATAATTTTTTTTGATGTAACCGCCACTTCTCATAGTAAAAGCCTGATTGCGTGACAGCGAAAAAGATGTAAGCGACACAAACTACCGTTATATTGAAGATATTCCATCCTTTTTTTCAGTAAGTAGGATTTAATAACAGAACTATACCAAATTTGAATAAACAATTTTGGTTATGTCAAAAGTTATTCAATAAAAACCGTCTCCTGTAAAATTAGCTTTTTGTCGCTTACACCTTTTTCGCAGGAAGGGCTCGATATGTTACCATTCTATTGATATTTGCATAAAAAATCTAAATTTTTTGGAGGTACCTCCGATTCTGATGCTATATCTCCGGATAAACGCGGAATTTCAGAAATATTTATAGCATATGTTACTTTCAGGCCATGTAGTGATATACTCTGGAAATTTCAGGAAGATCAGTTCAGCGGTTTTTGAGTCCATAAACTTCAAACAAACAAACGTACAAACATTTTTCTACTTTATATATTGATTTATTACATATTATTTCCAATATTTCAAATTTACAATCATCTTCAGTGATTTTTCTGTCGATTACTTTTTGAATAAAACCAGAAGAAAACGTCATAGAAACCCACAGCAATTGTGTTTTGGGAAGTACTTTCAATGGATGCACATTTCTAGAAATGTTAATTTTTTCTCCTTCGGTAAAGCACTTTGTGACGACAAACGAAATCTAAAAACTGATCGGAAACAGGCTCTTCTTCGTCAAAATCTCAACAAGTAGCACTCGACTTTGCAGACAGGAATATACCCTGAGCATGTGTGAATAGAAACTTTCATCTATAGACAAATCGAATAGCGGCTACACAGCCAAAATCCTTAAACCCAAAAACTATGTATTAGGAGATTTTCAGAAATTTGTAGCCATTTTCGTACGTATGAACTTGCAAACAAAATATGGATTTGTATCATTGATCACAAGCGTTGAGGAGGAGGTATGGAGAAATGGACCGGACCGACATAGTTCATTTTGGGAGTAGATCTTATTTTGGGTGTCATTCCTTTTAAAAAATATTGCGCCCACCAGTCATTTCAGTTCACCACAGTATAATTTTCACATTTTGACCCTTATGTCAGGAAATATGGACTTGCCCACGAAAAATATAATACCGATCTAAAAACAAGGAATATCTTCAGTAAAAATGTCTAAAGATCCTCAAATAGACCTTCAACTGCACTTAAACAACTATTTTGAAGGTTTGTGAGGAACGTACCCCTGTATGGCCCATTTTCGAGCAAAAACTAAGTTTGGAAAAAATATTACTAAATCCAAAGATTGGACCAAATCTGTTGCTCCGTTCAAGAAAACTCGCCCATTCCACTTTAGCTAAAATTCTTGAAATTTGCGGGGAAAATACCAGAAGAAGTATACCGAAAAGCACCATCTTCGAATTTTGTATATAAGGCTCGCTGAATGAATGCGATAAATAAAGTTTGGACCAACGCAGTATCCGTTTCGAAAGTTGTCGTGCGCACTAGCCACTACACATGTTTACCTTAGGTGTTCTTTACAGCTTTTGCCTCTGAAAAACTTGTTCTGTAGTAAAGGGGCCCCGAGAACACTTGTTCCAAAAAAGCAAAGCGTCTCCAGAGAGTTTTTTTTTATTTATTTCATATTTTTTACTTATAACTAAATTATAAGCATTAAGGAAGTGAAGAAATGACCATTGAGGTCTTAAGCTTACACAGCTTATCCAGGGAGGTCTTAAACTACATTCGCGGAACATTTTTTAAATACTCTGCGGAAATTTGCCGAAAGAGTAGATCGATATGGCCCATCTTCGAAGTTGACCAAAATATCACTAAGGCCAAATTTTGGACAGAATCGGTTGATCTATTTGAGAATCATCGTGCCCTCCACGCAGCTACCCAGACGAACGGACATAGCTAAGTCGACTCCAAGTTTTCTAAAGCAGATTTCTTCCAAACACACTTTGGCCCTAAAGTCATTATTTCGAAGAAGCACATTTTGGCTAAAGGCTGAGAGTATAAAAAATTTAGATTGGGAAAAATTGTGTTTATGGATTTTTGCTAAAAGAATGTATACAGATATAGATCTTGGATTGGGCGACATAATTTCATTTTAGAAGAATTTAATATTCCTGATCAATTTATGAGAATATCCAGGATAGGAAACCATAATTGCTATAAGTGAAGGCCGACGATTGGACGCCAAAATTAGTTTATTGACAGATGCATGTTTTGGCGACAGAATTTGTCATTTACATAACCGCGATTATGTGCTTGATGGATAGACTAACTATTGCTCAGCATTAGTTCTCGGCCTTCAGAAATTCTTTGTGATAAGTAGACATCGGATTTTTGCATATATTTCAAAATTATAATGTTAAGATATTTGAAAATTAAATGTTATGATATTTCTAAGGTTTTCATTGTTGTTTACGTGTGGAAGGCTGGATTAGCGTTGGATATGCACTCGAAAAAACTCCAGTGAGCTGATGGACAATATTTGGATGACCAGTATCTTTCGTTGTTACTGTTGCTCACCAACTTATTATTAAACGAACGCCAGTAAATGAAACAATAGGAAGACGGTTGAACTTTTGATAATTTATTGATTGTGTACTCCTTTATTCAAATACAATAGTTCCAGGACTTAGGGTTTCAGAAACAACCAAATACCTTCGTGGTCAAAATGTAATAGAAATTAAAAAAGGAAATGTAGCTTGCAATGTGGCCGTTTTAGTGATGCCTATGATTAAAGCATAAATGTCAAAACATAGAATGTGTATCTCGATTACATTTAAACTTGTGCGATACCAGTGACGAGTCAGAACAAAATGCTGGTAATTTTATGTGTGTACTATTTGGCGTAAACATTCCGCCCCCTATGCAGTTTTTACTGTATTTGAGGAAGTAAGGGGCTCACGTTGCAAGCGGACAGATCGAGTTGCTTAAGACTATGTTGTATTTGATACTACTTTCACGTAATAGTATAATAATTGGAATTCAATTGGATTTAGTTCATGTCTAAATAGGTTTCAAGGGGTACGAGTGAATAATATATATTCTTAAAGTACATTCTATTCGAGTTGTTTTCAATGCAAAAGATTAACAATTCAGATGAGAAATTAATAGTCTGTATTCAGTGAATGTTGAGGTTAAGCCTCATATGATGAGCTGGTAAGACTACATATACAAATATATACATTTTGTTTGAATTTATGTTGAGAAAATACCGTAGAGAATTATTCCAAAGACAGTGCTTTGTGCAGTTGGAAGGCCGTGTCGAATAAATAAACCATCCGAAACTATTTTTGAATATACATCAACTCCGATTACAATGTCAATAGTTGCAGCTTCGTAGAAACGAGTATCCGCCAAGACAAGATGTTGAAAGTTGATCTTAGTCGATTCGGGCAACGATTCCCTTGGAGTAGTGATTCCTATTCTGTTTCTCACCCGCAGCGTAGCTTCTACTTTGGCAGTAGACTGAAAACAGGGCCTCATCGTAACCGGACACATGACTTCGTCTTCCAGTTCGAGGGTAGATAAACCTAGACTGTCCACAAATCGTCTGGAGATGCAACTCATCGGAGCAGCTGAATCTAGTAAGCACCTTGCAATTTTATAATTGTCCTTTTCATAAATCCTCACTAAGGCAGTAGGAAGAAGGGGGGTAGCGTTTTTTCGAAGAAGTGTCGTTAAGGAGGTGATACTTGGCGATGGTGCTAATTTTTTCCTGGAATTGTGTTCTGATTTTGAAGCTGTAGATGTACGTAGATCGCTTGAGGAAGTTGCCTTAGCTGTCGGTGGTGGTTTCTTCTTCTCTAATCGTGGATGCTGATGCAACAACGAGTGGTGCCCTTTGTGGCAGTAACCACATCCCGATGTTGTAAAACACGTCCCTTGCGAGTGAGTATGTGCTAAACAGTTCGTACAGTAGCCGAATTTCTTGACAGCTTCCATTCTTTCCACGGAGTTCATAGCTCGGAACTTCCAGCATGACTTCAGGGGGTGCTTCTTTCGGCATAACCTACAAACGAATTTTGGACGGAGAGAAGACTGACCTGTCATGGTGTTGGAATAAGTGCTGAAAGGAAAGATATGGAGTTAATAAAGGAATGAAACAGATAAACGAACGGAATTTTGAAGTTAGGATTAAAGAATGGATATTTTATAAGACATTGTTAAGAGCTGTTATTTGGTAGGATAACCAACTTTGTGACGGGGCGTGTGATCTTCCCTCTCTGCGTAAGAATATCAGCCACTCGTACTCTGTGGTCACGGCCTTCATAGACGTGAATTATCCGTCCAAGTCGCCAGCAGTTTGGAGGAATATTTTCATCTCTTATGACGACAAGCATATCCTCTTTAACATCATTTTCGGGCTTTTTCCACTTAGTCCTTTTGTGTAGCTCTTTAAGGTACTCACTTTTCCACCGATTACAAAAATGTTGGTACAATGCGCGGATCCTTTGCCAGCGATTTTGAATTGAGATCGGTGATTGTTTTATCTCTGGTTCCAATGGAGTTAGCAGAGGCGAGCCAATTAAAAAATGTCCGGGAGTCAATGCAGTGAGATCGGAAGGATTTTGCGATGATGGAGAAATAGGTCTGGAGTTGAGGCACGCTTCTATTTTCGCCAGTAGTGTCTGAAATTCCTCAAAAGTATATTTTGTGGTTCCAGCTATTTTCTTGAAATGTTGCTTGAAACATTTTACACCGGCTTCCCAAAGACCACCCATATGAGGAGCTCCGGGGGGTATGAAATGCCAAGTGAGATTCTGATGGGAGTAGTTGGATACCAGTGCTTGATGTGTTGTTTCGAGAAAGTTCTTGGACATTATTTTAGACGCACCGACAAATGTAGTTCCGTTGTCAGAATGCAAATGGAGGGGGCAACCATGACGAGAAACAAAGCGACTGAACGCTGCCAAAAAAGTGGATGTTGATAGGTCGGACGTTGCCTCGAGGTGTATTGCCTTGGTGGAGAAACAGACAAATACACAGACGTATCCTTTCGTAATGCGACAGTACCGTCCAGTATAACTTTTAATATCGAACGGTCCGGCGAAGTCCAGGCCGGTGTGTGTGAATGGACGAGAGATTCCACATCTCTCTGGTGGTAGGGCAGCCATTAACTGCTTCTGACATCTTCTTTTATAGATGACACAGATTTTGCAATTCCTAATAATAGTCTTTATGAGGTTTTGGACCCGTGGAATCCAATGTTGTGAACGGATCAAACGGAGGACAAGTTGATTGCCGCCATGGAGACTTATCTGGTGTACAAATTGTACCAAAAGTCTTGCATATGGAGAATAGTACGGAAGGATAATAGGATGTTTTTCCTCGAATGACAACTCTGCACTGGATTCAAGTCTCCCACAAACACGCATTAAACCTTCTGAGTCTAAAAATGGATTCAAATTTAGCAGTTTACTGGAATTTGGAATGGGTTTCTTAGTACTCAGAGACAAGTACTCGCTTGGATAAAATCGTTTCTGGTAGATAATTGTTAGTTTTTTACGAACAAACCCAATTTCGTAAGCTGTTATGGTTTTGCTACTTCTGCAATAAGTAGATCTGTATTTTGGATGAATACTATGAATGAAGCGGTAAATATATGCCATGATCCTTAGAGCTCGCGGAAAGGATGAATACCTGTCCAAAAAATCTTCAAAGTTTTCAAAATATACAAAATGCGATTTAATGGACTTTTTCTCTAGTGTGATTTCAGGAATATTTGGAAATAAATTCCATTTGTGGTTTAAATCAGAGAGCCATGGTGGACCATTCCACCAAAGGCCATTCGTATGTAAATCCTGTGGATATACTCCTCGACTTGCGAGATCTGCAGGATTGAATTCAGATTCAACATGGTGCCAATTCGGAGGATCGATAATTTGGACGATTTTTGACACTCTGTTTGCCACAAATGTATTCCAGTGACACGGAGGTTTGGACAGCCATGACAGAACAATAGTGGAGTCCGTCCAGCAGTGTAATGAATATTGGGAAACATCGAATTGTGGAAGCAAGTTGTCAATCAGTTCCGCAAGCAGAACGGCAGCACATAGCTCTAACCTTGGAATAGATAAGGTTTTAATTGGAGCTACTTTGGTTTTAGAGGATATTAGATGTGAGTAAATGCTATCTCCACGCTGGATTCGAATGTAAATCGCTGCGGCATACGCTTTTTCAGAAGCGTCTGAAAATCCATGAAATTCTATCTTACAGTCCGGAGAAAAGTCAATCCATCTTGGAACTCTGATATCGTTGATGGCTGTAAAAGAAGATTGAAACGATTTCCACAAATTAAGGGAGTCTTGTGAAATTTCTTCGTCCCATTCGGTTCGTTCTAGCCAGATTTTTTGCATAATGATCTTCGCAAGGACTATAACGGGTGATATCCATCCTGCGGGATCGAATAATTTAGCTATCTGCGACAGAACCTCTCTTTTTGTGTATGATAAGTTGGACGGAAAGGAGGTAACGGAGAAGTAGAATTCATCAGTGTAAGCGTTCCAGCGGACGCCTAGCATTTTAGCAGCGCAATGGTCGTTGAAGTCTAAAAAGCCTTCATTTAGAAGATCATCTTGTGGCAGATTTAAAAGAATTTCTCCGGAATTGGAAGTCCATTTCCTCATTTTGAATCCTGCGGATTTCAATGCTAGAATCACTTGCTCTAGAGATGTGATGGCTGACTGGATGTCGTGTGCCCCTGCTAGAGCATCGTCGACATACATACAATTTTTCAGAATCTGACTTGCTAATGGATATACATTTTGGACGTCGTTGGCACGTTGGATCATTGTACGGATTGCAAGATATGGTGCGCAGTTTACACCGAATGTAACCGTCCTTAACTCGTAGTCCTGAATAGGTTCAGATGGATTTGTTCGGAATAGTATTCTCTGGAATTTTGTGTGAAAGGGAGAAACCAGGATCTGGCGATACATTTTTTCAATGTCCCCGCTATAAACATAGCGGAAAAAACGCCATTTAAGAATGAGAACCGTCAAGTCCGTTTGAAGGGCTGGGCCAGTGTATAGAATGTCATTCAGGCTGGTACCATTGGAAGTAGGTGAAGACGCGTTAAATACCACACGAACTTTTGTTGTAGAACTGTCTGGTTTCACAACAGCATGATGTGGCAGATAGTAATGATGAGGAAATTCTGAAGGACAAGGAGGAGTCACTGGAGTCATATGACGTAGTGTGGCATATTCCTGTATATTGTTGTCGTAATCTCTTTTCAGTTCAGGATTTTTTAAAAGGCGACCTTCGTTTCGAAGGAATTGCGCCATGGAACCTTTTCTAGACTGACCTAAACATAACGAGTCAGGATATCCTTCCTTAAACGGAAGTGAGACTAGATACCTTCCGGTCTCATCCCTGGAAGTAGTTTTTTGGTACAATTCCTCACAATATCGATCAGATTTGGACATTATGCGTTGTTGTGGAATATTTTCCACCTCCCAAAATCGCGAAATTGACTTTTCTAAGGGAGTTTCGCAAAAGAAAGACACACAAGTAGAATACGATTGCAGATTATTCGTCGGAACAGGACCAGTAAGGATCCAACCGAAGACTGTCTCCTGAGCCATTAAAGATCCGCAAAAGGAACGTTGGTAACCGGATAACATAATAGTTGGGAGGAGATCTGCGCCAAGCAAGATGTCTATTTTGGAGCTCTTATAGAATTGGGGATCGGCCAAATTTAATGGAGGTAACGCTGAGACAATATCTGATTCTATGGTTCTGGATGGTAGATTATTGGAAAGGTATGGAACGATTAGAGCTGAAACGTCAACTTCAAAGGCTGTATTTGCGTATGACCCCAACAGAAATTGACATTGTTTCTGGACTGATGCTGAGACCGTATTATTGAGTCCTGATATAACCGCCGATGCAGGTTTACAGGGAAGTTTGAGCGAATTCACCAGATTTTGAGATATGAAGGTGCCCTCTGATCCAGAATCGATCAAGGCCCTCGCTATGTAATCGACACCCAAATGGATTATCTTCACGACAGCGGTACCAAGTAAAACACCTTTGGAGTTGATTGCAAAACAGTTCTGAACTACACCATTCGAAGAATTAGTGGACTGTATGGAAGAAGTTGGGGATGGCTGGAAGGTGAATGATGTTGACTGTATGCTAGAATTGGGTGTTCTTAGTTGGGAAGCTGAAGGGGAAGTGTTATGGGATGGGTGTGATTGGTCTGAATCCTTATGTAGCAAGGTATTATGGCGTTTTTGACATTTGAAGCAGGTGTTTTTGCTCTTACAATTCTTCAGAGCATGAGCACTAGAAAAGCAATTCAAACAAAGATTGCTGTTTTTTATTTCTGCTAAACGCTGGGCATAAGTGAATTGGAGGAAACGAGGACATTTTCGAATAATATGGAACTCGTTTGGGCATAGCCTACACTTAGTCTTCGTGACCTTGGCCTGGAATGTGTTAACCCTGGTATTTGAAGTTTTTGAAGTTGATTGTTTGGGTACCTTAGGGTTGGATTTGGAATCAGCAGAACCTCTCATTTCCAAGACAGACTCTAGTGTCCGAAACCGATGAGTAAGAAAATCGTCTAGTTCATTCCACTTGGGAATGCTAGTCTTATCCGAAAGCGTTTGCTCCCATAAGGTTAAAGTAGATTCTGGAAGGCGATTTGAGCAAACATATACGAAAATCGGATTCCAGCTATCTATATCGATTTCGTACAGTTTCAGAGCAGATATACAAGAATTCATATCTCTCTGAAGGGTCTGTATTGAATGTGCTGTTTCAGTTTGGATGGAAGGGATAGAGAATAAGTCCTTTAGTTGACCATTGATTAGCACACGTTTGTTCTCAAACCGAGAACACAGATTGGTCCATGCGGAGGTAAATCCCGAGTTGGTTAAAGGGCTTTTTTTCACAATATCGTATGCCTCACCTTTAGTTTTTTGCTTTAAGTAGAAAAGCTTTTCCACCGGGCTTAGATTGGAGTTTCGGACACACATGGCCGTGAACAGATCACGGAAGTAGGCCATGATTTGTAGTCCCCATGGAATGTGGATAGGTCAATTGGAGGTAAAGTGAGCGATTTGTGGGCGCCTTGAACCTGAGTTGGACTAGATGATGCAGAAGGGAGAACTTCGAAAGCTTCATTTAGTTTTGAGACGCAACGACAGTAGGTAGAATACGAGTTTTTGTATTTTTCCTTCACGGTGGCCACCTCGTTGGCTTCCTTTCCTTCGGAAGCCTCTTCGTCGTCATCGTCTTCTTCATTGGCTAAGTCTGCCAAACATTGCTCATAAGCCAGCTTTAATCGCGACCATGTAGACTTTACCTCCTCGTTATGAGTCTCAACGAGACAACGGGTGGTGAGGCAGAGCTCGTTGGCGTTAAGAGCAGCTTCGAACTCCACCAAGCTATCTGCTAGTCGTATGAACCTGTCTAGTGACATGACTCCTGAATGGACCCAGAGGAGAATAATTAAATATGAGGGAATGAGAAGGGAATACGAAATTCGATATAGTTGCTATGATATAGGACGAGGCGATAGGTAGCTACCAAACTAGCGTTCACAGAGAAGTTTGTGGATTTCAAGTTCTCAAAAGTTTGCAGAAAAGACTATGGTACTTAGAAAGTTTCAACAGCAGCTAAAGGGTCTAAGATAGGTTTAGAAGGACGTAATCAAAAACGCATTGATTATGAATCTTACACTATAGTGGGTGTTAACAAGCCCAAATAGGTACAGAAGCAGTAGGGGAAAAACCCTATGGCACGAAATTGGAATCGAATTCGTGGCAGAATGAAAGAAAAATGTTTAGCCATGTATCGTAAATACAAAGCCGGCTGTAGAAATAGTCGTATGGAGTCAGAACGGTAATTTTCCTAGATTTTAGCACGTGTGTAACAAATAGGTTTAACTAAGAATGTTGTACACTTTATAGCATGGATGGCTCGCAGGGCTTTATAAGGAGTAACGTATTACTGACAACGTAAGGTAGGTTATTGGCTTACAATAGGTACATCATGTGTTGGTAATAATTTATAATATGTATTTTCGTATTATGAATATTTTGTCGATCGAAACCACTGTGCAGTTTTATCTAACTAGCAAGCATTTCATCGAGAAGCATTGACGTAAGATACAGATACAAATCAAAGATTGTACAATGGAAATTGGCAAAACATATGTTCATGCAAAGTTCATTGAACTTAGTGTGAATGGAAATTATTTGGAAGAACTGGAATAATTTGGAACACCTCTCTAAGTAAACAGTTCTCAATGAGCATATATCCCTTTGGCTCGACACAAAAGAAAGGCAAATGTAAATGACGTATGTGTGTTGGTATATTGTTCGTCATCTGTCGCTGCTAAGTAATGTAAAATACTCCTCCCACTACTGAGGCACGATTAGAACATGAGACAAAGAGATGGATAAAGTGTCCGACTCATGTTTTGCATAACGTTGATCACCAAACAACAATAATGAGTACAACTTCTCTTGCTATATCGTTCACTCAATATACAAGTACACTCTATCCATTAACATGAAAGAGATGCTCCAAACAGAGAGAAGTGAGTAATAAAATTGAGTTACAATGTGACTGTTCTCACTGGACATGCGCACTCAGCGCACAGGCATAAAGTTGCAATAATAAGAAATATCATTAATGTACCAGAAATGAAAGGTCATAAAACTCAAATGATTGATTGAGTAATAATTAAGGAATTATACAGAAAATGAGAGAATTCTCTGAACACTATCATAACCATATTGTGGAGATAACTTTCTAGAGATCTTTATGGTTTTTACAGCAAAGGCAAATGAGATAATTCTCTGGAGCACACTTTTTTTTCGAAGGTTTTGGGGGTAAAGTTACAAAAAACACGGTTGTTGTGTTGATGTTAAAGCAAATGCAATATGTAGGAAAAGAATAGATATATGTGGAACCTCTGTTATCACCACACGATTACAGAACACGTTTTTTGATAGATTTAATATGAAGGTGGTTTCAATATTTCATGAAGATAAATAATAATTTCCATATGATTGGCAGTGCTTGCCAGAGGTTTACATTAAATTCCCCTGAAGCAATGAATCACGATTCGAACTTATATTTCAGTATTTGATCTTATAGTTTTTGCACACAATTTTCATCAAAATTAGTTACATTGCAGCATATAAATAAAAACTTACTGTTTTTGTAGTAACATGCAACTTCAACCTCCAATATTTTTGTAGCAGACGCTGCTAATTGTTAATTGTGTCCGACGAAATTTTGATGAATATTCAATATTTCCCACAGCTAATTTGGATTATAACTATTATAGTGTTGTGGATTATTCCTTTGGTTTATCTTCGTTGTAATATACATATATACACATATATAATTTTAAATATTTCGACCGAAGTATAGCATTCATTTCATTACTCGCACGACATTGTGAACTGTACTGAGCCATGAACCAAAGAAGAAAAGCTACATACCTACTGGCAGTAAACAGGAACGCAGCAGAGAACTCGAGAGAGCGCCTTGTCGATCCGGTTCGACGGGGACCAAATGTTTACGTGTGGAAGGCTGGATTAGCGTTGGATATGCACTCGAAAAAACTCCAGTGAGCTGATGGACAATATTTGGATGACCAGTATCTTTCGTTGTTACTGTTGCACACCAACTTATTATTAAACGAACGCCAGTAAAAGAAACAATAGGAAGACGGTTGAACTTTTGATAATTTATTGATTGTGTACTCCTTTATTCAAATACAATAGTTCCAGGACTTAGGGTTTCAGAAACAACCAAATACCTTCGTGGTCAAAATCTAATAGAAATTAAAAAAGGAAATGTAGCTTGCAATGTGGCCGTTTTAGTGATGCCTATGATTAAAGCATAAATGTCAAAACATAGAATGTGTATCTCGATTACATTTAAACTTGTGCGATACCAGTGACGAGTCAGAACAAAATGCTGGTAATTTTATGTGTGTACTATTTGGCGTAAACAATTGTATTCGCTTTCTTTTGGCCTTACCGAAGTGATATCACTGAATTTCGTAACATTCGCTGTAGTTGTGAATTATTTGATAAATGATCCAAAGAAAAATATATGGCATTACTAATATATTCATTGTTTTGACCATATATTAACTGTGATATATTGTCAAAAAAATTCTAAAAGATAAAATTAGCCAAGAAGTCTTGCGCCATATGAACTAAAAAATAGTATTGAAAATTATTTCATCAGTAGAATACGTCTAAAATAAGGTTTGCATCTTTGCTAAATATGACATTTTCGCTAACATGAACTCTCAAAATTTTGGTCAGGTGGGCCCCCCCCCGAAATGAAATCCTGGCTACGTCCCTGCCTGAAAGAACAGGTCAAAATAGCAAAACAATTTCGATTTTTATCCTCTCTTCTCGGCTTCTGCTCCATATATACTAAATCGTTCAAAATTCAAGAAAACAACTTTCTGGAACATACGAAATGTCTATGAACGGTTCTTAATGGTAAAAATAGCAAAAATCTTTTGAAAATATCCAATTTTTACACTTTTTTCTCCGACTCTGGGCCAAAGATACGCAACCGCCCAAAAAAGGATACAGTAAAATACAAAAATGTACTTTAGATTTCAACAAACAAGAGTTATCGTGCGCTCCAGCCAGCCGGACAGATAGACGGACGGCATTGCTCAATCGACTCCAAATTGTCTGAAACACATTTCGTCCAAACATACTTGGGGTCTAAAACCATTATTTCGATGAGGCACATTTTGCCCGTATGAAAGTGTATATCACGAATATTGTCAATTATTTCATATTCCATTTCAGAAAAAAAGGGTAAATTTTTTTCGCGCTACATGAACGGTTTTTGAAATGTACTTTAAGAAAAAGATTTCTAGTACGAATCTTGTCGCGAGCCAATTTTTGGTTGTTGCGGACAAAAGATATGGCGCTTTCATTTCGCTTTCTAAGAAAGAAAATATTATAAAAACGCTAATTATTTTAATGAGCACAATTGTTACAAAAAAGTTCTCTCGAAGTGACTTAAGCTAGTAGATTGCATAATACCTGCAAAATGTTACACAGAATTCGCGGAATGTACATAAAATTGATAAATTATTGAATATAAGTCAATTTTTTCAAAATTAAGGCCCATTTAGTGGTCATAAAATTACATAAACATTTGTTGTGGATCAAAACTTCACGGCGAATCAAATGAGACTACAATCATACAGATTGGTGTTATAGTTTCGACGTTACGGCCAAAATAAGCACATAGTTTGGTCAAAAAAATAATTTTTTTGTTTGGAAAAATGTTTTTCACATGCATTATGTAGTAGAAAATATTGTAAAAATCTATAGGAATACTTCCTTCATTTTGCTTAAATCTGCCAATAAAATAGACGGATTTTGCCTTATTGACATTCATATTAAAGCTTTCCCATTTGGGAAGGTAATTGGGTTGATGAGGATATATCTCAAAGCTTCTGAAATAGAAATAGAGGTCAAATAACCCATTTTAATTTATATGCATTTTAAAATACGTGTAAATCGCGTAATTATCAAAATCGTTTTGTCCGCATGTGATTTTCATGTACAGCAAGACCATATCTTTTAATTTGTATATATTTTTCGAAATTTAATTTGGAGGCTAAGATGTAGCATCAGCTGCATCTTAGCATTAAAATACCTATAAAATATCGCTAATTTGGACAAAGTGCATACCATTTTTGTCCGCATCCGATTTCAATGTCCACCATGAAAATCTACATCGATATATATCTATTTCAAGGCGATCAATTAATAACCATGGATGTAGCATCACGCGCTATTTTTTGGGATAAAATGAATGTAGCTCCCTTATCACTGAAGTTTTCAAAACTCTGTTTCCGCTAAAACGAAGATTCTGTATTAGTTGTTTCATTGCAGTGGAAACGAACCGCAGAAAACGCGATAAAATACGCGTTATTCCCAAAAACAATTTTAGGTGATTTTTCTACTTTGGACTTTCTTGTAACTCGCGTTTTAGTGGATAGATTTTCACGGGGAATGATTTATTAGATCCGGAACGTAAAAAACTAAAATGTGCAATCAAGTACGAGGAAATCGAATGACAATTGTAAAAATTAGGCCCGAAAAATATGATTTTTAGAAAAATGTGCGCACAAAATGTCCGTATTTGGATTCAGATTTCTATGAAGCTGTGCAGACTACATTCACAATATACGTATCAAATAACTCAGAATCGCAAGTACTACAAGCCTATATATGCTTTTTTGAAAAACCTGTTTGCGGAATGAAATAAGAAGAAAATTAAAAAAACACTGTAAATCTGGCTTCAAAATGTCAGCATCATTTAATGGTAGAAGCAGTTCAAATTTTGAAAAGTAATACATTAGCGAGATGAACCTTATTTAGTATGCTTCTACTTTTACTTTGACAGGACAATCGGGAGAAGTGTGGTTTACTCACAAATCGAGAGAAAACAAAAAAAGACATATTGGCTTCAACCCATTTTTACCCATTTTTTAACATATACATAGCCACAGCATCCACGCAAATTATCTTGTAAGGCCAATATTTTTTGCCACGTCCAAAAACATTTCATTTTATTCAAAAATATTTAATTTGTAAAACATACAATCACGAGTCGCGTGTTCTAAAAGAGTAAACCTTGGCTTCAGCTATGTTAAATTTTCAAAAATATTGGTGATATACCCTTGTTAGCATAAATGCTGAGGGTATAAAAACGTCGAAAAAAAACACAATATTTGATATTGAAGAAAGTATATACCGCCGAAAATAGAAAGATGAGCTAAGAAAATTAAATGAACGTAAATGCATGATAATGGAATCTCTTTGTTAAACACGCATAAGAAATTTGATCAATATCAATAAAACAAATGTGTAGGAGGTAACAGTTTTGACATCGAATATTTTGGTGGGAAATATTTATTGATTTGTAAAAAGTTGAAGTTGAATTTATTGAGCATTTTTATAAACGTTATAATTATATAGAGTTGTAGAAATAATAAGTAAACTTAGGATTTTAATGTGTTATCTAAATTTACACTATTTGAAAAAAAATGGGAACAGCAAAACAAACTAAAAACAACAATAATTAATTAGGATTTTAATGTGTTATCTAAATTTACACTATTTGAAAAAATGGGAACAGCAAAACAAACGAAAAACAAAAATAATTATTAGCCAGTAAGGAAAGGATCAAAGTCGGGCGGGGCCGACTATATGACACCCTACACCACTGTGAATATGTAAAATATAAATCGGAGCTATATCCAGATCTAAACCGATTTTGATATAATTTGGCACATTTATTTCCCGACCGAATTCAGTCACACATTCCAAATATAATTGAAATCAGACGTATATAGCGTGATTGGTACAGCACATACGTGAAATCGGACGAACATATATATGGGAGTTATATCCAAATCTGAACCGATTTCGATATAATTTGGCACATTTATTTTTAGACCAAATTCAGTCACACATTCTAAATTTCATCGAAATCGGACATATAAAGCGTGTGTATTACAGAAAATACGTGAAATCGGCCGAAAAAATATATAGGAGCTATATCCAAATCTGACCCGATTTCTATATAATTTGGCACACTTATTTGTAGACCGAATTCAGTCACACATTCAAAATTCATCAAAATTTGACGTATATAGCGTGTTTGGTGCAGCAATAACGTGAAATCGGGCGAAAATATATATGGGAGCTATATCCAAATCTTAACGATTTTCACCAAAAGCAATAGCGATCTTCCTATGGCTAAAAAAGTTGTAGTCCCCAATTTTCAGCTGAATCGGACAAATGCGACCTGTACGTTGCGAACAAAAATACATGGACAGACCGACAGACAGACGGACGGACATGCATAAATCGACTCAGAAAGTGATTATATGTATATCCCTAAAAAGAAATATGGGTCTATTTCGTTTCCTTTTGTATGTTACATACAAATGCACAAAGACATAATACCGCTTACCACTGTGTGGTGTAGGGTATAAAAACAATGTTTAAAAGTCCAATTTTTGAGTGTGATCTGTGAGAATGTTCATATTTAACTAAAATTTCCAATTGCTATTAATAAAATAATAAATAACAAGTGAAAAAGAATCAGTCGGCTTTGCTGACAGAAATATACCCTCAGCCTGTGTATATTGAAACAATTTTTTTCCAAAATACGTATGTATTTAGGGGGTTTTAAAATTTTTGGGCATTTGAACCGACAAAAATGTTGATTAGGATTAAAGATCAAAAGTTTTGCGGAGGAGATACTAAAAGGAATGGATCGACATTGACCGTTATGGAAGTGGATCTCCAGCCACAACATATGATGCCATAGGGGGGTTTTTACACTATACGGGCTGTTTGCTCAAGAAGTATGGACTTGCCCTTAAAAAAAACTTTTTCCATCGTAATAGAGGCAGCGAATGCAAGTTGCTTCAACAAAAATCAAAGTGATTCGATATTAGGTCATAAAGTGAACTTATCCGAAATCTTGCGTGGACGGTACCGGATGGAGTGGACAAATATAGACCATATTTGAACCTGGTCTATATCTGGTAGATATATTAGGATGTGTAAAGTATAGACCAATTCGGCCACTCCCTTCAAGAGTTACCGTACGAACAATTTTTCCGAACATTTTTGAACTTTTGTGGGGGAGGTACCTGAAGGAGTGGATCAATATGGCTTATCTTCAAAGTTAAACTATGTTTGGACAAAATATTACTAAGGCCATATTTTGGACCGAATCGGCAAATCCGTTCGAGAGTTATCTTGGGCTCAAACCACCTCACACGGTGTCATAGGGGTTTTTTGCAACTTTCAGGCTATTTTCTCAGGAAGTGTGGACTTGCCCCTGATGAAACTTGTACCGTCGTATGGAGGGCAGTGCATACAAGTTGCTAAAACAAAAATCAAAGCGATTCGAGAGATGGTCCTAAACTGAACTTTTCCGAAATTTTGTGTGGGAGGTACCCGAAGGAGTGGGCCTATTGAGACCATATTGGAACCTCATATTACTCTGGTAGAAAGATTACGATATACAAAGTATGCACCAAATCGGTCTGTCCCTTCAAGAGTTATCGTGCGCACAAACTTTCCGAACATTTTCGAACTTTTGTGGGGGAGGTACCGGAAGGGGTGGACCTATGTAGCTCATCTTCGAACTTAAACTAAGTTTGGGCAAAATATTACGAAAGCCAAAATTTGAACCGAATCGGTTCATCCGTTCGAGAGTTATCGTGCGCTCCAGCCAGCAGGACAGACAGACAGACAGACGGACGGACATGGCTAGATCGACTCAAAATTGTCTGAAACACATTTCGTCCAAACATACTTGGGATCTAAAACCATTATTTCGATGAGGCACATTTTCATCGTATCAAAGTGTATATACCCTCCTTAGCCTAAAGGCTGAGGGTATAATAATCACAAATAATAATAACGCAAGATATTGTGGTTTATTTTTAGATGTTCCATTAATTTACCAAAGATAATAAACAATTGGACAAATGTGAAACAAGGAATCAGCTAAATCCATTAATAACTGGATAAGTACACACAATTCTGGAATAAAAGTTTGCCCTAATTAGAAAAGTGGGATGTCCTTGCCCACATAAGGGGAATCTTAGTATATTTTTACATCACCCGATAGTGGTTATACCAATTTCTTTTATACAAATGTTCTTTCATAAACTTCGGGTAAAGTATTAAAATTAATTTATTGTCCCTAAAAAGTTTACCACCACTGTACATCGTATACACAACCTGTCCAGACTTCATAATTTTTGTTTTTAAAATATTAAATATTTTCACAAAATCCATAACCACTATTACATATCATAATTTATGGTAACTAACCCATTCTTACTCTTCATTCATTGTGAAAAAGCACTTATCCAATTCAATTTTGAAAATTTATGGAACTTCATGAACATACTCCTTCCCAAACGGTAAAAACCTACCTTAAATATATAGAAGTGGATTAGGGTGAAGTACGTACTTCCGAACGTGTGTGTTTGTATATGAGTGTGCATTTTAAATTGCCCATTAATTTCATAATATATCCACAAGTTCGACAATATTTCAAAGTATTTCCTAGTATAGTATATGTATTTGCATAGTTTGCGAGAGAATAATAATTTAAATATTAATTTTGTAATCTTGCTATTCGTGCTTACAAAATGTCACAAACTTGAAAAGTTTGCATCGTTCAAGATGATTTGTGTCGATAAAAGAAAAATGGAATAGGAAGGCATGGGGAAAGATTTGTATTAAGGAAAGATTAAATATTTCAAAGAAATTATATGAAGTATATGACGAATGTCATATGAGGGTGTGAGAGAAAAAGGCTTAAAGGGTATAGTCAAGAATATGTACATACTAGTGTGGTTTTAGACAAGTAAAAAAGTATCAGTCGGCTTGGCCGACAGATATATACCCTCAGCCGGTACATATTGAAACAATTTTTTCCCAAAAAACGTATGTATTTAGAGGGTTTTAAAATTTTTGGGCGTATAAAACGACAAAAATGTTGATTAGGATTAAAAAGCAAAAGTTTTGCGGAGGAAATACTTAAAGGAATGGATCGGCATTGACCATTATCTGCTAGATATATAAGGATGTGTAAAGTATGGACCAATTCGGCCACTCCCTTCAAAAGTTACCGTACAACTAATTTTTCCGAACATTTTTGAAATTTTGTGGGGGAGGTACCTGAAGGAGTGGACCGATATGGCTTATCTTCGAATTTAACTATGTTTGGACAAAATATTACTAAGGCCAAATTTTTGACCCAATCGGCAGATCCGTTCGAGAGTTAACTTGTGCTCCAACCACCTCCCACGGTGTCATATGGGTTTTGTGCAACTTTCAGGCTATTTTCTCAGGAAGTATGGACTTGCCTCTGATGAAACTTGTACCGTCGTATGGAGGGCAGTGAATACAAGTTGCTAAAACAAAAATCGAAGCGATCCAAAAAATGGCCCTAAACTGAACTTCTCTGAAATTTTGTGTGGGAGGCACTCGAAGGAGTGGACCGATTGAGTCCATTTTGGAACATCATCTAAGTTTAGTAGAAATTTCACGATGTGCAAAGTATGGATCAAATCGGTCACTCCCTTTAAGAGTTATCGTGTGCACAAATTTTCCGAACATTTTCGAACTTTTGTGGGGGAGGTACCGGAAGGAGTGCACCGATGTAGCTCACCTTCGAACTTAAACTAAGTTTGGGCAAACTATTACGAAAGCCAAAATTTGAACCGAATCGGTTCATCCGTTCGAGAGTTATAGTGCGCTCCAGCCAGCAGGACAGACAGACAGACGGACGGACATGGCTAGATCGACTCCAAATTGTCTGAAACACATTTCGTCCAAACATACTTGGGGTCTAAAACCATTATTTCGATGAGGCTCATTTTCATCGTATCAAAGTGTATATACCATCCTTAGCCTAAAGGCTGAGAGTATAAAAAAACATTGTTTATGATACCAACCCCACAACCGCCTCATTGAAGCTGGAAATGTTTAAAAGTTCTTTTTAAACCACTAAATATATTCATCCTTCATAACTTAAACAACATTAAAATAATAATGCAATTTTATCTCCTTATCCTTAAATTATACTTTATTGAGACATTTAAGGTCATACTCCCTTTCGTTTCGAAATGGTGAGGTAAATTAGAATACCATTTACGTATTTTATGTTTAACCGTTGAAGCACATTTTGACCCCAAGGGCAAGGAATGTGAAGGTTGATGAAAATGTTAATCTTTGCTACTCCGTTTTGTCATTTCATTTTTCATCTCTGTTCCTTACTTTTTTCTCGAGAGTGAAGACTGCATATTTAGCATACTTTATGCATATTAATTAAACCGTAACAAAACGTGACATTTTTTTAGGAAAGTTTAAAAACGAATGATGGTCATTTACTTGTCATGAACACTTACAAATTGTTATGTCTTAAAACTTATAACGTTTTTCAACAAACTATAGGGATTTGCTTCTTGTTCAAAGTTGAAATCAATTCTGCTAGAATGTAAAACCTTTTTGTGTTAGAAAGAAAATATTTCAAACATTTGTTATACACAGATTATTCTGTTAGATGTAATATGGATAGTCATAGGTAGAGATGGACAGTGGGTAAATACCCGGTAAATTGGGTAAATACCCATTTGTGGGTATTTATTTGGGTTGCTGGGTTTAGGTTGTTATGTTACTTTAAACATGTGGGTAAATACTTGGGTAAATACCCGAGTATTTATTCAAGTGTTGGGTAAGAACTCTATAACTGCCGAACCACTTGACATAGGCTGACAAAATTTGGCTCAAATCTTACTTATGTTAACTGAACTTCTGGTGTTGAAAATTGGGTCTCTGGGTCCATGTTTTGATATAGCGCCCATATAACCGTACCTCCCGGTTTAAGGTATTTTTTAACTATTAGCCACATTTTTCAGTTATTTTGGCTGCAAGTTGGCACAATGAGTTCTCAATGCGAAGAATATATTCTTGCAAAAATTTTTTAACATAGGCCCACGTTTTCTTGTAGCCCCCATATAAGGGTACCCCGATTTCGAGTATTTACCCAAATGTTGGGTAAAAACTCTTTACTTGCCGAACCACTTGACGTAGGCTGACAACATTTGGTTCAAATCTTTCTTATGTCAACTGAACTTCTGGTATTGAAAATGGGGTCCATGAGTAACCGGGTAAATACCATGTCTAGTCATATGGTAATTTGGCTTTGAACACAATAAAATGATGGCTTCAAGGAAAATGGTGCATCTAGATATGTATAAACCTCATATGACCACTCAGTTTCGTGCAAATTTCTTCAGCAATCGACACGTTAAATCTTATGGAATTTTATTGAGATGATTCATATGAATGTATTGATTTTCATCGCACATGCCTCTACTGGTCAGTCCGTACATCTGTTTGGATGAGGAATACTTCTCATTTCTAGGAGGCCAGTCAAAAGGCCAATCAAAAAAGAAAAGATCAAAATGCTAGATAAGCATTTATGACCATAATGTTGGTAAATCACATAAATTTAATTTAGTCTTATGATATCATTCATTTAATAAAGTTAAAAAAAAACCTAAACTCACCGAATTTATTAGTTTTAGACCCCACGTATGTTAAGACCAAATCCGTTACATTTGAATGAATTTGCAGGGTTGTTAACGAATGATGTGAATTTATTATCGAATGTTGTCCCTGTGGTTCGGGTGCAGGATAATACATCTTGACATAAGCTCTAAAAATCCTACGATGACCAACTTTGTTCGAGTTCCTACATGAACTACGTCGGCCCACTTGAGGCACCTCCTCCACAAAATTTAACACTATTTTTTGCTATAAAACCGTGTTTTTGATCGTCTAGAAAATTTTACAGTGGGTAGTTCTTGTGATTATGACCATTACCTCATATACATCCCGCACAAATGTGCATTAAATCAACTTTTTTCTACATAAAGTCTTTGTGGTCTTTATTTCGAATTGATTGAATCTCTCAGTGTAATAATTGGTCACACGTTTTTGCTACCTATCCTTCAAAAGTGTACCGACGAAAATGCTATTTCTTTACTAATTTTATGGATTTTAGCTGTAGACAAAAAAGACGGGTTCATATTTTACCCTTCGTCAGATGATGGAGGCTATACTATGTCATTCCCTTTGCAACACATCTGCCTACAAAAATCACGATAGAGCTCCCAATATTTATGATATGGTTTCGGAAGGGGGTATTAAGAACAAATGCTGATTATTTTTAATGTTTTTTTCTTTATAGAAAAGAAAAATTTTAATTTGGATATTATTGTATATTTGAACAGCTCAAACATTTTAAGTTAACTTCTGTTGCAAAATTTCATAACCAATTTTATTTATTTATTAAATTACAAAATACATTTTTTAAAACACTGCAAACCACATCATTCGGGTTCATTTGTGTTTGTGTTGTTGTTTTTTTCAATTATAGAAATTCTTTTCATACCAATGCCGTTTGTTATGTTGGCAAAATATTTGTATGTATTAAAATATAACAAATTTATTTGTTAGTAGTTCAAAATAAACACCTGCATAGATACAACTGAATATATCAGTTCCGACATTTTTCAACATTGAGTGAGTATGGATATGTAGAATGTAGTTTCAGTTACAAGTTGATACTGATACTTTTTCAAACAGGTATGATATGAGTTGGTATATACAGAAAAAAAGGAACATATTTGTTTATATCTGGTTTGTACAAACTGATATAAATGGATATTGGTGTGATGCAATAAGTACTTATTGTATGTAGCCCAAACAAAATAGAAATTGAAATAGAAAAATTCCCACAGAGCTGAATTTTGGTGGAGATTTAGGATTTGTCATTACAAATGAGGTCCTAAAAATCTCTGTCGATCCCATGCGTGCAAAGACCATGAATAAGTTGGTCATAGGTAATATTTTTGGTTTTTATATATCTCAAAAACTGTGAGCCTTACCAAAAAGTGACTAAAGCAAAAGACAACGACCGTAAAATGCTCTAGGAGATATCGCGTTCCTAAAAGTCACATAATAATGATATGCACATATAAAGCACCTATAACTTATTTGACCCGAAAGTCAGGATACAAAATCTGGTTAGAACTGGTGCTACTGGACCGAGTACTACAAATCAAATCAAAAATGTGAATTTCGAATTTCTTTAGAATCATTCCATGGACCAATAACAAATTCTGCATTATGAAAACCATTAGGAATAACAAAATCGTTTAATTTGTAATGGAGGGTATATTATGTTTGTCATTCTGTTTGTAACTCCTCGAAATAATAATTTAAGATCATATAAAGTGTATATGTCTTTTAAAAGCCTGCTTCTACACCGATATAGCCCTATGACTGTACTTCTGTGGAAATGACTTTAATGTCCGAAGTATGTAGGTGGATAATACTTCGGTAAATGTATTGTAGGTCCATTCAGCTTGGACCAACACCTACATTACAAAGTGACGCGTCGTTTTAAGGGCTTTTAAAGGTATTATTCTCCTAAGGTCAATCACCGACCAGAACACCAACATTTTCGGCGGTGGTGGCCTGAGTATTTCAGCCATGAAATCTTATTTACTAGTTGTGTCGTAAGATACTCCGTTCGGACTCGGTGATAAAAGTAGGTCCCACATTATTGTGCCAATATGAATCGATGTGTACTCATTGATATTGAAGAAGTATGCCTTCTCAATTCCGGGATATTGTAGGCACGTATAGTATGTAAGTATTCGTTTAAACGAACCATAGGAAAGCAAATATGTTACTCTCTCTATCTCCCTTTCTCTTTAATCACCACCACAGCAATTTAAAAATGTAACCAGCTAACACTTCGCTGCGGGAAATAAATTGGTTTAAAAGTATTTTAAATCTAGTTTGAAATAACTGCAAAAAACGCTTCAGCAATTGGTTTATGCGCGTGAAAAGTGTACAAATCATGCTGGAGAATGCTTTGGAATATAACAAAACTATTTGTGATAAATATTTGGAATATAATAAAACTATTTTTGATAAATATTCGCGTTTTCATTATTAGGTCGGAAACTTTTCTAGTAGCCCTCGTACATTCCACTCCCTGAAACCAGAAAAACATTCAAATTGGTGCGTTCAGTTGTAACAGTTCATGTCTTTAATATGAGAACGAAAAAACAAATAAAGTTCTCACTCGTTCAAATACAACACAGAACTGTTTCTAACAGTTATGTTATTGTGAGTATACACAACCCAAACAATATCATAACTGTTACACTCATTCCCACATTTATATCATACTAGCTGAACCCGGTGCGCTTTGCTGCCCCGACTACCATAAAATATAATGGAATGCCATAATTATATTAACGTTTTTAATATGTTAAAGAATAATATGACGGCGTTATATATTTATTGAGGGTCGTTATGAAGCTACTATGGTATTTTGTGTGTTTCAGGAGGTAACACTCCTCCGAAAGCCTTTCCGCCTATAAGTATTCCTAATGATTTAGATATATCATAATAAAACATAAATCTTAAGAAGTCATTCAAAGATACGATACTTGATAGCTGTAGCCTTGGTCAATTCCTTCCCAAATATAAGTGCTTGTGTTAATAATGATGACTTCTACTGACTGCCAAGTCTTTAAAATTTCATTGAAATTGAACCTACGTAACAAATACATGAAATCGACCGCAAATATATATGGGAGCTATATTCCTATATGAACCGATCTCGATATAATTTATCAAAATTATTTTTGACCAAATCCCGTCTCACATTCCAAATTTCATTGAAATTGAACATATGTACATAGCGTGTTTTGTGCATAAAATAAGAAAATCAGCCGAAAATATATATGGGAGCTATATTCAAACCTGAACCGATTTCGATATAATTTGTCCCATTTATTTCTAGAACGAATTCCGTCACTCTTTCCAAATTTCAGTGAAATTGGACATACATTGTGTGACCAAATCTGAACCGGTCTCGATATAATTTGGCACATTTATTTTTGGAACGAATTCCGTCAGACCCTCCAAATTTCAGCGAAATTGGACATACATAGCGTGTTTGGTGCATCAAATGTGGAAAATCGGCCGAAAATATTTATTGGAGCTATATCCAAATCTGAACCGATTTCGATATAACTCGGCACATTTATGTCTAGACCAAATTCCGTTACACATTCCAAATTTCAGCGAAATTGGATATATATAGCGTGTTTGGTGCATCAAATGCGGAAAATCTGCTAAAAATATATATGGGAGCTATATCCAAATCTGAACCGATTTCGATATAATTTTGCAAATTTATTTCTAGTCCAAGTTCTGTAACACATTCCAAATTTCAATGAATTTGGACATATATAGTGTGTTTGGTGCATCAAATACATGAAATCGGCAGAAAATATATATATAGGAGCTATATCCAAATCTGAAACGATTTCAAAATAAATTGGCACATATATTTTTAGGCCAATATCCATCACACATTCTAAATTTCAGCGAAATTGGACATATATAGCGTGTTTGGTGCATAAAAAAGAAATCGGCCGAAAATATATGTAGATGGGAGCTATATCCAAATCTGAACCAAAGTCGATATAATTTGGCACATTTATTTCTGAAACAAATTCCGCCACACATTCCAAATTTTATTGAAATTGGACATAAATAGCATGTTAGGTACATAAAATAAGGAAATCGGCCGAAAATATATGTATGAGGGAGCTATATCCAAATCTGAACCGATTTGAATATAATGTAGTAAATTTATTTCTACATCAATTTCCGTCACACATACAAAATTTGGAGATTGTATCTGTAATAGTTCTAAAGATATTTGCATACAAAATCTAAATTTTTTGGAGGTACCTCCAGTTTTGATGCTATATCTCCAGATCAATACGAAATTTCAAAAAATGATATAGCCTATTTTCATTCCAGGCCATGTAGCAATGTACCCTAAACATTTCAGTAAGATCTGTTCAGCGGTTTTCGAGTCTATAAGGCACAAACAAACAAACAAACAGACAAACAAATTTCAATTTTATATATATAGATATCTGTTATGTATCTGATATATCTGTTTTGTTGATATAAACAGTTATACCATTGCACGTGTTTAGTTCAAAAACAAATAGTTTTTAAATTTTTACTCTTATATAATTTAGTTATTTTGCATATAGTTTTTCAACAATGAAGATCATAAGAATACAAATAAAATTTAATTAGAAGAGCTATATGGCATAATGATAAAATTTATATATGTTCCCATAAACATCCCGGAGGGAACAAGGTATACTTCCTTCATAGCAATAAGTACAATCCTATTTATATTAGCTCTACGATTAGCCACTGTTAAAAATAACAGTTTGTCTGGCCTGTAATCGATCGATGCCAGGCGGACGTGCTTACCATTTACATCACGGTTGTCCCCGATAAACTATATAAACTTACGAATTTCCACTTATCATTCTCTTATTATGTATGTATTTGGTTTACATTTCCATGTACGAATCGAAGCACGTATAAAACAAGGTTGACTTTAACAAGTCTTAGAAGTGGTCATTTAAAAACTACAACAAGTAAGAAAGTATCCGTCAGCTGAGATATACCCTCAGCCAACGACAAAAAAAAAACAAGTAAGCAAAGGCTATAGCCGGACGGGGCCGACCATGTGATACCCTACACCACAACCTCTAGGAATTAGCTATGTGCAACCACTTTGCACGTTGAATGTTCGGGTATGATTCCCAGGCCTGGCCAGATCAAATTTTCAACGGTGGCCCAATACCACTTTGTAATGCTGCCGATATTTCCTAAGTATTTAAGCCATGAAAAACTTCTCTCCAAGTGGCAATTAGGACACGCCTTTCGGATTCGGCGATAAAAAATGCATCACATATCAATGACATAACATTAATCCATTGGTGTAAGATAAGCCTCCCTTGTACCTACTGGGATATTTGTGGAACAATTATATCAATTATACATTTCAAAACAATATGCCATAATTGGAAAATTCACATTGATTGTGGCTTTATTGAAAATCTATCGCCCTCACATATGCTTGGTAATGCACGCAGTTTTGTGATTTTCAGGGCATTTCGAAAATAGTTCATTGTGGTTATATACATATTTTATACCGATAGAAATAACTAATAATGAATAGAAATTCAAATAATTTGGATGCACACTAGGGATATAACTGTTTTTGTTGACTTTGCCTGTGAGAATTGTATTTTTTTCTATAAATATTTATTCAAACAAAGCAAATTTAAAATTTTAAGTAGAAAAAATATCAAAAGGGTTTTAGTAATCATGGCCGGCGCGGGAACTTTTTTCACAGAATCGGTCTTAGAAACGCGTTTTGATTATTAGGACAAAATTCCCCACATGGTACTGGTGTTGTATTTTTGTAGAAAACAAATACGATTCTCACAAGCAAAGTCAACAAAAATAGCCTGTAACTTTCGCGAATTCGTTTCAAATGACCCCATATTCCCTGGTCCGATAGGTTAAAAAAATATAAACATAAAATTCACGAGTTTATAAAGAAAAACCAAAAATTGCAATAGTGTCAAAAAATCCTAATATGGTCCGAAATGGCGTGATTTGAGAAGAAATTGGTCCAGAACGCTTTGATAATGATTTTAAATTAGATTACAAAAAAATAAAAATTTTAATGAAAAGCAAATATGTTGTTATGACAGATAAAATTAAAAAATGCATTGCAGAACTTCAATGCATTTGGTGCGGAAACTTTTTTCGCGATAGAGAAAAATTGACACCGTGTTTCATAATAGTTTTCCATGCTCTACACGGCTATGTGGTGGTATTTTTTTGGTTATAGCCCTAATGCACACAAATTTAAATCCCAAAATTATTCATATTCAATTACACACTAGAGTTGTACAATCTAGTTCATTTGAAAGATCTAGTTCAATAGCTCAGCTCTTTTAACTGAACTAGTTCAGTAATCTAGTTCATAGTTCACTATCCAGTTCAATCATTCGGATCAGAATCGTTCACGGGCTCTTAATCGTTCTCTTCATGAAAACACATACATA
Source organism: Musca autumnalis (assembly GCF_047663935.1). NCBI lineage: Eukaryota > Metazoa > Arthropoda > Insecta > Diptera > Muscidae > Musca > Musca autumnalis. Next base: position 31,138,251 of record NW_027411866.1, on the reverse strand, counting down.
CATACATCAAATAGGAACAAACATTAGAATAGTATAATTAAACTACAAAAATATTACATTTAGATATTTTTATTCAATACATAAAGAAAGATTCAGTTTAGAAAAAAACATCGTTCAAAAAATTTTAATTAGAAATTGTAATTTAAGTGGCTAGCAAAAGTGGCTAGCAAAAAAAATGGTACGTTGTGTGTTTGTAGAAATTATGACTGTATGTATGTTTGTTTTTATTTTTTCCTTTTTTCTATCCAAAACAAGGCACATTGAATAGGTAACGGATTCGATATATTGGGATACGATGTGTTTAAAATGCTCTTTATGTAAAATTAATTTTTATTACAATGGGGGATGACACTTCACATTGCTCCAAAACATAAACAAAACTCATTACATTACGAAGGCGTCACTTAGCACAGAGGACGGCGTCACTTTATGTGAATGACATGCTGAACTAGATTGTGAATCGTTCGTTTGTTGGTCGTTCTTTGTGGATCTTTCGGTCGGCGCTCAGTGAGCTATTGAACTATAATGAACTATATCGACTGATCTAGTTCATACGCTCTTTTCAATGAATCGTTCAATTGAACTAGTTCGCTCATGAACTATACAACTCTATTACACACCAAGTAAGATAGTAAAAGTCATATACCCTCAGCAACTGACCAAAAAAGAAACATCTTTGGTCGTATTTTGTATTAACCTAAAGGCTGAGGGTTATAAAATAGGTGGCGAAGCGACCCCATGCTGCAATATTTGTGTAAAAATTCAATTGGACAACAGAACTGAAAATTTGTCTGTCATGATTGAGACAATTTGTAGTTTGAGAGGAAATTATGGTTCTCTACACTAAACCCATTATTTGTTAGGCAGTAGACCTGATATCTACCAAACTCATTATTGCAATTTGCATCAGGGGAAATATCAGTATTAATTTTCCATATGTAGGCTACTTTACCGGTATTTGCCATCCATGAATAAAAATATGGACCAAAAATAAAATGTCTATATTTTTCATACAAAAGTAATGGTCCATTTCGCCCGTTAAATAATATAGGATCATCTTCCAAAATTGTAGGCATCTTTTTCGACCTAAACCCTTACCTCGTGCAAAATTTCGTGACTATTGAGCTATTATTGAGGGCTATTGTGCTTATGATTACACTACAAGCAAAAAACTGGATATATTAGGCTGTAACTCTATATATTAGGCTGTAATTCTATTATCTGATCAACATAATTGGCATCAATTGAAAGTGCAAGAGATCGTCTTCCAAGTTTAGCTTACTTTCCCGGAATGTCTCTTCCAGGAATTAAGATATAAGCTGTATATTAAAATTTTTCACAAATTTCACACAAAAGTTTTGGTCCATTTAACCCTCTAAATATTATCTGATCGCCATCTCAAATTACAAGCTTCTTTTTTATCATATTCTCTTACCTTATTAAAAATTTCGAGGCGATCGGACTATTATTGCGACCTACAGAGCAGCTACAAAATCGGATAAAAATTATGTTTTTGGTCCATTTCACCCGCTAAATATTTCACGATCATCACCAATTAAAATAGCGATCTATTCTGAAGTGAAACCGACCTCTATACCAAATTTCGTGACTGATTACAATTTATAATGGACAGACGGACACACGGACGGACGGACACACATCTCAAAATCGCTTTATCTCGCCGAGATATGATGATTGGTATACCACATTGGGGGTCTCCTACGAATATTTCGCGGTGTTACATGAATTTTTTCCAAAACAAACTTATACTACCCTTTCCACATAGTGGTGTAGGGTATAATTAAATTTGTCATTCCGTTTGTAACACATCGGAGGCCCTATAAAGAATATACATTCTTGATCAGGGTAAAATTCCAAGCCGATATAAGCATGTCCGTCCGTCTGTTGATATCAAGATACAGCTAGCAATTCTTAAGGTAGAGCTTGGTAATTTGGTAGAGAAGTTTCTATTATTCGTAGAATGTTTGGTATTGCAAATGGTCACCCGATTTTCCGTATTTTGAAGGTTTAAGGTTCATTTTAACACCGAAATGGTATTTAGTCTTCGTTGGCTGTATAAAACTTTCTTCCTTCCACATCTTCCTATATCCCCCATAGATACCTCTTAAATTTCGGTATTTTTATACCCTCAGCCTTTAGGCTATGAAGGGTATATACACTTTCATACGGGCAAAATGTGCCTCATCGAAATAATGGGGTCTAACCCAAGTATGTTTGGACGAAATGTGTTTCAGACAATTTGGAGTCGATTGAGCAATGTCCGTCCGTCTGTCTGTCTGTCTGGCTGGAGCGCACGATAACTCTCGAAGGAATGAACCGATTTGGTTCAAATTTTGGCTTTCGTAATATTTTGTCCAAACTTAGTTTAAGTTCGAAGATGAGCTATATCGGTCCACTCCTTCCGGTACCTCCCCCACAAAAGTTCGAAAATGTTCGGAAAATTTGTACGCACGATAACTCTTGAAGGGTGTAACCGATTTGGTCCATACTTTGCCCATCGTGGAGCGTGTACCAGACTTAGATCAGGTTTTAATATGGACTCAATCGGTCCACTCCGTCGGGTACCTCCCACACAAAATTTTGGAAAAGTTCAGTTTAGGAACATCTCTCGAATCGCTTTGATTTTTGCTTTAGCAACTTGTATTCACTGCCCTCCATACGACGGTATAAGTTTCATCAGGGGCAAGTCCATACTTCCTGAGAAAATAGCCTGAAAGTTGCAAAAATCCCCTATGACACCGTGTGAGGAGGTTGGAGGGCAAAATAACTCTCGAACAGGTCTGCCGATTCGGTCCAAAGTTTGGCCTTAGTAATATTTTGTCCAAACATAGTGTAAGTTCGAAGATAAGCCATATCGGTTCACTCCTTCAGGTACCTCCCCCACAAAAATGTTCGGAAAAATTGTGCGTACGATAACTCTTGACTAACTAATATAATTAACTAATATATCTACCAGATATAGATCAGGTTCAAATATGGACTATATTTGTCCACTCCATCCGGTACCTCCCACTCAAAATTTCGGATACATGTTCACTTTAAGACCTGCTTTCGAATCACTTTGATTTTGGTTGAAGCAACTTGCATTGCTGCCTCAATTGCGATGGTAAAAGTTGTTTCAGGGGCAAGTTCATACTTCTTGAGCAAACATCCCTGAAGTTCTAAAAAACCCCTATAGTACCATATGTAGTGGCTGGAGATCCATTATTTTTAGTAGCTCCTCCGCAAAACTTTTGATATTAAATCCTAATCAACATTTTTGTCAGTTCAAAAGCCCAAAATTCTTAAAACTCCCTAAATACATGCGTTTTTTGGAAATTGTTTTGGAAATTGTTTCAATATACACAGGCTGAGGGTATATCTCTGTCGGCAAAGCCGACTGATACTTTTTTACTTGTTTAGGTTTTAGCCACATTATCTTTGTTTGTTAGTGAGTTTATTAAATTAAACTATTATTTTATGTTTGGACGTTATTGGAATCGCAGGCGAAGCGGTGGCAGGTGACCTGTGGAAAAAATTGTTGAGATTTTAGCAAATAATTTCAAATGTTACACTAAATTTGTATCCGCTTCAACTAAATAATGTTTCAATATTTTCTGAAAAAAAAATCCACAAAGTAACCGTAACAAAGTTTATAACTTTTTGCGGTATTTTTATTGCATGTTTATGTCCAAATGATAACTATCGCAACATTAAGGCAAAAAGTCATAACTTTTTTGACCTTAAACACTATTCTTAACAAGCTAGTTAGTAATGTCGACAAACACATTCATTCATTTATGTACGTACATACCCAGCAAAATTTGAAGGAAGGGGTTCCATGCGATGACGTGATTTCATGGCATCTTTTGCATTGGTTCACACGAAGTCGTGAAGGATACGATGTTTTCATTAGCATTTGAACCAATGCAAAGGAAGTCGTGAAAGACACGATCTTTTCATCAGCATTTGAACCCATTCCATCTATCCAATAGAGCTGAATTTTGTGTTTCTATTTATACAATTCTTTCTAAATATATAAGATTAATTGTCGGACACTCTTGATGTTGTCGGAGACTGGAAATCACAATCAACGTTTAACAACGTTACGACTCTCGTCGTAATGATAATGTCATTGCAAAGGATTGGTGAAAATGACATGCCAAAGCATTGATGAAAATGACATGCCAAAGCATTGGTGTAAATGACATGCTTAGGATCCAAAAATGAATAGCATCTTTTGGGGTCCACGCTCATATTAAATTCATCGATGAAGATGCTAAAAAAGACATGCCAGCTCACTTGCACCAATGATTGAATGGCATCTTTGGCATCGAACATTTTGCTGGGTAATTTTGTCCATACCAACGAAAATTTTTATGTTATTTTGCTGAATTCACAATTGTGTTGGTTTCCCTTGGCGCAATATGTAGTACCGGTCAAATTGTGATTGAAATTTCATAGGCGCATGTTTTAAGAAATCCATTTTGAATTCACATGACAGTTTATTGTGGGTGCCACCGTGGTGCAATGGTATACACACCCGCCTTGCACGCAGAAGGTCGTGTGGTCGATTCCCCGGCTAGGCAATATCAGATTTTCAACGGTGGGAAAAATACCCCTCAGTAATTTTGGCGACATTTCCTGAGTATTTCAGCCATGTAAAACTTCTCTACAAGTGATGTCTTAGGACACGCCTTTCGGACTCGGCGATAAACTGTAGGTCCCATATCATTGAGCTAATATGAATCGGGATGCACTCATTGATATAAGAGAAGTCTCCCTTGTCCCGCCTGGGATGTTTGTGGAACAATTATTATTATTATGACACTTTATTGTATAATTTGGCAGTGACCTTTTTGAGTCAATTTTCAGTTGTAGGTCCAATTTTAATATTATTTGTGGCTTGTCGATTTTATGGATTCTTTGATTTGCGAAATACTCGCTTCCCTGTATATATCCTCAGTTCATTTTCATAAAAGTGCACCCTTTATTCGTAATGTCCAGAACATCCATAGAACAACAGAACAAACTTAAATTACTATAAAATTGACAAAAACTAACTTTCCCTGAAACTGAAAAAACAATGTTTCTGCATAGTATTTTGTGGACTCCTAGACTTGACTTCATGCTGTTTATCTTTTAATATTCCAGGACTTTTGTTGGCAATTGTGTCCATTTGTTATTCCGCATGGCATGTTTGTCCTTTTTTAGACTTTTGAAAAAGTTGTTAGTTTTTTTTCGAAATGGGTCGAAGACTAATGAACAAAACCGAAAATGTGTACAAATAAACTAAGAGATTAGTCGATAAAATATTTCGCATAGACTTTCTTGATGACAATATTTCTATAAAGAAACAAGTAAAAAGTCGTTAAGTTCGGCCGGGTTGAACTTTTTATACCCTCCACCATAAAATAGTCTTAATTAAAATGGAATAATTAGGGTCCTTTCACAATTTTAGGTGGAACAACTTTTCGACAATGGATAGACGCCTACTGTCTCCCACTATTGCTTAAATTACACTGTGAACACAAATGTTGGGGCAGAGATAATTCCTTTTGGAGATGAAAGCCCTTGGTGTGTGTACATTAAAACCCCGAAGGACAGATGCGCCGTGAGTCGAACTTCCGCGTTATGGCGTGATGAAATTTTTTCAAGAGACCCTGTAAGCCATCATGAATTAGCATTATATCTTTGTTTTTTGTTTTTGTAGAGCACTTAAGCAACAGTGAACAAAGATATAAAGCTAATTCCGGATGGCCCACAGGGTCTCAACAAAAATTTGTCCTTCGGGGTTCATAATATACTCACCAAGGCCTTTCTTCCCCAAGAGTAATTTTCCGTGCCCCAGACTTTCACCTCCATTTTGTTGCACAGTGTTATCTAATCTAATCTAAAAAAAATGTTTTCAGCTAGGTGAAAGGTACCACCTTGGGGCTAAATCAAAGAGTCAACCTATCTTTAAATTTTTTGGAGGACAAGTTTTATAGCTGCAGGGAACTTCAAGAGTCAAATTGAGGGTAGTTTCATCAAAACAATGTAGACCCTCAAAAATGGACCCTTGTTGACGAATTTTAGTGAAGAAATTTCGTGACCACTGAAAATTCCCGAAAATCGGGAGATACAGTTATATAGGGGGATATACCAAAACATGGACTTATATTGACGATTATTTTTGAATAGACAAAATTGTAGCTTAAATTCTCAAAATACCGATCATTACAGCTAGTTTGGTTAAAAATTGCAGCTAAAATTCTCAAAATACCGAAAATTGGGAGGTACCGTTATATGGGGGCTATACCAAAACATGAACCTATGTTGACGATGTTTGGTGGGGATGTTTCATGACCACTGACAACCTCAAATGTCAAATTACAGATAGTTCGGTTAAAAATTGTAGCTAAAATTCTCAAAATACCGAAAATCAGGAGGTGCCGATGTATGGGGGCTATACCAAAACATGGACCTATGTTGACGATGTTTCGTGGAGATGTTTCGTGACAACTGAGAACCTCAAATGTCAAATTGCAGATAGTTCGGTTAAAAATTGTGGCTAAAATTCTCAAAATACCGAAAATCGCGATGTACCGTTATATGGGGACTATACCAAAACATGGACCTATGCCCATATCCTTTGGGATATAAGTTTGTTGATCACTAGGAACCCTAATTGCCAAATTATAGCTAATTCGGTATGCAAATGTGGCGAGGAACGTCAAAATATCTCAAATCCGGAGGTACCGTTATATGGGGGCTATACCAAAAAGTGGACCGATATAGCCCATCTTAGAACAGCACTCTATCTCAATTATTGCGGACGCTAGAGTGATTACAACAGACGGACAGACAGACGAACATGGCTAGATCGTCTTAGAATTTTATCCTGATCAAGAATATATACACTTTATAGGGTCGCAAATGATTAGTTCGATGTGTTACAAACAGAATGACAAACTTATCATACCCTCAATACTATGGTGGAGGGTATAAAAAGTTCTCGTAGTACATAGATAAGCATTTGTTATAGAAATATCTATAACAAGTATTGTGCCTAGAAAAGTTGGAAACATGAGAAACTTTTTGATAAAAATTGTTTCCAATAGGGTAATTAAGACATTAGGAACTAACAATTCGTTTAAAATAGAACCTATTATTACCTATTAAAATAACTTTTCTAAACATTCTCAAATTCTTAACTTAATTTATCAACATACACAAATAAACCAATATGAAACCAAACTCTCCGGTTGTGTTGAAAAATTGTATTGTCAATATTAATTTAAAATATGATTCTCCCACAAAATATTTAAATGTGAGGGGCGATGTACTACGTTGAAACATTGTTGAACTCATATACATATAAATTTACATATTTATGCACGAACTTTTAAAAGTTGATAGAGAATTTAAAGCGCACAAACACAAGCACTGATGTATTTGACCTTAATTACAGGAAATTCTATTCTTGAAGTTTCATAAAATCTTAAAATTTATTAGGTTAAACTTTTACATGTATGGAGGAAATATGGACTGAGCATCCTGTACTTATGCTGTGATATATTATGGTTTAAGAGATTTGTATAGATTGGCTTTATGAAAGCACATGTGTATAACAAAATATTTTATGGAGTGGCGTGGGACCGAAAGAACTAGTAAACAAATGACGTTTTAAATTTAATTGGTAATTAAAACTCAATATATACTAATGTATATATGTATGTGACCCTTTCAGTCGTTGTCTATCACATCAATAATTCCGATGTATGGACATACCCAGAATGGGTTTTGTAAGGGATTTTTGTGCAGCCGTAACTACTCACAAACCCCCTTTCTTCCCCATTATTTTTACAAGGGCATGTCGCACTGAGTTTCTAGTTATTTTATGATGACTAGAATAACTAGTTACTCTGTGGCCACTAGAAGTTGAAAAGTAAGGGGAAAAAATTATATTTTTGAACAGTTGATGTAGAGAATTTGATTTTAATTTCATCACACTTCTTACATTTTTTACTTTATTTTATTTCGCTGTCTGCCCGAATTGAACCCACAAACCCTCTGATTTCTAGTCAAAGACACTTAAATGTGCAGTGCACATATGCACCACGAACTGTTATTTTTTAATTAACAAAAACTAGCGTGCCGACGGTGAGCGTTGAACACACAACCCTAAGATTTATAGTCGGACACACACACACACTGTACCACCGTCCTCATTACTTAGTGAGGAGTAATGTAAGTAGGTTTGCCTTGTAATTTTTTTAAGAAGTAACCCATTACTTTTCAGTTTACTTGTAATGCGAAAAGAAGCTTGTTTACATTACTTTGTCATGGGTTACGTAATGACTAACGGATCCGAATTTTTGCTGGGTACAAACCCTCAAAAAATAAATTGAAAAATATATCCGGAATCTAGACAATGCGTAGAAAAATATGAAACCAAATTAATAGAGATTGAGTACATAAACTGCATACTATAGCAACAACAAAAGAGAAAAACTTATTGTTGGAAAATATTGTTGCAAATATATTTTTTGGTTTGATACGAAAAATTAGAAAAAATATTTGGGAGCTCTCCATCTATTCCAAATCCCATACAATAATTAATGTGTACTGCTAAAACTTCATCTAGAAATATGGTTTACCATCGTGAAAGCTTATTTGCTTACTGTGATAACTTATAAGGATAGGAAATTAAGAGTAATATTGAAATTACAATCATTCAAACAATTTGGAAATTAAAAAACCTGTTATTCGCGAATTGGTTAAAATCATTTGATGCGCATCCGATTTTTGATACAGCGAAATAATCTCTTTCAGTATCTATGCATTTTCTATGTTTCACTCAGCGGCCAACGTGTGCCGTCAGTTGCATCACACTATGCAAGAAGCCTTAAATTGGGTAAAAATCGCGCAATTTGCATACGATTTTGATGCGCAATCGGTTTCAGTAGCACCCATCAAAAATACGTCAATATACACATATTTCAAACAGATTTTTCAAGAACCGCGGATGTGCCTCCACATTCTATTTTTTGTAAAAAAAAACATATTACTCGCGAATCTCTGTAATTTATGACACGCGTTTTCGCAAAATATTATAATCGCGTATAAAGGATTCCATTTACGTATAAAATTTTAAAGAAAATCGCGGTTTAGTACGAGGATTTGTCAACATAATTGTTTGCTGAGTTTCGTATTTTCAGGGTATCTATATCCGCGGTTTTAGTGGATGGAATCGGCTATGTGTGTCCGTCCGTCAGTCCGTCCGTCCGTCTGTCCATCTAAACCTTGTAATCATGCTACAGGTCGCAATTTTCATCGGATCGTCACGAAATTTTGGGTGTTGATAAGGGTCCCAGAGGGGAAGAAGCCTATTGATTTTGGTGATGGTCGGATAATATTTAGGGGTCGGAATGGGCAAAAAACTTATGTGGATAAAAAGACAACGTTTTTTTTCCAAAGCGAGTATCTCAGATTCTATATGGGGTATACCAAAAGCAAAACCTGACAATGAAAGTAGAAGATATCACCTTTCTAATGATGTAAATTAGGTTCTTGTAGGTGGTCAAAGAACGAAGATATCACAATAGTGGCAAATAAACCCCAAATTTTCATGTTTGCGATTTTAGTTATAATGACGAATATCACAGCTTTGGCTGGGGACTTTCCAAAAGCACAGCCCGACTATGAAAGTAGAAGATTCCACCTTTACAATGATGCAAACTAGGTCGGCGTAGGTGACCAAATAGCGGAGATATCACAATAGTCGATAATTCATCCCATTTTTCCATTTTTTTGGAAATCACGCCACAGGCCGCAATTTTGATCGGATAGTCACGAAATTTTGAGAGTTAATGGGGATCTCAAAGAGGAAGAAGACTATTGATTTTGGTAAGGGTCGAATAATACTTAGGCGTCGGAATGGGCAAAAAACATATTTGGATAAAAAGTCAACGTTTTTTTTCCAAAGCTAATATCTCAGCTTCTATAAGGGGTATACCTAAAGCAACTTATGTGGATAAAAAGACAACGTTTTTTTCCAAAGCGAGTATCTCAGATTCTATATGGGGTATACCAAAAGCAAAACCTGAAAATGAAAGTAGAAGATATCACCTTTCTAATGATGTAAATTAGGTTCTTGTAGGTGGTCAAACAACGAAGATATCACAATAGTCGCAAATAAACCCCAAATTTTCATGTTTGCGATTTTAGTTATAATGACGAATATCACAGCTTTGGCTGGGGACTTTCCAAAAGCACAGCCCGACTATTAAAGTAGAAGATTCCACCTTTACAATGATGCAAACTAAGTCGGCGTAGGTGACCAAATTACGGAGATATCGCAATATTCGATAATACATCCCATTTTTCCATTTTTTTGGAAATCACGCTACTGGGCGCAATTTTGATCGGATCGTCACGAAATTCCGAGGGTTAATGAGGGTCTCACAGAGGAAGAAGCCTATTGATTTTGATGATGGTCGGATAATATTTAGGGGTCGGAATGAGCAAAAACTTTATTTGGAGAAAAAGTCAATATATATAAAATATCACCTTTACAACAATGTAACGTAGGTTGTCGTAGGTGGTCTAACAACGAAGATATCGCAATAGTCGCTAATAAAACCCAACTTCTCATTTTTGCGATTTTAATAATAATGACGGATATCACACCTTTGTTGGGGACCTTCTAAAAGCAAAGCCTGACTAAGAAAGTAGAAAATCCCATCTTTGAAATTATGCAAAGTAGGTTTGCGTAGGTAGTCAACTAATAGAGATATCGCAATAGTCGTTAATGCATCCCTTTTTTCCACTTTTTCTGCAATCACACTATAGGTCGGAATTTTGATCGGATCATCACGAAATTTTCTCACAGAGATAGAAGCCTATTGATGTTGGTGATGTCGACAGTAGTCAAATATAAAATTAAATATTAATTATTTTGGTTCAGTTCGCCTTAAGTCATTTGCTGTAAGGGCCAGATAGGTGAAAACTTTCGTATCTCCATAAAAGAAATGTTTTCGAGTGAAAAGATTATTCACATAGGTAGTGGTGTAGGGTATCACATAGTCGGCACCGTACCGACTATAGCCTTTTCTCACTTGTTAATATTATCTTGTTGCGCGTCCGAATTATTAAAAAATCAAAAAACCCCGAAATTCCGGCTTCAAAATGTCAGCATCAATTTTAGGTGGATGCAGTGGATATATCGAAAAATGATACACCAGCATCATATTGCCCATGAAGTATTCTTTGAGTCTTTTGTCTATAAAATGTAAGGTTAAGCCAGAAATCGGAAGGGAGCATAAAAAACTTGTTGGCTTCAACCCATTTTTACCTATTTTTCTACATTGATGCCAACACAGCTTCCACGTAAATTAATTTTAATGGTCGTCATTATGGGATTCCTCCTAAAACACATCATTTTAAAGAATGTACATATATCATACTACATAGAATATGTTGACAGTTCGCGAATTCTGAATGGGTGAAACTCGGTTTCATCGATAGTAAAACATTTTTGGTTTTCGCCATATTTACTTTAAATATAAATAATTTTATTTAGAATTATCACAATTTTATTTTATTATTCACAATTTTATGCAGTATGGGTTATATTTGCTTTATTAATGAAAATGTATGTATGTATATATGAGCAAAAATCTTTTAATGGAGGGTCATTTCTTATGATTGTGGCTTTACGAATAACACTTGAAAATACAAGTTAAATATTTAGTCAAACACACAAAAATTTGAGTTACTTAGGTATAATTTGAAATTAAATATAAAAGAGAGAGCGATTTAAATCTTATTGTCTTATCTATAAGAATTTTTATAAAATCTCAATGATTCAGAATACGGTTTTACTGGCAAAAATTCTAAGATTATCTTAAATTCGACTCAAATTCGAAGGCGGACTATATACTCCTTGGTTATCTCTCTCACTAAAATTGGACAAGTTTGTGCTTAAACCTAGTCTAAGACCATATCTCCAATTGGATAGCACATACTTCTCGTGGAAAGATATTTTTAACAACATTTACCAATCATAAATGCATATTTCCCTAAATATGAGCGAAAATAGCTAAAATGGCATAAAGAAAATGGAAATAACACAAAACTTAAAATTATGAAAGTTGTATGTAGAACAACTATTCAAATATATTTGAGAGGTATTTGACAAAAAAAATGGAATATACATGGGACAAGAGTGTTTTTCAATGTACCTTTTCCTCTTTTATGCCTTTCTGGAAACAATTCAAAAGTGATATAACAACACTTAAAGTTTATAAATATGTAATTTTAAGTAGATGTATTTAAAGAAATTTTAAAAATTAATTATTCGAATATTTTTTCAATATAGAAAACATCTCTCCATTTTTTTTACATGGCCAGTTATATTCGAAAAATATAATTGTATAAAAACATACTTTTTTATACCCTCAACCATAGTATGGAGGGTATATTAAGTTTGTTTTTCCGTTTGTAACGCATTGAAATACTCATTTGCGACCCTATAAAGTATATATATTCTTGATCAGGGTAAAATTCTAAGTCGATCTGAGCACGTCCGTCCGTCCGTCCGTCCGTCTGTGGTAATCACTCTAGCATCCACAAAAATAGAGATAGGACGCTGAAATTGGGAAAATGCGTCTTTTGTTTGCAGGCAGGTCAAGTTCGATGATGGGCTATATCGGTCCACGTTTTGGTATAGCCCCCATATAACGGTACCCCCCGATTTACGGTATTTTGACGTTTTTAGCCACATTTTCAGACCGATGTAGCTATAATTTGACATTTAGGGTTCTTAAGTGTCAACAAACATATATAACAAAACTTGTGGACATAGGTCCACGTTTTGGTATAGCCCCCATATAACGGTACCCCCGATTTGCGGTATTTTGACGTTTTTAGCTACATTTTTAGACCGATTTAGCTATAATTTGAAATTTAGGGTTCTTAAGTATCAATAAACTTATATAACAAAAGCTGTGGACATAGGTCCACGTTTTGGTATAGCCCCCATATAACGGTACCCCCCGATATACGGTATTTTGACGTTTTTAGCTACATTATCAGACCGATGTAGCTATAATTTGACATTTAGGGTTCTTAAGTGTTAATAAACATATAAATTAGAAGTTGTGGACATAGGTCCACGTTTTGGTATAGCCCCCATATAACGGTACCCCCCGATTTACGGTATTTTGACGGGTTTAGCTACATTTTCAGACCGATTTAGCTATAATTTGACATTTGGGGTTCTTAAAAAACAATAAACTTATATAACAAAAGTTGTGGACATAGGTCCACGTATTGGTATAGCCCCCATATAACGGTACCCCCCGATTTACGGTATTTTGACGGGTTTAGCTACATTTTCAGACCGATTTAGCTATAATTTGACATTTAGGGTTCTTAAAAGTCAATAAACTTATATAACAAAAGTTGTAGATGTATTTAAAGAAATTTTAAAAATTAATTATTCGAATATTTTTTCAATATAGAAAACATCTCTCCATTTTTTTTACATGGCCAGTTATATTCGAAAAATATAATTGTATAAAAACATACTTTTTTATACCCTCCACCATAGTATGGAGGGTATATTAAGTTTGTTTTTCCGTTTGTAACGCATTGAAATACTCATTTGCGACCCTATAAAGTATATATATTCTTGATCAGGGTAAAATTCTAAGTCGATCTGAGCACGTCCGTCCGTCCGTCTGTGGTAATCACTCTAGCATCCACAAAAATAGAGATAGGACGCTAAAATTTTGGGAAAATGCGTCTTTTGTTTGCAGGCAGGTCAAGTTCGATGATGGGCTATATCGGTCCACGTTTTGGTATAGCCCCCATATAACGGTACCCCCCAATTTACGGTATTTTGACGTTTTTAGCTACATTTTCAGACCGATGTAGCTATAATTTGAAATTTAGGGTTCTTAAGTATCAATAAACTTATATAACAAAAGCTGTGGACATAGGTCCACGTTTTGGTATAGCCCCCATATAACGGTACCCCCCGATATACGGTATTTTGACGTTTTTAGCTACATTATCAGACCGATGTAGCTATAATTTGACATTTAGGGTTCTTAAGTGTTAATAAACATATAAATTAGAAGTTGTGGACATAGGTCCACGTTTTGGTATAGCCCCCATATAACGGTACCCCCCGTTTTGCGGTATTTTGACGTTTTTAGCTACATTTTCAGACCGATGTAGCTATAATTTGACATTTGGGGTTCTTAAAAAACAATAAACTTATATAACAAAAGTTGTGGACATAGGTCCACGTATTGGTATAGCCCCCATATAACGGTACCCCCCGATTTACGGTATTTTGACGGGTTTAGCTACATTTTCAAACCGATTTAGCTATAATTTGACATTTAGGGTTCTTAAAAGTCAATAAACTTATATAACAAAAGTTGTGGACATAGGACCACGTATTGGTATAGCCCCCATATAACGGTACCCCCGATTTACGGTATTTTGACGGGTTTAGCTACATTTTCAGACCGATTTAGCTATAGTTTGACATTTGAAGTTCTTAAATGTCAATACACTTATGTGACAAAACTTGTGGACATAGGTCCACGTTTTGGTATAGCCCCCATATAGCGGTACCCCCCGACTTACGGTATTTTGACGTTTTTAGCTACATTTTCACACCGATATAGCTATAATTTGACATTTAGGGTTCTTAAGTGTAACTAAACTTATATAACAGAAGTTGTGGACCCAGGTCCAAGTTTTGGTATAGCCCCCATATACCGATATAGCTATAATTTGACATTTAGGGTTCTTAAGTGTAACTAAACTTATATAACAGAAGTTGCGGACCTAGGTCCAAGTTTTGGTATAGCCCCCATATAACGGTACCCCCGATTTACGGCATTTTGACGTTTTTATCTACATTTTCAGACCGATTTAGCTATCAATTGACATTTAGGGTTCTTAAATGTCAATAAACTTATATAACTAGTGGACATAGGTCCATGTTTTGGAATAGCCCCCATATAACGTTACCGCCCGATTTCAGGTATTTTGAGAATTTTACCAACAAGTTTTAACCGAATTATCTGTAATTTGAACATTTGACATTTGAAATTCTTAGTGGTCACCACACTTCTCCACCAAAAATTGTCAAGAAACCCCCCCATGTAACGGTACCTCCCGATTTTCAGTAATTTGATGATTTTAGCTACAATATTAAACCAAACAAGCAGTAATTTTACATTTGAAGTTCTTAGTGGTCACAACACCTCTCCATCAAAAATTGTCAACATAGGTCCATGTTCGGATATAGCTCCCATGTAACGGTACCTCCCAATTTTCAGTAATTTAACAATTTTAGCTACAATTTTTAACAGAACTAACTGTAATTTGACATTTAAAGGTTGTAGTGGTCACCACACATCTGCATCAACAATTTTCAACATAGCCCCAATATAACGATACTTCCCTATTTTCGGTACTTTGAGGATTTTACTTAAAATGTTTAACCGAACGTAGTTCCATGTTTTTGTATAGCCCCAAAACAAACCTCCCGATTTTCCGTACCTTAGCTTTATTTTTTGGACGAACTTTCTGTAATTTGAAATTTAAAAGTCAACAAAAATTCTGCAACAAACATTTTTCATTTAAGTTCATATTTTCGTATAGCCCAGATACCTCCGAACTAGCTGTTAATGGCATTTGAAGTTCACACGTTATGTACCGATTTTCCATATTTTGAGGATTCTAGCTAAATTTTTTAACCGAGTTAGGAGTTATTTGACATTAAAGGCTCCCATCAAAAACTGTCAACATAGGCCCATGTTTTATTATAACCCCTATATAACAGTACCTCCCAATTTCTAGCCCACCAAAAATTGTCAACAGTTAGATATAGGCACCATAAAAAAGGGCCTCCCGAATGAAGAAGTACGTTAATGCTTTTTTACTTGTTATAAGATAAACTATATTTTTGGTGAAGCATAACATTTTTAAGGGTGTAACATTTTTACGAATATGTTTGGCACCTGTTATCGTTAACAAATCTTCATATTTCTCCAACATTCCAGCCATAAGGAAATCTTCTCGGCACACATACGAGTGAATATGAAAAACTTTCATTCATTAAACTCAACTTAAAACTTTCTCAAGGATTTTGCATGCAGATGACAATTGCAACGAATGTTGTTGGCGATGCTTGTTATGAAAGTACTACCAATTCATTTTAAAATTTATATCTGATATGCTGTTGTAGGGGAAGGAATTGCTGCTGAAGAAAAGAGAACGAAGTGAATATTTTAAAAAATTTATCATTCTCTTGCCAACTTGATTGCAAATAAATGAATTTTAGTGTTTGATTTTCTATTTCTATTTCTACTACGGAATGTAAAAGTCTTGAACCCTAAGTATATACAACACCGGAAATAGGTTCATACCGAACACTCATTAAGCTGAAAATAAAATCTCTCTTGCTGGGATTTCATCATACCTATTTAATTGTCGCCTTACTAATTGAATTCTAACAAACATGTCCACAAAAAAGTTGAGTGCTATTATAAATGAATACAACTATACATATTTTGGTACTTTTGTTGTTTATCCAAGCATTTTCTAATATCTCTACACGCAGAAAAATTTATGTTAGAAATATGTTTGGATCCAAACAAATATATGTTTGGGACCGGTTGCAAACAAATTAATGTTTGGATCCAAACATAATATGTTTGGGTCCAAACAAATATATGTTTGCAACATTTTGTAACATATCTCAATTTGATATGTTTGGGTACCAACATATTTTTTATGTTAGAACATTTTTTTCATGGGTGGAGAGAGGATGTTTGTCAACGAGAGTAATAACAGTGCTCTCGCGGCTGTGTATTGCTGTTTTATAATGAAGAGTTGTGTGTATTGTATAATAGAAGACGTAGAAGCGAAGAAGGGGGCTTTGGTGGCGTGTATGCGACAAACTCGTGGGTTTCTCTTTTTGTTGTTGTTAACCAACTTAGGATGAGAAGAAGAAAAGAAGAAATGATATGAATTATATTTTATTTCTTTCTTCAGTGTTTTAGATGCCTTTGTAGAGTCGAGACGGTAAAGTGAGTGAATAAATCAGTGTTTTGTGTTTTCTTAAAGAAATTGTGCTTTTTAGTAAAGTAAATGCCCAATACATTTTATAATTGAATCGGAAAGTTGAATGGAATTATTTTATTGGACAAGGAAGAAATCGCAGTTAATATTGGTAATTACATACATACTAATGTGTATCTGAAATATGGCATATCCATATTTATTTATTACATTACATATTCATTTGATTCTAGATGCCGATTCCCCGCTGATGATTTCAACTATGAGGACAATTTGTTTTATTTCACAACAAAGGAGAAGCGTTCAACTACGTTTCTATATATTTTTCCTTTTTAAAGTGTGACTATTTACAAATTATTTCAATCAGTTTTTCTTTTATTAAATTGTGTTATGTATTTCTTTGGAATTTTGTATGTACCTATGTGTTTGTTGTTCTTTTGCCTTCCAATAAACAACCTCAACATTTGTGTGTATACTATGGAGATAGCCAGTGAGTTCTTACTGAGAGCAAGTGAGCACATATTTTAAAGTGTTTTACATTGAATTTTACGCTCCCTTGCTCTTAGTAAGCGCTCACTGGTGCATGTGTTTGTTTTTTTTTGTGCCTTTTGGGTTTGTATTTTTTTGCACCCAAACATATAAATTGTTTGCACCGAAACATAAAATTGTTTCCACCCAAACATAAAATTGTTTGCACCCAAACATAAATATCTTTGCACCCAAACATATATATGTTTGCACCCAAACATATATTTGTTTCCACCCAAACATATATTTGTTTCCACCCAAACATATATTTGTTTGCAGACCGAAACATATATTATGTTTGGGACTGTTGCAAACATATATATGTTTGCTGCAAAATATGTTTGGGACATATGTTAGAGAGGCCGATTTTTTTTTGCGTGTACCATTAAATATATTAAAAAACTTTTTTTATTTATTTTGGGTGAAAACTTTGGAACCAATTGTTGTTACATATATTTAAGATGAAAACTTTAATGAAAATTGACAGTTCTTTACGTGAGCAGAGTAGTCTTGTATTGAAATTACTCAATAATGGATAAAGGATATATGCATTGGTTTTTTCATAAATACGAGTAATACGAGCGTTGTTTTCGTTTTTATTTTAGAGAAATTCCCAATACTGCTAACTAATATCATCTTAAATATTTAATAAAATTGTAACCAAATGCTAATTACAGATTTGTTGTAATTTGAGTCTGGCGAAATTATTTAAAGTTTGGACATTTATCATTGGCTTGTTCCGTAAGTCCAAAATGTAGTAGTTAAGTTTTAACAAGAAAGTTTATGGTCAGTTATCGTAAATTTATGACCATCTTCAACTTAATGATAATAAACGTGAAACAAATTGGTTTTTCATACATAATTGTTGTTTACACACAGTTTTTCTCTCACACATTTCATTAACTTTCCACTACTCTATCTTTTCTTGCTGTAACACATAATTGAAATTGCAACTTTATACTAATGCCCTTAGTACACATGCATTAACTGGAACACGAATTTTCATTTCCTACAATTTCGTACAGGAACTCTTATATTTATTTATGTACTCTCTATTGCCGGCCATGACTTCCACACACGCAGAAAAATATATATATTAGAAATATGTTTGGATCCAAACAAGCATTTGTTTGGGACTAATTGCAAACAAATATATGTTTAAAACTAATTGCAAACATAATTTGTTTGTGTCCAAATATATGTTTGCAACATTTTGTAACATATCTCAATTTTATATGTTTGGGTACCAACATATTTTTTATGTTAGAACATATTTTTTATGGGTGGAGAGGTTTTTTTGTCAAAGAGAGTAACAACAGAGCTCTCGCAGCTGCGGAATGCTGATTTATAATAAAGAGCTGTGTGCATGTTGTACTACGAAACGCAGATGTTTTGTGTGTGTATGCGTAAAACATGTGTGTTTCGTGCTTTGTTGTTAACCAACGTAGCAAGCGAAGAGGAAAAGAAAAAAATGGTATTAATTATGTTGGTTTTTTTCTTCAGTGTTCTAGAGACAATCGTTGAGTAAAGACGGTAAAGTGAGTAAATAAATCAGTGGTATGTCTTTTCTTAAAGAAATTGTGTTTCTTAGTAAATTAAATGCCCAATACATTTTATAATTGAATTAAAAGGTGAATGGAAATATTTTATTGGACAAGGAAGAAATCGCATTTAATATTGGTAATTGCATCAATACATTTTTCATATACATACTTACATACATATGTATATTTGAAATACGGATGTACTTATTTATTACATTATATAATCATTTGATTCCAGATGCCGAATTCCGCTTATGATTTGAACTTTGAAGAAAATGTGTTTTATTTCACAACTAAGGAGAAGCATTCAACGATGTTTCTATATAATTTTTTCTTTTTAAAAGTGTGACTTTTTATAAATTACTAGCAAAATGCCCGCTACTTCGTAAGCGGAAAAGGAATAATATACAAATAAACAATATTTAATATGGAGAACACTGAAAATTTTGATGTACTAATACCTATTTGAATCGATATTTAATTTCTTTCAAGTGCTGCTCGAATACGTTTTGTTCGAATTTGAAAAAAAAGACCTCTACACTTCGACAGCGGCCTGCATTTTAAATTCCAGTCCAAGTTTTATTAGAACGGTATGGGTATTTTGAAAATTTTATCCACATTTTCCAACCGAATTTTGGAATTTGTGATATCAAAATGTAGAAAACCATTATTCAGAAGATGTTACCCTATATAACAGTCAATTTTTGAGACATGTTATTTTAGGCATTTTTTTCTCAGGATGTAAAAACCTTCTTGTAAAACATTAGCCACATAGATCTACCTTTTCAGATGAACTTACTATAACGTTTAGAATAGACAACAAAGATAAAAACAATTTTGTTGAAAAGGTACGTTTGATTTTTTGATTTCAGTACATTATTTAGAAACGGAATTCGTGTTAACCTAGAATCAATAGAACATTATTCAGTACAGTTTTTAAAATCCAGGACCTTAGCTCAAATGTTACAGTTTTAGCTCTACTTGTTCACCCAATGTCAATGGTATTACATATAGAAACTTTTCATACATTTAAAGGCGGATTTAAATAAACATTCTGATAAAATCTCAACAGTTATTCTCATAACAAATTTCATTTAACGATTCACCCAATACCAGTGTTTCAATATTTAGTATTATTTAATACTTCTAGTACACTTATTGTACGACCACCTCTATCAATGAACCTGACAAATCAATAATATATCAGAATTTCACTTCTATTCCTTAGCCCAATACCAAATTTATTGCAATTTTGTACTTTTCACGCACTAATGATATAATTCCATCGTCATTGCTACACCCAATGTCAAATTTAATAGCATTTAGTACATTTCGTATTTCTCAATAAATCATCCAGCCCTCAGCCTAATTTTAGAATTTGTATTTATTTAAAAAAATCCGTATCTAAACACCAACACAATCCCTCATACAACAATTCGAAATTCCACCTATATTCTATCATGCAACACCAAACTGGTACCAAATTTAGTACTTATAGTACGTATAAGTTTAAAAAAATACTTCCTTTTATCCAAAACTATATCCCAACCGCGATTTAGTATTTTTCGTATACATTAGTACGAATTTACAAAACTTCCTCTCTATCTCCACTCAAAACGTCAACTGCTATACTAATACCGAATTTCATAATTTCAGCTCTACCCCTTTACACAATAACAATTTGGACCAAATTCTGTGCCATTTAGTAATTTTCATACACTTATTCTACGTATATCCACAACCACATCCATATCTCAACCATACACACCAACAGCGGCTATAATACCAAATTTCCGAATTCCACCTATATTAATAATAACGTTAGTACTTTTCGTATGAAAGTACGAATTTCAATAACTATCTCCAACAGTTATTGCGAATTTCAGGATTCCAAATCTAAATTGTACCAAATTTAGTACCATTTATTACTTTTCGTACCCATAAATACGAGTTTCCAAAACTTCCTCAATCGCACACTCCAACAGTAACCTTAACTCGAAATTTCCAAATATCAAATGTACCAAATTAAGTACCATTTAGTACTTTCCGTACCCATAAGTACGAATTTCCAAACTACCTCAATCCTACACTTCATAAGTAATCTTAATTCCAAATTTCAGGATTCCAGCTCTATCCGTCCACCTAAATTTAAATTGTACCATATTTAGTACCATTTAGTACTTTCCGTACCCATAAGTACGAATTTCCAAGACTAAGTCAATCCTACAATCCAACAGTAATCTTAATTCCAAATTTCAATATCCCAGCTCTATTCGTTCCCCCAAATCCAAATTGTACCAAATTTAGTACTTTTCGTACCCATAAGTACGAATTTCCAAAACTTCCTCAATCCTACACTCCAACAGTAACCTTAATTCGAAATTTCAGGATTCCAACTCTATCCGTTCACCCAAATATAAATTGTACGAAATTTAGTACATTTTGTACTTTCCGTACCCATAAGTGTGAATTTCGAAAACTACCTCAATCCTACACTCCATCAGTAATCTTAATTCCAAATTTCAATATGCCAACTCTATCCGTTCATTTAAATTTAAATTGTACTAAATTTAGTACTCTCCGTACCCATAAGTACGAATTCCAAATTTCAGGATTCCAGCTCTATCCGTTCACCCAAATCCAATTTGTACCAAATTTAATACCGTTTACTACTTTTCGTACCCATAAGTAAGAATTTCGAAAACTACCTCAATCCTTCACTCCATCAGTAATCTTAATTCCAAATTTCAGGTTTCCATGTCTATCTAAATCCAAACTTTACCAAATTTGGTACCATTTCGTACTTTTCGTACACATAAGTATGAATTTCCAAAACCACCCCCATATCTCAATCGCTTCAGCTTTCTAGCTTCAGCGGTTTCGTCTGGGCGATGATATGTCAGTCACTCACTCAGTCACTCTTTTATATATCGACGCCTCCAAACAATAGTAAGTCGACTTAGCATGTTTCCAAGTTCTTTACATTTTTATATTTAACGTCCTTTAACTTAAATTCTGTCAAATTTTGGTAATAATCGGACAATCCGAACAGAAGTTATAAACAAATATTTACTTAGAATAGTACTGAAGGTCAAAAAAAATAACTAACTTTTAGAGCTTCTTTGGAATTTTTATGTACCTATGTACCTGAAAACGCCAATTGTGGGTGTTCTCACTAGAAAGAAGGGCGGTTGGGTTTCTGCTGTGAGCCTCGAAAATATTTCAGTATTGGAAATATTTTCCTCAAGATTCATCCACCAAGAAATGTAGAAATGGAAAAAAGGAAAGAAAAATGCAATGTGTTAGAACTTTGGAATAGAACAATAATGGTTCTTTATTGAATTCGTTGAACAGGAACGACCGCTTACCAAGGACAACAGTATTGGTTGATGCTTAGTTAACAAGTGTTTATTATGAAGTAAATTACAATGTAGTTTTAGTAAGAATGTTCAAAGAAAGAAAGTGAGAGCATACAGGTACAATTCTGAACAGAATTAGGGATGCCGATTGCAAGTATTTCGGAACATAGGAAAATGCAAATTAGGGTTGTCGATTGGGGAAATCCGGCGTGAACATCCCGGGCCCCTTGCAGTACCACTGCAATAAAATATGCCTCGGTTGTACCGTGTATTCTCTCATTGCGTAATACAAATTTAAAGAACTATAAAGATTAAAATAAATTAAAAATTTTAACTTAAAACTAAAGAACTTAAAGTAGAAATGCTCTGCCATGGTGCTTCCAAGGTAAAGGGATGAATTACAGCATCAATTGGCAGCTCTCCTTCGGAATATAGCATATGTAGGTGTCTTGAAAGGAAGTTAGTGCTTTGTAGGGAGGAACATACAATAGTGCTTACGAAGTATTGGATGAACAGCAGAACCTTTGGAACATGAACTTGAACCTCGGAAAGAGTACAACAGCATAGGAAATTTAAGTTGGAAAATTGAATATGAACTTTGGAAAACAATGTCCTTGAAACATAATTTCGAATTGGTTGGTCGGAATGAGTACGAAAGTATAGAAAATTGATACTGGAGAAATAAGTGTGGAGTTTTACTGTGTAAATAGTACAACAGTATGGAAAACATTTCTTTGGAAAGGAGTTTTGTAGTTATACTTTGGAAGTAGTACAGCAAGGCGGAAAAATGAATCTGGCAAATGGATGGAATAAATGCCTGGATGATTCTCGGATTGGACAGTGTTTCCACTGGAGCAACACTTACTTTGGAATGACCCAGGTGAGTGGCTACGGACGTACGCATAGCTTTTCGCATATAGAACACAAAAAAGATCGTCGTGTTCGGAACTGGCCGAAAGACGGGAAGATGTACATCGCTAAATGGAGAATAACTGTTATGGTTATGAATCCTGATCCATTCTGGAGTCAGATGATGTACCCGTAAAGCTGGTGGTAAACCCAGACTGGTAAATGATTCGATTGGAGTTGCAGCTTCATCCGAATGTGTACTACAAAACACATCACCCAGAATCTGACTTGCACTAGGATATAGGAACGGAATATTACCAGATAGTTGAAAGAACATGCGAAAAGCCAAGTACGGGTTACAAACCACAAACCTTGTGCCGGTTTGTATCTGGAAATGAATTGCGTCACCTGGGTGGTTGCCATATTGAATTATCTGGAATGGAGTATGATTGGAGTGACGAAATAAGGGTATATGAGTAACGAAGTTGCTTCGGATGAATCTCAATTTTGGAAAATAGTTTGGCAACTTAGAAACCCGCAATAGACTCAACTTTGGAGTCTTATTGCCGAAAATAATGAAATTCCACTTTGGAATCAGTTTGAATATATTTAATGAAATGTTAGCATTTGTGGCGACATTCATTAAGGAGTAATTCTTCTTAGAACAGAGAGGCATGATTGCAAATGTTTCTGTCAATCGAATAAACTTTGGAATTAGTATATCATATTCCGTATAGAGTGAAATATGAATGTTGTCTTTGAAACAGTTGAGTATTCGATCGGATTTAGAATACCCACGGATTGAAAGGTCATTGTGTGGATCAATGTATTTGGAAATTGATCTATCACACTCCATCACGCCAGAAAAATTCATGTTCTGGAACGGAATAAGAAGCCTCTCGGAAGTGGAGGTCTTCTTTGGATTTGAATCATGGAATATAGGAACTTGATGAGTGACACGGGAAGGAAACTCATCCTGGGATGGAACAACGGATGCACAAGAGGACCTCTCGGAAATGGAGGGCCGCTCTAAATCGTAATCACGAAGTACAGGAACTGGATGAGTAACACCGGAAAGAAAATTGGTCCTGGAATGGAAAAATGGATGTGCAAGGAGACCTCTCGGAAGTGGAGGGCTCCTTTGGATTGGAATCAATGAATGCAGGAAGTGGAAAAGGAACACTGCCAGGAAAACTATTCAGGAACAAAAGATTGGATGTACAAAGAAACCTCTCGGAAGTGGAGGGTTCCTTGGGATTGGACCAAATAAGTGTAGGAACTGGAGAAGAAACATCGGAATACACATCTTTCACCAAATCAGAGCCTACGAGAGCACCTTCGGAATTTGAAATATATGTTTGAATGCCTCCACTTGAAGAAGTGGACTGTATTGGAGAATCAAAAATTTCAGTGGAGTCGACATTCAAAGCAGGATCGGAACTTGTGATATGTAGGTGACTTGATGAATAGGTGTTACTAGAATCATCATGGAGCATGACATGATGTCGCTTCTGACAGTGGACGCATGTATTCTTGGATAGACAATTTTTCACTCGATGAGTTTTGGAGAAACAGTTGCAGCAAAGACTTAACTGTCTAATCTTTGCCGAACGTGGTCGTGGATCCAAGGAAATAAATGTGGGACACTTTCGGATTGTGTGGGCAGCTGAGGAACATAAGCGACATTTTGGAGTAGAGCATTTGCTCTTAGTAGGAATAGAAATATTTGAAGTGCATGGAATCGTCTCATCTGGAATGCTACTTAAGGCAGATGAGATGCTTGGATTCAAAAAATGTTCCATGGCTTCTTTCAACTTCGCCGAGCATGTGAAATATGTGGTGGAAGCGACTCCGAATTTCTCATGGAAAGAATTTACTTCTAAATGTTCTTCAACACATTCATCAAAGGCGGATTTTATGTCATCCCATGTGGATTCCAACTCGGATATGTGAATTTTAAGTAGATGGACAGAGTTAAGTGGAATAATACCACAATTAACGCCAGAGGAAAATTGTTCAAGACGACTAATGGAACTTAGGAATTTACGAAATGCCATTTTGTGAATGGGTTGGAAAATATTAGAAGGAAGAAATTTTAGGAATAAGATTGAGAACTCCCAAAATCGTATCGGAGGAAGTAAGTAGGAGTAACGATGTCGATATATTATGTGATTTGGAAAAGGAAAAAAGTAATGTTCTCGTTTCCCAATGGAATCTTCGAGTCAGAAATCGTAAAGGTATCTTCGGAATTATTAATCGGTGTGGCTTAAATGGAGAAATATACTAAGATTTGCTGTGATATTGATCAACTTTCCCACAAAGTCGCAAAAATTCAGAATAAATCGGAAGTATTTGAAGAAATTGCGTCTTTATAAGAATTTACTTATATGGAAGGCGCACTCTGCTAGCTGCGGCATGTACTTCAAGACAGAACAAGGGCAGAAAATCGGAAATATCGAAAAAATATCAAAAAATGGATTAAGTGACGATTTTCGAGTTATTGCCTTATTACAGAGCGACCCCTAGAGGAATATGGGTGCACTATAAACAGATGAAATAAGTTGCAAATATGGAAATTCTTTCGAGGATAGTTAGAACAAGTGGGAAAAGCGTTAAGTTCGGTCGGGTCGAACTTTTTATACCCTCCACCACAAATTTCAGCCATTTCGGTGGATTAATGTGGCCACAACCTTCCAAATACCGAAAATCGGGAGTTACCGTTCTATGGGGGCTATATGATGGAGCGGACCTATACCTACGAATTTCTGGGGGGGAAGTTTTATATCCCCAACGAAGACTAAATACCAAATTTCAGCCATCTCGGTGTGATAATGAGGCCAAAACCTTCAAAATACCGAAAATCGGGAGATATCGTCCTATGGGGGCTATATCAAAAAGTGGACCTATATAAACATTTTATGGTCGAAATGTTTCTTAGCCTCTGGAAACACAAAATACAAAGTTGCAACCGATTCTGTTGTCAAATGGGACTAATACATTTAAAATATATTAAAATGACGCGTACTTTATATGGGGCGTTATAAAGGGGCTATACCAAAACGTGGACCTATATAAACCAACTTTGGTAGGAATGTTTTTTGGCCTCTGGAGACACAAAATACCAAATTACAACCCATTCGGTGGTAAAATGGGACAAATATCTTAAAAATTCCTTAAAACGACGACGCGTCACGCGTCATTTTGTATGGGGGCTATACGAAAGCGTGGACCTACATAGCCCACTTTCAATACCAAAAGTCCTACGTACAAATAATAGATTTTCCCAAAATTTCATCCACCTACGTCAATCCGTTCAAACGCTAGAGTGATTTCCACAGACGGACAGACGGACGGACATGGCTATGTCGATGTAGAATTGCACGCTGATCAAGAATATATATAGTTTGTGGGGTCTACAATTATTATTTCGAGTAGTTACAAACGTAGTGACAAACTTAATATACCCCCATCCTATGGTGGAGGGTATAAAAATGTGGAAAAGAAAGCTTTTCAAGTTATTTTCGTATATATTGAGCGCCACCTAGCGGATGGGTGGAACACTAGAGGTAAGGAATAAATGGGAATGTTGATGGTGCCGATAAAATAGCGAAAATCCCGGAAAATTTGGAAAAAATATTGAAAAAGAGAATTGTTCAGCTATTTTAAGTATATGGAAAGCGACTCCTAGCGGAGCTACGCGATACTATGAACTCGAAACAGGAAACTCGGTCGATGATATTGAAGAATTTTCTGAAGAAATACTAAGATTCCCAAAAAAGTAGGAAAATAGTGGGGAAATGGGCTCTTTGGATGTATTTCCTTGTTGGCAGGGCGACACCTAACGGCGGAAAAAGACACTATAGGTGACGGTGAGTGGTGGAAATGGACAACAACGCCAAACCGATCCGAAATAATACCGAAAACCACAAAAAAAAAATCCGAAAATGATGGAAAACACAATGATTTTCAGCTATTTCACTATATAAGTAGCGCCCTCTAGCGACAATACGGTACACTATATGTCGGAAGGAAGAAAGTATCTCGATACCTCACTGTCGTATATATATGCCAATATACAATAATCTATATGTGTCACAAACAAGTTATACTGCGACCATATAAACGGGCATGCTGTAGGGTGTACGTGTTGGCGAGGAGAACAGCAGTGAGAACGTTTTGATCACTGTTGAGTGAAACCACAAAATAGATCACTGAACGAACAAATGACTTGACAATAACCAACGAGAAAGAATATGTATGTGTGTTTATACGCGGATCAGTAGTTATGTTGTTGGAGAGACTGGTCAGCAGTGGATATTTCTCTAACAACAACAACTGCAGTGGAATAGAATGATGCTGGATAATATGTACAAACACACAAACCAATATACATAAATGGATAGGAATATTCTCGCGGCAAAATTAAAGGAAAAAGTGCAAAGAAGAAAACACACTGTCGCGAGTCGAAAATTAAATCGATGAATGAAAAATAATTAAATAAAATTGAAATAGTAGAATTGAATTTAATAAAATTATTATTTCAATAGGAAAAAATAATAATTTTCGAACCAATTAAAATGAACCAATTAATTGGGAATTGAAATAATAATTAAATGTTGGATTTTAATTACACGAAACTGAGTTGAATTTTTGGAGAAATTTGGAAGATGAATACAGAACACTGTGCGCGAAATAAAATTGAAAAATCAAATTGCCGACGGCAAAACGCACTTGAACTTTGGACTTGAAATTATCACTTTTTGTATGCACTATTGTTTGTTTCACTTTAGGGAACTGGATACACAAAGCACAAACTTACCTTTTTATCGATGAAATATGAAGATGAAAATGAATGCAGATGAAAGTAAGGATGGACTTGATGAAATCTCAGCAACAAAAACTCGCAATCCGGCTCGATTAGGACCAAAATGAAAACGCCAATTGTGGGTGTTCTCACTAGAAAGAAAGGCGGTTGGGTTTCTGCTGTAAGCCTCGAAAATATTTCAGTATTGGAAATATTTTCCTCAAGATTCATCCACCAAGAAATGTAGAAATGGAAAAAAGGAAAGAAAAATGCAATGTGTTAGAACTTTGGAATAGAACAATAATGGTTCTTTATTGAATTCGTTGAACAGGAACGACCGCTTACCAAGGACAACAGTATTGGTTGATGCTTAGTTAACAAGTGTTTATTATGAAGTAAATTACAATGTAGTTTTAGTAAGAATGTTCAAAGAGAGAAAATGAGAGCATACAGGTACAATTCTGAACAGAATTAGGGATGCCGATTGCAAGTATTTCGGAACATAGGAAAATGCAAATTAGGGTTGTCGATTGGGGAAATCCGGCGTGAACAGTACCTATGCCTTTCAATAAACCGCCACCATTTATAAATGTGGGTATATATTTGAGTTAGCCAGTGAGCGCTTACTCAGAGCAAATGGTGTGCAAATGTGTTTCACATTGATATTTACGCTCCCTTGCTCTCAGAAAGCGCCCACTGGTGCATGTGTTTTTTTTTTTTTGTGGCATTTGGGTTTGTTTGCACCCAAACATATAATTTGTTTGCACCCAAACATATAATTTGTTTGAAACATAAACCGCCACCATTTATAAATGTGGGTATATATTTGAGTTAGCCAGTGAGCGCTTACTGAGAGCAAATGATGTGCAAATGTGTTTCACATTGATATTTACGCTCCCTTGCTCTCAGAAAGCGCCCACTGGTGCATGTGTTTTTTTTTTTGTGGCATTTGGGTTTGTTTGCACCCAAACATATAATTTGTTTGCACCCAAACATATAATTTGTTTGAAACATATGTTATGTTTTGGACTGCTTGCAAACAATTATATGTTTGCTGCAAAATATGTTTGGGACATATGTTAGAGAGGCCTTTTTTTCCGTATGCAGTTTATCTTATCTTCATTTCGTTGCGTATTCCTGACATCGCAACGTTTTCCTGTGTGGGAACGTTTTTTGTTTGTATTTTGATTGCAAAGAGGACTTTAAACTTTACATAAACAGCAGGCATGAAAAGCAAGAAATTTTAATGGTCAGTTGTTGTTATTATTGTTAAATGGCGCTAATGTTTGTATGTTACGATAAATGTCCTTTTTAGCGTGATGCCTTAAAATACAACCTAAGTTAGCGGAGCCTAAAACCTAGTACCTTGGCCATCTTGCGTTCAGAAGGTCTGCGGTTCAATCCCTGAGCAGAACATCAAATAGTTCGGCGATGGAAAATCTTCTCAGGGTAATGAATGGGACATTTTCTGAGTATTTCTCCAATGAAAAACTTCCCTACAAGTGGTGTCATGAGTAGACAGCGGAATTTTATGCAACCCCTATTTTTGGTCCGATTCATGTCAAATTTTGAGACTGGGCATATTTTTGGCTTCTGATTACATTGCAATCGAAACATATGACATATGCAAAATTATGCAAAATGCATATGCATTTTACATATTTTCTTATGCAACAAATATTTCAATAATTGGTACACAAATGTTTGTGTGTACAATTTTTCTGTTTAAAATTCTCTTCAGACAAGTCAATAAAATAGAGAAATGTATAACCACAGCCCCAACCTACAAAATACCGAAAATCGGGAGGTATCACTCTATGGGGGCTATATGAAGGCCTGAACCTAAAAAATTTGGAAAAATTTTTACCCCCAAGGAAGACCTAATACCAAATTTCAGCCATTTCGGAGGGATATTAAATCCACAACCTTCAAAATACCGAAAATCGGTAGGTACCGTTCTATGGGGGCTATATGAAGACGTGGACCTATGTAAAGTTGTAAAGTTGCATGCCCCTAACGAAGACTTAATAACAAATTTCAGCCATTTCGGAGGGATATTTAGACCACAAATCCTTGAATATATTTTTGCATATGGTTTTGCATATGCGCATTTTATGCAGATATGTATAAATATGTCAAAATATGCACGATATGCAGAATATGCAAAATATCCAAAAATTTCTGGGCCTAATTCTTTTTATTTTGTAATAAAACGAGTTTCTGTCTAATCAGATTTTCTCTACGACCATCCTAACCATATATGCATTTGCATAGGATTCCGCTGTCTAGTCATGAGACAAGCCGTTCGGTCTCGGCGATGGTATTGAGGTAATATGAATCGGCGCGCACTCATTGATATGAGAAATGTCTCCCTTGTCCCTTCATGGATTTTGTGGGAACACATATGTATATGTATGTATAAAGAA
This sequence comes from Musca autumnalis, assembly GCF_047663935.1. Lineage (NCBI taxonomy): Eukaryota > Metazoa > Arthropoda > Insecta > Diptera > Muscidae > Musca > Musca autumnalis. Next base: position 31,107,647 of record NW_027411866.1, on the reverse strand, counting down.
AGCACCGACGAAGTTACTATTGTTGCTATCTACTGGTTTTCTATATCGAAACATTGTTAAAAATTCCGTTCTATGTAGAATATTACAATCGCAAATTCTTGTCTGTAAGAAACTTGTCACAGTGGTGCACGTCAGTATTGAACATTGAATGTGTGATTTCAAATCCCATGTCACATCATAAAAAACATCTCATCGTAATGTAAGCGACATTTCCTCTGTATTTTAACGATTCAAAAATTCTCTACAAGCGGTGCCGTTAGACATGACATTCATACTGTGTGATAAAAAGGAGGTATCATACCGTTGAGCTAAATATGGGATTAGGGTTCACTAATTGAAATGAGGGACCCCGTCATAAGAAAAACACATGCATTATTTTCGAAATTTGTTAACGATATCTCTAACTTTTCTAATTTAAAATTGGTTTTCGATTTTTCTAAAAAAAATTTATAGTCAGCATTTCCACAATTATAGTCTATTTCAACAAAATGACTTACACCATTTCCTCTCTTTTTGAAAAAGATATGAAAACTTGTTGCTTAAAAAAATGTCGGTATTTGTTGTCTTGAAATACATTTATTTCCTTTGGATATTCTTGGCACGCACACATTACAAAAAGCAAAGAAAGTGTGTCACTTTCATGGAAAATTTTTGCATTGTCGTAGGTATAAGTTTTTGTTGTCGATAATATTCCTTAGACTTTTCTCATTTCACTAAATGCAGATCATTGATGTGAGACGTTCCTTTTATCGCAGTGCCTGAACGGCATGTCCAGGACTTTTAGACAATTTTTTTATATGCAAATTGCTCAGAAAAAGAGGTTGCTCTGGTCATGGATTATGCTGCAAACCTTCTGTATTTAAGACGGCCATGCTTACCACCGTTAGATGCCATAGCTACGACAATGTTTTGCTTTACATATGTATATGTTTTAAAATGACTTTCTTTTGTCTTGTCCATAAACTATCTTTAGTTGTATAGTTGTCTCTTAGCAATTTGTTATTGGGGCTGTAGTTATTAGCATCCAAACTTTTGGGGAAATCGTGCACGTACAAAATAAAATCTCTTCATAGATATCATTGACTTTCTGGTGAAACGTGTTGCCCATCTTTGACTTACAAAGGATAAATAAAGGCCAAGAAATCCAGCATGGCCATAGAATATGAAAAATACTCGTAACGTTATGAAAAGAACCTAAAATTGACATGGCTTTCAACCGGTTCATTTCGAGCTCAAAAGTTTAATTTAGAAATAATTGGGGAATTAGTCGCTTAACAGATTTTTATAAAAGTAAGGCTTCATTTATCATTGAGTATATTTTCAAAGACATTTGTGTTAGCCTTAAAGGTTGCGTATCCCTTACGAAAAGAGAGAATCACGTTAAGTATGGCCAATGCGATTTTTTTGCATTTAAGATTGGTTAGAGGTTTTCGATATAATGCTGAGTTTAGGTTTCAGGGATCTGAATTTTAAATTTTTTTCAGCAGAATTTAATGGCGAATTTTTCAAATATTTCTTTGTATATAACTTCTCTATAAATAGTTCGACTAGGCCCTTAGTGGACCGAATCTAGCTGCGCTATATTAATAACTACAAAGCTTATTTAGATATGTAATGGGTCAAATATGGCAATAGCGGCTCATTTTTCCCCGGTAGGACGTTAGCATACACTTTAATTTGCTTTTACGATTCTGCCCATATTTTTCAAAAAAATTGATTGCAATACCACTGTTAGACGTTCCAGTGGACAGCAAACTTTCTACTTCCCACAGAAACTTTCAATTTTTTTCTCAAAAGTGGCAATTGCTTCCAGCGATTTTGTTTCCACTATTTTGCCCTTGCGGCCGCAGTTACAACGATACAATTTTTCCAGGGACAAGTACATGAGCTAATGGCCCAAATGTTTTAAAAAAACACTCTCGACACCAAATAAAATGACTGATGAATATGAAAACTTTAGCTAGGGTCGCATTAGGCAAATATTTGCTCTAGCGACCGGCAGTGTGCGCTTACTGAGAGCAAATGAGCGTAAATAATGCTTTGAAATGTATGCTCAATTGCTCTCAGTAAACACACACTCCCTGTCGCTGGAGCAAATATTTGCCTAGTGTGACCCTAGCATTACAAATTGAGTATCTGACTTGACCGATGCTTTGCATATCCTTAAATGATTTCCAAACGTACGCAAAGTTTCAAGAAGATCTATTTCGAACGAAATTTTCGGGTTCCTCCCTTACCAAAGATTAACATTTACGCTTTGACTGCACCAATGGCTGTTCGAGGATCGTTTTGAAGGTTTTGACCGATGGCACTCCTTGCGGTTTTGTTTACATCGCATGGCTAATGCAAATGGCAAACAATGGCTAATGGCAAATGCATGCTTTGTGACATAACCTTTAAAAAGATCACAGAACAGCGCTATGGAATGCTAGTGAAAATATTGGAAGTATTGGATATTGGAAGTATGTTGGAGTGGACTAATATAGCACATCTTTGAACTTGAACTAAGCTTAACATAAATCGTAGGATGTACAACCGAATCGGTTAAAAATGTGTAACAATTTTTATATATCGTCACCATAAACGTCCGAAGTCGTATCTCAAAAAAGTCAAAATTAGTGTTTTGATTGAATCTATATACATGCTGTAGCAAAATTTCAAGCTTCTACGTTAAAAAATAACGATTCTATTCAAGAATTATGGCCATTAGCAGCTAAACTATTGGGAGTTGAACCAAGTAACCATACGCAAAAATTTTCTAAACAATGTGCTCACCAATTCTTCAGAAAATTCTGAAACTCTCAAATACTTATGTCGTGTTGTTTAGGCTATATTTCATATCATACCTTCTAGAAACCATATTTAAAACGATATTCACAATACCTGTTTATTTTCATATTTGGGATTTCAATGCATTGTTCATATATTTATCGAATTTCCTTTGAAACATGTGTTTGAAATAGCGAGATAAAGGCATTTTACAAGAATGAAATGTTCTGAAAAGTTGTGAATAATATGCGAAACAAAGAAATTTTTGGATATGTTATAAATTTTGAGGCACCAAATACAGTTGTTCGAGATAATTATTTCACAAAATATTTTCTACATGCTCTTATCTATAAGTTTGCTTCAGATGTTTAAACAGGATTCTGATTGGTTTCAGAAATATTGTCTCGATTCGCTCTAAAAAGTCAATATTTAGCCACGTTTAGATGAGACCATAAAATCTAACAACACAAAACCCAAATAGGATTTTTGTTGACTGGGTCTGTACTTTCATAAAATCCGCAGTAGAAGTTGTTTGCACAAATTTACCATGAAAATGTTGCACAGTGTTAATATTCCATAAAACAATTTTTATACCCTCCACCATAGAATGGAGGGTATATTAATTTTGTTTTTCCGTTTGTAACGCATTGAAATACTCATTTGCGACCCTATAAAGTATATATATTCTTGATAAGGGTAAAATTCTGAGTCGATCTGTGCATGTCCGTCCGTCCGTCTGTGGTAATCACTCTAGCATCCACAAAAATAGAGATAGGACGCTGAAATTTTGGGAAAATGCGTCTTTTGTTTGCAGGCAGGTCAAGTTCGATGATGGTCTATATCGGTCCACGTTTTGGTATAGCCCCCATATAACGGTACCCCCCGATTTACGGTATTTTCCCGTTTTTAGCTACATTTTCAGACCGATTTAGCTATAATTTGACACTTAGGGTTCTTAAGTGTCAATAAACTTATACAACAAAAGTTGTGGACATAGGTCTACGTTTTGGTATAGCCCCCATATAACGGTACCCCCAATTTACGGTATTTTGACGTTTTTAGCTACATTTTCAGACCGATGTAGCTATAATTTGACATTTAGGGCTCTTAAGTGTCAATAAACTTATATAACAAAAGTTGTGGACATAGGTCCACGTTTTGGTATAGCCCCAATGGTTTCCCCCAGATTTACGGCATTTTGACGTTTTTAGCTACATTTTCAGACCGATGCAGCTATAATTTGGCATTTAGGGTTCTTAAGTGTCAATTAACTTATATAACAAAAGTTTTGGACATAGGTCCACGTTTTGGTATAGCCCCCATATAACGGTACCCCCAATTTACGGTATTTTGACGTTTTTAGCTACATTTTCAGACCGATTTAGCTATAATTTCACAATTAGGGCTCTTAAGTGTCAATAAACTTATATAACAAAACTAGTGGACATAGGTCCATGTTTTGGAATAGCCCCCATATAACGATACCCCCGATTTACGGTATTTTGACGTTTTTAGCTACATTTTCAGACTGTATATATAATATATAATTTGACATTTATGGTTGTTAAATGTCAATAAACTTACACAACAAAATTTGTGGACATAGGTCCACGTTTTGGTATAGCCCCCATATAACGGTGACCTCGATTTACGCTATTTTGACGTTTTTAGTTATATTTTTAATTTGGCATTTAGGGTTCTTAAATGTCAATAAACTTATATAACTAGTGGACATAGGTCCATGTTTTGGAATAGCCCCTATCCCATTTAAGTCACATTTCTAGACCGAATTAGATATAATTTGATATTTAGGGTTCTTAGTGACCAAAAAACTTATATTCGAAAAAATTATGAACATAGGTCCATGTTTACAAGTTTGAACCGAATTATCTGTAATTTGAACATTTGACATTTGAAATTCTTAGTGGTCACCACACCTCTCCACCAAAAATTGTCATGGAAGGTCGATGTATTGATAAAGCGCCCACATAAAAGTACCTCCCGATTTTCAGTAATTTGATAATTTTAGCTACAATATTAAACCGAACTAGCAGTAATTTGACATTTGAAGTTCTTAGTGGTCACAACACCTCTCCATCAAAAATTGTCAACATAGATCCATGTTCGGATATAACTCCCATATAACGGTACCTCCCAATTTTCAGTAATTTGGCCATTTTAGCTTGACATATGAAGGTTGTAGTGGTCACCACAAATCTGCATCAACAATTTTCAACATAGCCCAATATTTTACTTAAAATTTTTAACCGAACGTTGGTCCATGTTTTGGTATAGCCCCAAAACAAACCCCCCGATTTTCCGTACCTTAGCTTTATTTTTGGACAAACTTTCCGTAATTTGAAATTCAAAAGCCAACAAAAATCCTGCAACAAAAATTGTTCATTTAAGTTTATATTTTCCTATAGCCCACATCGAAGGATTTTAAAGATACCATGGACTGATCATGTAACAAACCAGGACGTTTTACGCAGAATGGGTTTAGATAGACAATTGCTGCGACATGCCAAAGCTCGGAAAATTTCATATCTGGGACATCTGATGAGAAATGAAAAGTATAAACTCCTGCAAACCATCATAAAGGGCAATGTAGAAGGAAAAAGAGGAAGAGGCAGGAGAGAATTGAACTGGCTGAAAAACATACAAGATTGGACAGGCTGCCATGATGAAAGAAGCATGATTTCGGCGGCAAAAAATAGAGAGCTGTTTATGCCTGTATAATATAAAATAAAATAGCATAACACATTTATAATAATATTGTATGATCGCTTATATCCGGATAACGGATTTGCAAATAAAGAAGAAGAAGATAGTCCACATACCTCCGAACTAGTTGTTAATGACATTTGAAGTTCCCACTTTATGTACCGATTTTCGGTATTTTGAGGATTCTACCTACAATTTTTAACCGAATTAGGAGTTATTTGACATTAAAGGCTCCCATCAAAAACTGTAACAATAGGTCCATGTTTTATTTTTAGTTTTAGTTCAGAATATTTTATGGTGGAGGGTATGAAAAGTTCTGCCCGGCCGAACTTAACGCTTTTTTACTTGTTCATTTTATAACGTTTTTTGCTTCTCCTGTTAAACTATTATTTTGTTATTTACGACTTTTGGCATTTATGGTGACTAGCCCGATCAGATTTGTACCAGAATGTCCTGTCCCCAACACATATATGCTACTTTTTGCCACGTATTTCTCTGTCGTTCTTCATATATAGAGGTGGAGGCTATGCTCAATGATATATGTATTAGGAATACCCGTGAGCAAAAATTTGTTTCATAACGCAAAAGCCAACGAAATTTTAAAGTCCAGTTTATGACCCGCAATAAGCCATTGTTTGAACATTCGATAAAAACCGTATATTTTACCAACACCAGAAGCATGCTACTGCAGAATGTAGGCAATTGTTTCTATGAGTGAGATTCTATCAGTATTTAGTATTTAGGCCGAAATATGCTTTGTGTCAGAAAATGGCTGGGCAGATGACACAGTTGGAGTAATGATTTTATTATTATTTTTTATTGTTTTTTTGCTTTTATTGGAGAACAGACTTGAAGCTCCTATACTCCTATTCCTATTCTAAGCTTTCAAGACAATTTGCAACGTCTGGCACAAGAGTTAGCATTGATTTCAAGTTTGAAAGTCAAATGTACCTTCTAACACTAGACACGGGAGTACACATTTGCATCGTTACTACATTAGATCTCACATTATTTACAGCTTGTTAGAAGTATCTGCAACAGTAGTGGAAATCTATAATTGTTTCCCTTTCACTCAATTTGGTAAAAATTAAGACGAAAACTAATGAATAAAAAAATTAAGTAAAAAGTCACAGTATTTTTGGTAAGTCTTAGCGACACAAATTTTTGATAGCTACTTTATCGTTAACTATATTCTTCAATGAAAACCATGTATTTTTTCTTCTTTCTTCAATAAGACTGAAAACGCCACAGTACCAAGTAAACGTCCATATATCGAAAGGTAAGGGACAGAGTCGAACTTATTTTTGATACGAGCACAAAATACAACCGTAAAGAGCTTTTAACATACATTGTATGTATACTAGGGTAGGGCGATTTGTATGGAAGGAAGAAAACTTGAACGGCGCGTCGCGATTCTGATTCCTGGGATTGTACTGAGCAAAAAAGTTCACTGGACCCTATGTCAACGGTGAAAATCGAGCCTCCCGATTTCGACTTGAAGTTTATCCACGTTTTTGCATATTTTGGCATATAACAGCCAAACCATTGAGATTTTCGATCCAATTCGAAGCCAATAATTGTAGCCTATTCAATAATTAAGAGCTCTCTGGTACATCACAAAATCATTGAAACGCTCCTTCAGGCAATTTTGGCCTTGAGTAGGTTCACATTTTTCGCAAAATATCGATAAATGACATTGTCCTACAAAAGTTGACCAGAAAATATTCAAGGTTTCTGATGCAACAATTCTATCATGTATAGGCCCGTGGACAACGAAAATACTTTGGTTCGTTTGGGTCACTTAGCTTTTTCGTTTTATAACGGAAAAAGTAGCGAACATTTAAAGGGGCATATCTTCTTTTTTCACAACGTATTTCTGTCATTCTTTTCCTTTTAAATGGGTGAGTAATATCTTTCGAATAAGCTATTATTTTCTTTCAAATCGATTAATAAATGGCTAAGTTATAGTGGTTGATTCATACCAATACAATCCCAGGAATCAGTACAAGCCCATGAATCAGAATCGCGACGTGCCCATCAAGGTTTCCAAATCGCCCAGCCTAATATATACATTTTTATAATCGGTTAATAGTTTAAATTGTATTTGTTATTTTGCTTTTTAACCTCTTCTCTATCCATACTACAGTTTTTTATTGTGTTTCCGCTTTCTTTCTGCTTCTCTTAATGCTGTACTTTTGGCAGAAAACTGCTACCGGAAAATGAAGGGACTGGCAAAGAAATTAAATTATCTCTTTACGAGACAATTGGTCTGTTCCAGAACTCCAAGAATCTACTAATTTTTACAATTTTTCCCGATAACATAAAGGAAAAAATGTTATCGTAGTAAAAAATAGTAGCTTCTTGCAGGTTCTGGAACATACCAAATGTAATTTAAATGTTAAACAGGATTCGAAATAAAATGAAGATAATGTGAGCAATGTTATACTACAACAATGAATGTCAGATATGAAAAGAAAGAATGAAAACTATTGGACGAAATAATGCAATTCATTTCCAAAAATAGAGTCCATAATGTGCATTCAATTTATAATGTTAAGTCCTTCATTTTGATTTCTTTATGAGTTTATTTTTAATGGACAACAGGTAAGGAGAAATTTGTTTTTATTTTGGGAAAAGTGAGAAATGTAGGACACCATCAAGGCTGTAGTCTATTTAGCTTGTTAAAATCAATTGGGCATTTTTGGTTTATTTTAGGTCATTTTCAATGCGCTGGAGAGGAGACATAAACCGTCTTATCTCCATTTTGTGCTCTGATGAATGTATATGTTCCAAGTTTACAATATATTAGCTTTCCAGATTATACTGAAAATTAGTTAGAGCGTTCTTAAGCCAAGGCCTATTCCACAGAATATATTTTTTAAGATTAACTGTACGGAGTCTCTGGTAATGGATCTCTAAAGATGGTAGCTTTAGTACGAGTTCCTGTATATAGACTATCTGGATATATAAAACGAAATGGTGTTAGTTACTACGCTTATAACTCAAAAAGGGGGAAAGTTTTGCAGCCCCAAAGATGACCAAATACCGATTTTTAGTTAGATAATGTGGTAAAAACCATAAAAATACCGAAACACGGTATGTTCGGTTCTACGGGGATAATATTAAAATGTAAACCTATACTGATAAATTTCTTGGGAAAAGTTGTGAAGCTCCAAAGAAGACTTAATGGGGGCTATACCAAAATGTGGACCTATACTGCCAAATTTGTTGGGGCAAAGATTTGTAGCCTCAAAGAAGATCAAATACTAAATTTCATTTCGGTAAGATTATGTGGCTAAAACTTTCAAATACGGAAAACCAGAAGGTAGCATCTTATGGAGCCAATATCAAAACATTCCTGGGATAACAGAAACTTCTGTACCAAATAATAAAGCTCTGTATTAAAAATATCGAGCTGAATCTAGTTTTTAACAGACGGACGGACACACGGACGCGTTTATATCGAATTCGAGTTTTATTATGATCAAGAATGTTAGGTTTCCTTCTGTTGAAATGTGTTACAAATTATACACTCCATATTATGGTGGAAGGTATAAAAAACTTAAGCCCACAATAAATGTGCGGGTTTCATATGAACACGATGCCAATAGTTTTTTCAAATAAACTACGAATTGATTTCATACCCGCCAAGTTTTTCCTTTTTCGTCCCAACAAAGCCGGCATAAGTACATCAAGAAATGTCTCCCGAACGTTATATACAACAACAAAACTTATGTGCCTTTCGAATTTAATTAATTCAATTCGTCTCGCAATAGCCATGACAAATAAATTGCAAGGCATCAACTTCAATGTACCTTCAGTGAGTGCGTAACGAAGTTCGCCGGGTGCACTAGTATTCGATAATTGAGTGAAAAGAAGCCTCTATAACTAACCTGAAAATTTGCCTTCAATGACATATTACAGCGCAATTGCAGAACACCACATGAATATTTTTTTACAAAACAAAAGTCTATAGGAAGCAAAGAAGAACCACTATAGGCAACATGCGCGGACAAAAAGTTCCATAGAAGTCTTTAAAAGATTATATTAGATTTTCATTAAAATAAAATATAAATTATTGCAAATTCCCATATTTATACTTAACAAGTAAAAAAAGTATCAGTCAGCTTAGCTGACAGAGATATACCCTCAGCCTGTGTATATTGAAACAATTAGGGGGTTTTAAAAATTGTTGATGTATGAACCGACAAAAATGTTGATTAGTATTAAAGATCAAAAGTTTTGCGGAGGAGATACTTAATGGATCGACATTGACCATTATGGAAGTGGATCTCCAGCTACTACATATGGTACCATAGGGGGTTTTTACACCCTTCGGGCTGTTAGCTCAAGAAGTATGGACATGCCCCTGAAAAAAATTTTAACACCGTAATTGAGGTAGTGAATGCAAGTTGCTTCAACAAAAATCAACGTGATTCGATTGCAGGTCTTAAAGTGAATTTATCCGAAATTTTGTGTGGGAAGTACCAGATGGAGTGGACAAATATAGTCCATATTTGAACCTGATCTATATCTGGTAGATATATTAGGATGTGTAACGTATGGACCAATTCGGCCACTCCCTTCAAGAGTTACCGTACTAACAATTTTTCCGACAATTTTTTTTTAATTTTTGTGGGGGAGGCACCTGAAGGAGTGGACCGATACGGCTTATCTTCGAACTTAATTTTTGTTTGGACTAAATATTACTAAGGCCAAATTTTGGATCGAATCGGCAGATCCGTTCGAGTGTTATCTTGCGCTCCAACCACCTCACACGGTGTCATAGGGTTATTTTGCAACTTTGGCGCTATTTTCTCAGGAAGTGTGGACTAGCCCCTGATGAAACTTGTACCGTCGTATAGGGGGCAGTGAATACAAGCTGCTAAAACAAAAATCAAAGCGATTCGAGAGCAGGTCCCAAACTGAACTTATCCCAAATTTTGTGTGGGAGGTACCGGAAGGAGTGGACCGATTGAGTCCATATTGGAAACTCATCTAAGCCTGGTAGACATTTCACGATTTGCAAAGTATGGACCATATCGGTTACTCCCTTCAACAGCTACCGTACTTACAAATTTTCCGAACATTTTCGAACTTTTGTGGGGGAGGTACCGGAAGGAGTGGACCGATATGACCCATCTTCGAACTTAAACTAAGTTTGGGCAAAATATTACGAAAGCCAAAATTTGAACCAAATCGGTTCATCCGTTCGAGAGTTATCGTGCGCTCCAGCCAGCAGGACAGACAGACAGACAGACAGACGGACGGACATTGCTCAATCGACTCCAAATTGTCTGAAACACATTTCGTCCAAACATACTTGGGGTCTAAAACCATTATTTCGATGAGGCACATTTTCATCGTATCAAAGTGTATATACCCTCCTTAGCCTAAAGGCTGAGGGTATAAAAAAATGCGAAGAAACATATGAGGTGACCCTTAATGCGAACCTTTAGATATGCACACAAAATTCGACCTGCCCATTATTTAAGTGGAATGAACAAAACTATCCATTTGTATTTACTACTACATATTTAATAATTTTTTTCTTTCATTCCAAATATTTCCAAGATAAGTGTTTTAAAAATGCATTGAATGAACTATGAAAAATTCATAATTTTTGTGCATCATACCATTAGGATTTAAAGATAATAAATAATTGTTGCGTATTTTGTGGGGGGATTTAGGTTGCAATTTTTATACCAGTTGCATTTCTTGATAATAAAATATTAGGTTTTGGTTTGATGCATGCCTTAGGGCATTTTACATAAATGCGTATGGTTACTTATAAAGACAGACATCAATATTGACAATAAGTTCAATCTTTTGTTTTATGCACAAAAATATGTTCAAAACTCTCATTACTTCTTTAGTCCAACTTGAATAAGAATAAGAGCACTGTCACATATTCTCCTTATGTGTTCATACAAAATGTGTGTAAAATCCCTCACAAAAAGTTATTGTGATGTGTCTGCTGTATGATTCAAAGTCCTCTACACAATTGTATATTTTTGGGCAGCATTGTCGCTTCAACATAAAACTGGGATTCTGCAGTACGTACCATTATGGGTCATAACAGTCCGCCCTTTGGTATTTTAAATGCATATCGTAGTTTTCAGCTTTGGCAATCAAATGAATGTCGTCGAAATTTACAATAGCCAATGTAAGTTGGTATACTTTCAGTTTGTTGAAGAACGTATTGAATTTTTCATGGGGCATTGAATTCCGGAAGCCTTTGTTGGGAGATAGATTTGATACATATGTTGAAAACTTTTTTCTATATGAGATAAACCTTTATCATATTAAGATATGGTGTTTAGGTGAAATTCTTAATACACTGTGCGACAACAAAAAAAAAAAAAAAATGACGAGGAAAATCGAGTAGATTATGAAAGTAGAACTAAAAATATGAGACACGTGTATCGGCGTGTTAAAAGTTTACGTCGGATAATAACCAAAACAGGCGGGGCAAGTTCCGCCCATTTTTAATTTTTTCGAAATATTCGAGTTAAGATATCTTTGAATCCTTGCATTTCAGGTATATAGTGTATTTGGCAACTATACAGAGATGTAGGTGGGCAATATTTTTGTTAAAAATTTTAACCCGCATGCGGTTGTCCTTTTTTCAAAAATATTTCAAAAACTACTTAAAAATGTGATTGTATCAAATCCAAATATTCCACAAAATTGTTCGCCATAAAATTCTGCTGTAGGTCTCAGAATACATCAAGTCTGTAACTCTTGTCTAATCGCTAGGAATCTCTAAAAATGAAAAACACGCTTTATGGTTAAAGTCGGACTTCATCCGAGTTTATTCAAAATTGTCCCACAAAACATAATTTTAGAGAGATGATGTCATGGCCCTAAAACATATATATCAAAAACAAGTGCTGCTAAGAATGTTATATGCTATGGTTACAGATTTCTTTTATTCAGAGACCCAAAATGAAATTTCATTTGGAACATTTCTTTCTTTAACATTATTCCCAAAAAGTAAAGGATTTGGCTAGATTTTGATCCAGTATGGAATTATGTAAAATTAACAGTCCAAAATTAAAACATATAATTTCATCCTAATATATATAAATTTGTAATCTAATTTTTTAAGGAAATAGTATACATAGATATATGGTTTATTTTGAAATTTTGAGTAGAATTTTTCATCCTTTGACACTCTTCACCTATAACCAAGTTTCATATTACTTCCATGTACCAATTCGAAAAAAGAAGGAAAAATTTTTCATCAAAAAAATTGGGAAATATTTTCATGTGTTTTCAGCAAAATTGATACTGATATTTTCATGCTATAAAATGTAAATAGACATTTCATTTCTTTGGTGACCCACAGTGAAATTCGACAAAAAATATTTTTGTCTCTGACATCATCTCTCTAAAATTATGTTTTGTGGGACAATTTTGAATAAACTCGGATGAAGTCCGACTTTAACCCTAAAACGTGTTTTTCATTTTTAGAGATTCCTGGCGATAAGACAAGAGTTACAGACTTGGTGAGACCTGAGACCTATAGTAAAATTTTATGGCGAACAATTTTGTAGAATATTTGGATTTGATACAACCACATTTTTAAGGAGTTTTTGAAATATTTTTGAAAAAGGACAAAAAAGAACCCTTTGATGAACCGCATGAGGGTTAAAATTTTTAACAAAAATATTGCCCACATATTCCTCTGTAAAGTTGCCAAATACACTATATACCTGAAATGCAAGGATTCAAAGATATCTTAACTCGAATATTTCGAAAAAATTAAAAATGGGCGGAACTTGCCCCGCCTATTTTGGTTACTTTCTGACGTAAACTTTTAAAACGCCGATACACGTGTCTCATATTTTTAGCTCTACTTTCATAATCTACACGAATTTTCCCATCATTTAAAAAAAAAATAGAATTTTGTTGCACAGTGATATGTATGTAATATAGGGAGGTCTGCAGGAGTCTCGCTGTAAAAGGAACAAATAATTTAACATGTATTTTAAATATTATTCTTAGGAAACAACTATTTTCGGAAAGAAAAGCAAAATACGTTGGTTGATGATATATATAGCTTAGAGTTAAAACAACATTTTGTCATGCCACTATCCACTGTAAAATCCTTTTCGCATAATAGAACCAGTTTAATATTCAAATATGAACTCATGAATTAGTCACGTAAAAGTAGCCGACAAAACATAACTATTTAATTATTTTTGCATAACATTTATCCAGAATAACAAAAAAGGGATTTTGCTGTTTAACATTGACCAAAAGAGATTATAAATCGACCCCATAGTCGCAAAAGATCTGCTCATAAATAAATATGTTTTGTTTGATTAGAAACGACAGGTCATTCACGTGCGGGTTTTGCATTCAGACAAACATGATTATCACATTAGACGTTTGACTTCGTAGTCGCAAAAGGAATGAGTGGAGGTTTGTCATGAATAAAAATGTTTTAATTAGTTATGGTATCCGGTTAAATTGCTGGTAAGTGGAGAAAAGTCTTCTATACAAGAAATTTACCAAAGAACTGTAGTGCTCGGCTTTAATAAGGTAATGCCCATGATTTATTTTGGTCCATTTAGCAGCAACTAAGGGCCAGTGTTGAGCAAATCTGGCCCATAATATCACATAAATATTTTAGTATACAAAACATATGACGAACCCTAGAACTGCACGGCCCTATAGGAAGTACGATGGAACGGGAAAAGCGTCCTAACGCATGTCATGAATCAAAACCTGAGAGCCATATCCGTTCATCTGACTGGCTAAATGGTGAGCACTAACCGTTTTGGTCCCACCATTTTACATCTTATAATGTCTCCGAAATTTGGAATTTGGACTATATCGGTCCATATCGGTCCCAATAAATTTCAGATAATTATAACTATTTGCAGTTTGTTCGAAGAACGTAAAGAAATTTTTACCGAAGTATGTGTTTGTGGTCCCGATTACAAAGATATACATTTTCGTGGGCAAGTATTTACTTTAAGACCACTTCTTGGATCATATTTTATTTTTAAATCATGGAGAAAAGGTTAAAAAGCGAAACAACAAATAATACTTAAACGATAAAGCGATTATAAAATGTATATGTATACTCTTTAATAATTGTTAAAAGCTCGTTTCCGTTGTATTTTGTGCTCGTATCGAATGTATGTTCGACATTGTCCATTCCCTGTCAACTTATGGTGGATTATTTGGACATGGTACCCAGCAAAAAGTTTGCCACCAAAGAGGCAGTTAAATCATATGTACAAGTGATCTGGAAGTGCATCAAATTATGCATTTTCACTTATGATTTTAACAAGAGCGTGACTACTGAAAGATGCCCTCTATTGCACTGCATTTTAACTGACCCTTTGGCACTGCATTTTAACTGACCCTCTGGCACTGCATTTTAACTGACCCTTTGGCATTGCGTTTTAACTAACCCTTTGGGGGTAGAATAGGATGCAGTCCAAAGCACGTGTTTTGATACATTCTGCGGAATGTGTGCACGCCATTACAAAATATTCCAGAACAAATAAAATGCATTTATTATTTGTGTAAAACAAAAATATTAAGAACTTTATTACATTAACACAAATTATGAAAATTCTCCATTGAATTCAATCGCAACCATGCGTGTTTCCTCCGCTCTCCATTTAATCCAAGCTGAACTGTTCTTGCTTCATCTGCTAAATGGGTTTAATATTGTCTTCCCATCACCAGTTAAGATTCCTACATGTACTCCAACAGCACTCTATTGGGAATTTTTCTTACCGAAAAAATGTTCACAAATTAAATATTTTTTATTAACAAAATTTTGGAAATGTTGGCACGCTTATCTCTTTTTGGAAAATGTATGCCGCTGCCTGTAGAGATGTACAAACTGATTTATGTACTTGTAGGGATCTCTAACTGCTAATAAAATGTAGCGAACTGATTGCTTTTTTCACGATTCCGTTTGGACTGCATCCGGATGCTGTTAAATTTTGAGGAATTGAAGTGCCTTTTTCACGATTCCGTTAAACTGCATCCGGATGTTGTTTAAAGTGACAAGTGGATGTGATTCTTTGGATTGCATCCAAACGCAGTTAAATTGTGAGGAATTGAGTGCCTTTTTGACGACTCCGTTTGAACTGCATCTAAACATGCCGTGAAAGAACTAGTCCACATTGCACTACTTCCAATTTATTTTGCTGGGTATTTTCAGTCTTGTTAAAAGAAAAAAATTATTACATTATACTTGTGATATGTTTAAAGTCTTATACAAGAGCTACATATCTTGTATGGAAAAGTTCTATTTGTAAAAAAATGTTCAGCATTTCTGAAAACTTTTTCCAATTACTCCAACTACTAGCACAATCCATTCTCTAGCACAATCCACATTTGCATTAAGTGTAAAAGCATATTATGACCAGATGATAGAAACTCACACATAAAAACAATTGCCTACATTCTGCAGTAGCCCTCTGGTGTTAGCAAAACATGCGGTTTTTATCAAATGTTAAAACAATGGCTTATGGCGGGTCATAAACTGAACATTTGCAGAGCAAGGATGGCCAAGGCTTTCAATTCCGTACATTCTTGCTTTGAAAATGAAAAATGATTTTGTCGTTGAAATTGTTGCTTTGGAATGTCAAATTATGCGAGTGTATTTAAAAGACATGCTTTTGCTGTTGACGTCATTCATGTGATTAGGCCAATGCTGTTTGTTGGTGGTATTCTGATACTGACTTTTTGCTCCGAAATGTCTCTAGTTGTGTGCATATAAAAGTTTTTTTTTTTTTTGCAGTAATATGCATTTCAGGAATTTCATCGCCTGAATGTTTTCTCCTGACTTAAGGATAGATACATCGGCTTTAAAAGAAACAAGTTAAAAGTCGTTAAGTTCGGCCGGGCCGAACTTTTTATACCCTCCACCATAAAATAGTCTTAATTATAATGGAATAATTAGGGTCCTTTTACAATTTTAGGTGGAACACCTTTTCGACAATGGTTAGACTCCTACTGCCTCCCACTATTGCTTAAATTACATTGTGAACACAAATGTTGGGGCAGAGATAATTCCTTTTGGAGATGAAAGCCCTTGGTGTGTGTATATTAAAAACCCCGAAGGACAGATGCGCCGTGATTGGAACTTCTGCGTTATGGCGTGATGAAGTTTTTGCAAGAGACCCTGTTAGCCATCATGAATTAGCATTATATCTTTGTTTGTTGTTTTTGTAGAGCACTTAAGCAACAGTGAACAAAGATATAACGCTAATTCCTGATGGTCCACAGGGTCTCTAACAAAAATTTCATCACGCCAGAACGCGCAAGTTCGACTCACGGCGGATCTGTCCTTCGGGGATCATAATATATTCACCAAGGCCTTTCTTCCCCAAGAGAAATTTTCCGTGCCCCAGACTTTCACCTCCATTTTGTTGCACAGTGTTATCTAACCTAATCTAAAAAATGTGTTCAGCTAGGTGAAAGGTACTACCTACGGGGCTATATCAAAGAGTCAACCTATCTTTAAATTTTTTGGCGGAAAAGTTTTATAGCTGCAGGGAACTTCAAGAGTCAAATTGAGGGTAGTTTCATCAAAACAATGTAGACCACTGAAAATTCCCGAAAATCGGGAGGTACAGTCATATGGGGGGATATACCAAAACATGGACCTATATTGACGATTATTTTTGAATTGGCAAAATTGTAGCTAAAATTCTCAAAATACCGATCATTACAGCTAGTTCGGTTAAAAATTGCAGCTAAAATTCTCAAAATACCGAAAATCGGGAGGTACCGTTATATGGGGGCCATACCAAAACATGGACCTATGTTGACGATGTTTCGTTGGAGATGTTTTATGACCACTGAGAACTTCAAATGTCAAATTACAGCTATTTCGGTTAAAAACTGTAGCTAAAATTCTCAAAATACCGAAAATCGGGAGGTACCGTTATATGGGGACTATACCAAAACATGGACCTATGTTGACGATGCTTGGTGGGGATGTTTCATGACCACTGAGAACCTCAAATGGCAAATCACAGCTAGTTCGGTTAAAAATTGTAACTAAAATGCTCAAAATACCGAAAATCGGGAGGTACCGTTATATGGGGGCTATACCAAAACATGGACCTATGTTGACGATATTTGTTGGAGATATTTCATGACCACTGAGAACCTCAAATGTCAAATTGCAGATAGTTCGGTTATAAATTGTGGCTAAAATTCTCAAAATACCGAAAATCGGGAGGTACCGTTATATGGGGGCTATACCAAAACATGGACCTATGTTGACGATGCTTGGTGGAGATATTTCATGACCACTGAGAACCTCAAATGTCAAATTGCAGATAGTTCGGTTATAAATTGTGGCTAAAATTCTCAAAATACCGAAAATCGGGAGGTACCGTTATATGGGGGCTATATCAAAACATGGACCTATGTTGACGATGTTTCGTGGAGATGTTTCATGACCACTGAGAACCAAAAATGTCAAATTTCAGATAGTTCGGTTAAAAATTGGACCTATGCCCATATCCTTTGAGATATAAGTTTATTGATCACTACGAACCCTAAGTGCCAAATTATAGCTAATTCGGTCTGCAAATGTGGCGAAGAACGTCAAAATACCTCAAATCCGGAGGTACCGTTATATGGGGGCTATACCAAAAAGTGGACCGATATAGCCCATCTTCGAACTTGACCTGCCTATGGAAAAATGACCCTCGGGTGCAAAATTTCAGCACTCTATCTCAATTATTGCGGACGCTAGAGTGATTACAACAGACGGACAGACGGACGGACATGGCTAGATCGTCTTAGAATTTTATCCTGATCAAGAATATATATACTTTATAGGGTCGCAACTGATTAGTTCGATGTGTTACAAACAGAATGACAAACTTAATATACCCTCCATACTATGGTGGTGGGTATAAAATTACATTTTTCACATATCATCCAACATTGTGGGGTTCTTCTATGATACTACTCCTAACCTCCCTTCAGGTTTCGAGTTAATAGGGCTAAAAAATTAAAAACCACTATCTACAGTTAGCACTTATTTCAAAATAACACGTATCGGTCTTCAAATGAACCTGTGGAAAGTTATGCCAATCATTTATTCTTTTAATTTTAAAATAGCATTCAATCCATAACATTCATTTTGGTTTTTATGACCATTCTGTATTAATTCTATCTATTTTTTCTTTTGTATGTCGAATATATGCTACGCGTATTGCCAGAAAGCTAATGATATCTATAGAAAGATTTTAATGTGTTAGACAATAATGTAATGGGGCGTGGACGATTACCAACAACTTCAGCCTCATTAACAAATTGCTGAGAGAATACTGAATGGTTATAGTTTATGGATAAGACACAAGGAAGACAATTTGAAACATATGGAGAATCTAACGCATTGGCTAAACAAAGTTTGCGGTGGATATTCAACGAGGTGCAATGGTTGGATATGTTGTTGTGCAATGGTAAATACTTCCGCTTTGTTCATAGAAGGACTGCGATTTAATTCCTGGCCATAACATCACATTGTCGTCGGTGGTAAATCCCCTAGTAAAAAGTGTTTCGACTGCGAAGAACATTTCTATAAATGATTTAGTCACGCCAAGGAGACCAATGAGTTTAACATAGAATCGAGCTGCATTCATTGATTAAGTCTTAAGAAATTTACCGACAACAAAATGTTATTTTTACGACTATGCAGAAGTTGAAAATAAAAATGTGTTGTTCTTTTTGGGAACTGTGCGTGCGAAGAATATCCTAAAGAAATAAATTTATTCCAAGTCAATGAGAAAAAATCTCTAAATACAGACATTTTGTTAAGCAACAAAAGTCTTGGATTCTTAAAAAGAGAGATACAAATATAAGTCATTTTGTGAAAATAGATAGATAAAGTTTTGTAAATGTTAACGATAAACATGTTTTGCCGCAAAAACGGAAAACCAGTTTTTGATTTAGGAATGTTGTAGATAACAAATTTTCGTTATAAAAACGACATTGTTAATAAGTGTCTTTTATACATGCATATATTTCTAAGTTCATCAACAATTGTTTTTTCAGGCACACTAATTCTATATTTAGATCAGCGATCTCACATTTATTACTGACTCGGAATGACTTTTCTACGGCAACACGTAAATAGAAGTCTTAAATGAAATTCTGAGGAAATGTATGGTATGGGAACAGAACCACGGTGGCATGTTTCTAATGGAGAAAAAGTCTCGATATGTAATATTTTATATGGAAAAATAGTCTTTCGTTATAAAACACCTGTGGATAATAAGTTTTCATACAGAAAAGTTTTCATCAGTAACTTCATCCGTGCTATATATTAGAAACATTGATAGTTGTCTTAAAAGAACTCACAGTAAGTCATACATTTAAAAAGAGACATTTATCGTAACATGCAAGCATTTTCAGCACTAACAACAATTGACCATTAACGTTATTTGCGTTTCATGCCCGGTGTTTATGTAAAGTTAAAGTGCTTTTTGTAATCAGCACACAAACAGAGGCACTGTCGTACAGGAAAACGTTGCGGGGTCAGGAATATGCACGGGAAATGAAAATAGGATAAACTGTGGAAGTCGTGACCATTAATGTGAGAGTACATCAATAAGTACAAGAGTTTCTGTACGAAAATGTGGGAAGTGAAAAAGTGGGTGCCAGCTATTGTATTTGGACTAAGGGCATTAGTTTAAAGTTGGAATTTCAATTATGTGTTACAGCAAGGAAAGATAAAGTAGTGGAAATTTAAAAAAAATGTGTGTTTAAAATTACTTTGTTAACAACATCTGTGTATGAAAAACACAAGCTTTCTCACATTGTATAATCATTAAGGAGAAATGTACGGCAACTGATCATAAAGTTTCTTATTAAAACGTAACTGCTGCCTTTTGGGCTTAAGGTGCAAGCCAATAATAAATATCCAAAAGTTAAACATTTTCCTCAGGCTGAAATAACAATAAGGGTGTACTTGGCATTTGGTTATACTTTTATTAAAAGCTTAAGATGACATTAGTTGACAGTGTAGGGAATTCCTCTAAATTGAAAACGAACACAACGCTCGTATTACATTTTTTCATAAAAAATGTATATCCTTTATCTATCATCGATTAATTTCAATTGGATGTTTTATCATAGTGCATCTAATTAACCAACCCTACTCTGGTCACTATTCATTAAAGTTTTCAACTCAAATGTATGCAACAACAATTGGTTCAAAAGTTTTCACCTAAAATAAATGAAACAAGTAAAAAAGCGTTAAGTTCGGCCGGGCCGAACTTTTCATACCCTCCACCATAAAATATTCTGAACTAAAATGGAATAATTAGTTTTCATTCCTGTCCCCAACTTTAAGTTGGTACGTTAAAATGTCAGATAATTTACATAAAATGCTTCATTCGGGAGGCCCTTTTTTATGGTGCCTATATCTAAATATGTATGTTGACAATTTTTGGTGGACTAATTCGGTTAAAAATTGCAGCTAGAATCCTCAAAATACCGAAAATCGGTACATAACGTGGGAACTTCAAATATCATTAACAGCTAGTTCGGAGGTATGTGGGCTATACGAAAATATGAATTTAAATGAAAAAATGTTGTTGCTGAATTTTTGTTGGCTTTTAAATTTCAAATTACAGAAAGTTCGTCCAAAAAATAAAGCTAAGGTACGGAAAATCGGGTGGTTTGTTTTGGGGTTATACCAAAACATGGACCTACGTTGGTTAAACATTTTAAGTAAAATCCTCAAAGTACCGAAAATCGGGAAGTATCGTTATATTAGGGCTATGTTGAAAATTGTTGATACAGATGTGTGGTGACCACTACAACCTTCAGATGTCAAATTACAGTTAGTTCGGTTAAAAATTGTAGCTAAAATTGCAAAATTACTGAAAATAGGGAGGTACCGTTATATGGGGGCTTTATCAATACATCGACCTTTCTTGAAAATTTGGTGGAGAGGTGTGGTGACCACAAGGAATTTCAAATGTTCAAATTACAGATAATTCGGTTAAAACTTGTAGGTAAAATTCTCAAAATACCGAAAACCGGGAGGTACCGTTATATGGGGCTATACCAAAACATGGACCTAGGTTCACAATTTTTTCGAATATAAGTTTTTTGGTCACTAAGAACCCTAAATATCAATTTATAGCTAATTCGGTCTAGAAATGTTATTTAAAACGTCAAAATACCTGAAATCGGGCGGTAACGTTATATGGGGGCTATTCCAAAACATGGACCTATGTCCACTAGTTTTGTTATATAAGTTTATTGACACTTAATAACCCTAAATGCCAATTTATAGCTAAATCGGTCTGAAAATGTAGCTAAAAACGTCAAAATACCGTAAATCGGGGAGTACCGTTATATGGGGGCTATACCAAAACGTGGACCTATGTCCACAAGTTTTCTTATGTAAGTTTATTGGAACTTAAGAACCCTAAATGTCAAATTATAGCTACATCGGTCTGAAAATTTAGCTAAAAACGTCAAAATACCGTAAATCGGGGGGTACCGTTATATGGGGGCTATACCAAAACGTGGACCTATGTCCACAACTTTTGTTATATAAGTTTACTAATACTTAAGAACCCTTAATGTCAAATTATAGCTAAATCGGTTTGAAAATGTAGCTAAAACCGTCAAAATACCGTAAATCGGGGAGTACCGTTATATGGGGGCTATACCAAAACGTGGACCTATGTCAACAAATTTTGTTATATAAGTTTATTGACACTTAAGAACCCTAAATGTCAAATTATAGCTACATCGGCCTGAAAATGTAGCTAAAAACGTCAAAATACCGTAAATCGCGGGGTACCGTTATATGGGGGCTATACCAAAACGTGGACCTATGTCCACAAGTTTTCTTATGTAAGTTTATTGGAACTTAAGAACCCTAAATGTCAAATTATAGCTACATCGGTCTGAAAATTTAGCTAAAAACGTCAAAATACCGTAAATCGGGGGGTACCGTTATATGGGGGCTATACCAAAACGTGGACCTACGTCCACAAGTTTTGTTATGTAAATTTATTGACACTTAAAAACCCTAAATGTCAAATTATAGCTAAATCGGTCTGAAAATGTAGCAAAAAACGTAAAAATACCGTAAATCGGGGGGTACCGTTATATGGGGGCTATACCAAAACGTGGACCGATATAGCCCATCATCGAACTTGACCTGCCTGCAAACAAAAGACGCATTTTCCCAAAATTTCAGCGTCCTATCTCCATTTTTGTGGATGCTAGAGTGATTACCACAGACGGACGGACGGACGGACGGACGGACGGACGGACGTGCTCAGATCGACTTAGAATTTTACCCTGATCAAGAATATATATACTTTATAGGGTCGCAAATGTGTATTTCAATGCGTTACAAACGGAAAAACAAACTTAATATACCCTCCATACTATGGTGGAGGGTATAAAAAGTTTTTTAATATATTTAATGCTAGAGATTTAAGATAATGCTTGTATAAACAACAAAGGTATAACAAACTATACGTATTTATAGTTGTATTTATGTACAATTGCACACAACTTTTGTGTGGACATGTTTGTTAGAATTCAGTGAGTAAGGCGACAAGTAAATAAGTATGATGAAATCCCAGTAGGACAGATTTTACTTTTACCTTAATGACTGTTCGGTATGAACCCATTTCCGGAGTTATATTTCTTCGAAAAAGGGTTCACGACTTAAACATTCCATAGGAGAAATAGGAACAAATAAGGATTTTTAAACCTAGAGGGTAAGTTCATTTATTTTGTTCTTTGCTTCCCGCCTTTACTCGCCCAAAATCAAAACTGTTTTTAGCATATGAAAGCAAAGGAAATCAAACACTAAAATTCATTCATATCCAATCAAGTTGGGAAGAAATTGATCCATTGTTTAAATCGTTGAAACTAGTTCAGTTCATTTTCTTCTCTTTCCACAGCAGTTGCTTCCACAACAACAGAATAGGAGATGAGAGATTTAAATTGAATTCGTAATACTTTCATAACAAGCATTGCCAACAAAATTCGTTGCAGTTGTCATCTGCATGCAAAATCCTTAAGAAAGTTTTATGTTGAGTTCAATGATTGAAAGTTTTACTTATTCACTCATATGTGTGCCGTGAAGATTCCCTTATTGCTGGAATGTAGGAAAAATATTAAGATACGTTACATATAGTTTATCGAATAAAAAAGTTTATGTTTTTGTACAATGATATTATTGGAATATTACTCGCCATGTAGAAAGTGGAGAAATGTTTTCTATACAGAAATGTTGTATTATATTTGAGGCTTCACATATCGAGAATTATCTTCCACAATAAAAATGATTTTATGTATTTCGCAGTTTTTTGTTATAGTTGGTGCCCGAAATAGGCATAATTTGGATTTTAAAGTTCCTGGCGGTTAAACAGGCGAGCAAAGGCTATAGTAGGGACGGGGCCGACTATGTGATACTATACACCACTACCCCTGTTGATAGGGTTTTCGCTAGTAAAAATTTCTTTTAGATAGATACTAAAGTTTTTACCATCCTGGCTTTTATACCAAATGACCAAAATAATTAATAATTTTATATAAGACTACTGTCGACAATGTACTTGGTACTGATTGAACGCTTTGCAGAAGAGAACAAAATCAATAACTCTGATATGTTGATCAATGCCAAAATATTTGGTATTAATTGCAATATTGTCTAGTTTTACTATCAAGCTCTCCCCTTATTATATGCCCAACAGAAGCAGAGTTATCCGCATTGGAAATGAAATTCCACAAATTGAAAATTGGGATACCTGGGCGACTTTTTCTATATTTCTCGTATTTTACCACTTTTGGTAACACAATTTATAGCTCAGAATGTCACTTTTATTAAATTACACCCAAGTAAAGCTGGAATATTATTCAAATAAAACAAGTAAAAAAGCGTTAAGTTCGGCCGGGCCGAACTTTTCATACCCTCCACCATAAAATATTCTGAACTAAAATGGAATAATTAGTTTTCATTCCTGTCCCCAACTCTAAGTGGGTATCTTAAAATGTCTGATAATGTACATAAAATGCTTCATTCGGGATGCCCTTTTTTATGGTGCCTATATCCAACTATGTATGTTGACAATTTTTGGTGGGCTAAAAATTGGGACGTACCGTTATATAGGGGTTATAATAAAACATGGACCTATGTTGACAGTTTTTGATGGGAGCTTTTAATGTCAAATAACTCCTAATTCGGTTAAAAATTGTAGCTAGAATCTTCAAAATACCGAAAATCGGTCATTAACAGCTAGTTCGGAGGTATGTGGGCTATATGAAAATATGAACTTAAATGAACAATTTTTGTTGCAGAATTTTTGTTGGCTTTTAAATTTCAAATTACAGAAAGTTCGTCCAAAAACTAAAGCTAAGGTAAGGAAAATCGGGAGGTTTGTTTTGGGGCTATACCAAAACATGGACCTATGTTGGTTAAACATTTTAAGTAAAATCCTCAAAGTACCGAAAATCGAGAAGTATCGTTATATTGGGGCTATGTTGAAAATTGTTGATGCAGATGTGTGGTGACCACTACAACCTTCAAATGTCAAATTACAGTTAGTTCTGTTAAAAATTGTAGCTAAAATTGCAAAATTACTGAAAATTGGGAGGTACCGTTATATGGGAGCCGTGGACCTATGTCCACAACTTTTGTTATAAAAATTTATTTACACTTAAGAACCCTAAATGTCATTTTATAGCTAAATCGGTCTGAAAATGTAGCTAAAAAAGTCAAAATACCGTAAATCGAGGGGCACCGTTATATGGGGGCTATACCAAAACGTTGACCTATGTCCTTGGCTAAAATTCAAATGTCAAATTACAGTTAGTTCGGTTAAAAATTGTAGCTAAAATTGCAAAATTACTGAAAATTGGGAGGTACCGTTATATGGGAGCCGTGGACCTATGTCCACAACTTTTGTTATAAAAATTTATTTACACTTAAGAACCCTAAATGTCATTTTATAGCTAAATCGGTCTGAAAATGTAGCTAAAAAAGTCAAAATACCGTAAATCGAGGGGCACCGTTATATGGGGGCTATACCAAAACGTTGACCTATGTCCACAAGTTTTGTTATATAAGTTTATTGACATATAAGAACCCTAAATGTTAAATTATAGCCACATCGGTCTGAAAATTTAGCTAAAAACATTAAAATATCGTAAAACGGGGGGTACCATTATATGGGGGATATACCAAAACGTGGACCGATATAGCCCATCATCGAACTTGACCTGCCTGCAAACAAAAGACGCAGTTACCCAAAATTTCAGAGAATTTTGGTGGAGAGGTGTGGTGACCACTAAGAACTTCAAATGTCAAATGTTCAAATTACAGCCAATTCGGTTAAAACTTGTAGGTAAAAATCTCAAAATACCGAAAATCGGGAGGTACCGTTATTTGGGGCTATACCAAAACATGTACCTATGTTCATAATTTTTTTTGAATATAAGTTTCTTGGTCACAAAGAACCCTAAATGTCAAATTATAGCAAAATCGGTCTGAAAATGTAGCTAAAAACATCAAAATACCGTAAATCGGGGGGTACCGTTATATGGGGGCTATACCAAAACGTGGACCTATGTCCACAAGTTTTGTTATATAAGTTTATTGGCACTTAAGAACCCAAAATGTCAAATTATAGCTAAATCGGTCTGAAAATGTAGCTAAAAACCTCAAAATACCGTAAATCGGGGGTACCGTTATATGGGGGCTATACCAAAACGTGGACCTATGTCCACAACTTTTTTTATATAAGTTTATTGGCACTTAAGAACCCTAAATGTCAAATTATAGCTAAATCGGTCTGAAAATGTAGCTAAAAACGTCAAAATACCGTAAATCGGGGGTACCGTTATATGGGGGCTATACCAAAACGTGGACCTATGTTCACAAGTTTTCTTATATAAGTTTATTGGCACTTAAGAACCCTAAATGTCAAATTATAGCTAAATCGGTCTGAAAATGTAGCTAAAAACCTCAAAATACCGTAAATCGGGGAGTACCGTTATATGGGGGCTATACCAAAACGTGGTCCTATGTCCACAAGTTTTTTTATATAATTTTATTGGCACCTAAGAACCCTAAATGTCAAATTATAGCTAAATCGGTCTGAAAATGTAGCTAAAAACGTCAAAATACCGTAAATCGGGGGTACCGTTATATGGGGGCTATACCAAAACGTGGACCTATGTCCACAACTTTTGTTATATAAGTTTATTGACACTTAAGAACCTTAAATGTCAAATTATAGCTAAATCGGTCTGAAAATGTAGCTATAAACGTCAAAATACCGTAAATCGGGGGGTACCGTTATATGGGGGCTATACCAAAACGTGAACCCATATAGCCCATCATCAAACTTGAACTGCCTGCAAACAAAAGACGCATTTTCCCAAAATTTCAACGTCCTATCTTTATTTTTATGGATGCTAGAGTGATTACCACAGACGGACGGACGGACGGACGTGCACAGATCGACTCAGAATTTTACTCTGATCAAGAATATATATACTTTATAGGGTCGCAAATGAGTATTTCAATGCGTTACAAACGGAAAAACAAACTTAATATACCCTACATACTATGGTGGAGGGTATAAAAATGGAAAAGTGGAATGTACGCCATTCTAATTTGCATCTCTGCTTTTTCCATTGACGGGCTTTGCTTTTGGAATACCTCTTTTAGAAGGGGAGATTTTAGCACAATAGTAAAACGTTGAATTTTACACCACATATGTAAGTTGTTTGCCAATTCTAACCACTGAATATTACCCGACAATCACCAAAAGCTATAACCTTCTTTCTCTCTTGGACTTCGAACAACCCCCAAAATTTCGTTGGGATCCTACCAAAATTGCGACTTGTATCGTGATTATATAGAAATGGGAAAACTGAATGTATTATCGACTATTGTAACATCTCCATTGTTTGACCACCTACGCCACCTCTTCCTACTAGAAGCGGAGATATATAACAAAACGTTGATTTTTTCTCAATATTCTTATTTTGTCCATTCCGACCCGTGAATATGATCCGATCATCTCCAAAATCAATAGATTTTTTTTCTACCAGGGACCCTCATTAGCCTCCCAACGTAACGATCATATCAAAATTGCGTGATGCAAAAAAGACAATGGAAACTGTGATGTAATACCGACTATTACGGTATCTCCGTCATTTGAACACCTACGTCCACCTTGTACACCTACGTCAACATCATTGTAAAGGTAAGATTTTCTACTTTCATATGCATACTTTGCTTTTTGAAGGACACCAGCCAGAACTGTGATACTCGACATTACAATTGAAATCCCAACAAGTAAGAACGGCGTTAAGTTCGGCCGGGCCGAACATGTTATACCCTCCACCACAAGTTGTATTGAAGTAAAATGGAATAATTAATTTCCTTTCGTGTATGAAGAAGACTTACCCCCAGTTTTTGTAAAAAATGTTGTTCTTCTCACACGAATTGTCAAATTTTGTATGTCGATTTACTCGCTTTAGTGCAAATGTAGAGCGCTGATTTTTAAATGAGGAATCCTTAACGATATATGGAACGGGTATACGAAAAATTAGATGTGTATGTCATCTGGGGGCTAAGCTATGAATGCATAAATTATTACGAATATAGACGAACGAACAAAAATAAGTTACAAAAACTGGGGGTTAATACTAAATTTCAGCAATTTCGGTAAAACAATGTGAGGCACCATTCTATGGGGGCTATTCCAAAACGTCGATCTATACCGACAAATTTCTGACGGAAAGTTTTTAGACTCAAAGAAGACTAAATACCAAATTTCCTATATTTCGGTAAAAGAATGTGGCTAAAACAAGAAAAATAACGAAAATCAAGAAGTACGCTTCTATGGGGATATAGGAGGACGTGGACCTATACTTATAATACTCTTCTGAAATATTTTATAACTCTTGGAAAACGAAATAACGAATTTCAGCCATTTCGGTTGGATATTGACGTCACAATCTTCAGTATTACGAAAATCGGGAGGTACCGTTCTATGGGGGCTATATCGAAACGTGGACCTATACCGACGAATTTTAATCAGAAATGGGGCAATATGAAAGCGTGGACCTGTACAGACATATTTCTGGCGAACAGTTTTATATCACATTGAAGACTAAATACCAAATTTTAGCCAAAATACGAAAAATCGGGAGGTACATTTCAATGGGGGCTATGTGAAGGCGTGGACCTATACCGAAAAATTTAAGGGAGAAGTTTGAGTACCCCCAACAAAGTCTAAATACCAAATTTCAGCCATTTCGGTGGAATATTGAGGCCACAACGTTCAAAATACCGAAAATAGGGAGGTACCGTTCTATGGGGGCATGGACCGATACCGACAGAGTTCTGGGGGAAAGTTTTATACCACCAACGTAGACTAAGTACCAAATTTCAGCCATTTCGGTGTGATAATGAAGCTAAAACCTTCAAAATACCGAAAATCGGGAGATACCGTTCTATGGGCGCTATATGCAGGTGTGGACCGATACCGACAAAATGCTGGGGGAAAGTTTTATACCCGTAAAGAAGACTACGTACCAAATTTCAGCCATTTTGGTAGGATAATGAAGCTAAAACCTTAAAAATACCGAAAATCGGGAGGTACCGTTCTATGGGGGCTATATGCAGGTGTGGACCGATACCGACAAAACTCTGGGAGAAAGTTTTATTCCCGTAAAGAAGACTACGTACCAAATTTCAGCCATTTCGGTGGAATATTGAGGCCACAACGTTCAAAATACCGAAAATCGGGAGGTACCGTTCTATGGGGGCTATATGAAGGCATGGACCGATACCGACAGAGTTCTGGGGGAAAGTTTTATACCACCAACATAGACTAAGTACCAAATTTCAGCCATTTTGGTAGGATAATGAAGCTAAAACCTT
Source organism: Musca autumnalis (assembly GCF_047663935.1). Lineage (NCBI taxonomy): Eukaryota > Metazoa > Arthropoda > Insecta > Diptera > Muscidae > Musca > Musca autumnalis. Next base: position 31,078,213 of record NW_027411866.1, on the reverse strand, counting down.
AAAAACACCGAAAATCTGAGGTACCGTTCTATGGGGGCTATATGAAGGTGTGGACAGATACCGACAAAATTCTGGGGGAAAGTTTAATACCCCTAAAGAAGACTACGTACCAAATTTCAGCCATTTTGGTAGGATAATGAAGCCAAAATCTTAAAAATACCGAAAATCGAGAGATACCGTTCTATGGGGGCCCTTAAAGAAGCCTACGTATCAAATTTCAGCCATTTTGGTAGGATAATGAAGCTAAAACCTTCAAAATACCGAAAATCGGGAGGTACCGTTCTATGGGGGCTATATGAAGATGTGGACCGATATCGACAAAATTCTGGGGAAAAGTTTTATACCCCTAAAGAAGACTATGTACCAAATTTCAGCCATTTTGGAAGGATAATGAAGCTAAAACCTTAAAAATACCGAAAGTCGTGAGGTATCGTTCTATGGGGGCCGATATATCCCATTTTCAATACCAACCATCCTGCAAGTAATTAAAACTTCTGTACCAAATTTTGACTCTCTATCTTTAAAATTGCGAGCTGTATCTTGTTTTCAACAGACAGACAGACGGACGGACGGACGGACATGGTCAAATCGACATAGAATTTTATGCTGATCAATAATATATATACTTTATAGGGTCTCCGACGAATATTTCGACGTGTTACAAACGGAATGACAAATTTAATTATACCCTCCATGTGGTGGAGGGTATAAAAAATTAAAGCTTGAGTTGAATAACTCCCAAAATAAGAACCACATTCAATATTGACTATATGATCTATTCTTTCAGAGTTTTAATACATAACTATATTTTTGTCGGCAAGTTTATTTGTCCAAAAAGGATAAGAATTATGAAAAGGAAAAGGATTTTGTTTGTTAAGCTGGTATTCGATCTGTCCATACACAAATGCTGCACTTCGCACAGGCTAGAGGTATATCTCTGTCGGCAAAGCCGACTAATACTATTTTACTTGTTTGGCCGAATTAGCTCTAATTTGGCATTTAAGGGTTCCTTGTGGTCAAAAAAAACTTATCCACCAAAAATGTTGAATATGTCCACGTTTTGGAATAGCGTCCATATCACGCTACCACCAGATTTCAGGTATTCTATAGTTTCTATAGACCTTTTCTGCTGAAATTATATGTAATTTGGCATTTAGCGTTCGAACTGATCAAAAACTTTATCCACCAGTAATTACGGACCTCGGTGCTCTTTTTGGCATAGCTCCCACATAACTGTACTGACCGATTTAAGGTATTTTCCACTTATAATTTATAATTTCTGCCAAAATTTGCAGTAATTGGCAATTAGGATTCCCAGACATAAATCAGGCAAAATGTCTAAAATTGTCTTTTCCATTTCAAAAAAATCAAAAAAAAAAAATTTGATACTACATCAATGATTTTTGGTACATAGATTAAGAAAAAAATCGGCATTCCAAATCTGTTTTCGTTACCAACTTTGATTGTTGCGCGCAAAAGATATGACCGTTTTAATTATGATAATTAGAAAAAATTCTAAAAAAATCGCGGCTTAATATAGTTAGCTGTTATATCCTATTATCGTTAATTGAATTCGTAACGTTTGCGATGATGCAAAAAATAATCGCAAAGTCTAAATGGATTCGCGAAAAATCAAATTTGTTAAATAATTTCACGTATTTACAAACATATTTTTGAAACAATAGCGCTCATACTTACGAAAAATATATAAAAAATTATAACAGCATCCAGACATTTTGAGGAATAAAATGAAACCTAATTTGTGAAGGTTGGAGGTATAGTATTCATGTTATTTGCAAAAATACGAAGAAAATATTACGAAAAAATTAAAATCATATTATTCTAATTTTATTTTTTTTATGGTTTTATAGGAAAAGTTGGAGAAAAAATGTTTGAGTTCTTCGGCATTTTCGTCAAAATTTCACGCAATAATGATGATATTCCGTTGTAACAAATTTGTCGCTTATAGTTTTCCTATTGGATAATATTATTAGAACCTTATATTAAATCACAAGGAGTTCCAATTGTGGCATAACGTTAAAATAGTTTTATATTGAATATTACAACATTTGAGACGCATATAAACCGCGTAATTATGAAAATGACATGATGCGCATCCGATTTTCCAACACAGCGAGTCAATCCCTCTTATTTGATGTACAGTTTGTCAAATTTTATTTGGCGGCCACGATGTAGCATCTGCTGCATATTAGGGTGCAAAATACAGTAAAATGGTCATAATTTCCGCGAAGTTCATTTACATTTTATGCGCATCTGATTTCAATAATCACCATTAGAAAATACATCATTCTATGCCGTTTCAACCCGATCCATCAAGAACCGTGGATGTAGCATCGCACTCAATTTTTAGAAAAAATCTATTATATCTCTGGATTTACGAGAGTTTTTAAATATCCGTTTTCGCGCTGTTTAAACACGCGTATCGATCTATTTATTTAAGTAGAACTGACACATCCAAAACGCGTTTTAATATGCGATATTTTCAAAATAATTTTTTGCAAATTTTCGAAATTTGATAGGTATCATATCCGCCGATCTAGTGGGTGGATTTTTACGCGTCGTGGCTTGTTAGATTCAGAACGTAAAAAAACTAAATTTACACGGGTTTCCACGGAAATCGAATGACGTTTACGCACAAAAATTTCGTGTTAGGGCGCAGATTACTGTGATCCTGTGAGGGCTACACCCTCATGTTATACATTAAAAAATGCGAAATTACGAGTGCTACAATCCAATAATAAGCTTTTAGGGAAATCCAGCTGCGCGTCCCGATTAGAGCAAAAATTCAAAAACCCCATTTTTCAGGTTTCAAAATGTCAGCATCCGTTTGAGGTAGATACAGTGGATATATTAAAAAATCATACATTATAAACTTCAACTCTGAAGTGTACTCTTTAACTTCTCCTTTGAACATTAAGCTCTACATTGTGTTGTAAAACCACTAATTGGAAAATAACATAATGAAACTCGTTTCCTTCAACGATTTTTTCCGATTTTTTTACATTAGTACGACCACAGCTTCCGCTCAAATTATTATTTTAAGAAACCCCTCGGTGAATCGGGCTAGAACAGTTTATTTTACCGAAATGCGGTCAAAAGTTATGATATAGTAAAACTGATCGCGAGTTACAATACCCCATACCTCAGTTTCAACATAAGTTAATTTTCTACAAAAAGCTTGATATAGGTACTTTCGTAACAGAAGAAAATTTATTTTATTTTAGTTCATAATATTTCACTTGGGGTGACGTAGGGGATGAATGATACCAAGCAACGGTCTTGACCGGCTTTAACATGGAAAAGCCCAGGATTTATCTTGGTCCCTCTTTCATCTCAAGTGGACACTGACCTCCCCGTGGTGTCACCTGGGGAACTGCCTTTAACACCCGTTAAAGGTAGTGAGCTAACATGTGCCGCGCGTTCACCCATAAGAACGTTAAAAACTTGGGTTTGGGCGTCGGGTTAGTAACCCTCCCCTAGAAAAAACATCCTACTATGAAAAAACGAAAGAAAAGAAAAACAAACCCCTCTAAAGTTGACGAACCCCGCAAACGTTTTAAGGACCATGATCTGCGAATCTGCACCTGGAATGTTCGCACTCTTTATAGCGTAGGTGCAGTCTTCGCATTGGCAGACGTACTTGAAAAGTACAAGGCCGATATTACTGCCATACAGGAAATACGATGGATTGGGAAAGGCGTCACAACAACACCTAAAGGTGACGCACTGTATTATAGCTGCCATGACGTAAAGCATGAGTTTGGTTGCGGATTCGTAGTTAGTCGGAGACTAAAACATCTGGTATCCAGCTTCACCCCAGTGAATGAAAGACTTGCTGCAATTCGAATAAAAGCTAAATTCTTCAACATCAGCTTTATTTGCGCTCATGCTCCCACTGCAGAAAAGGACGAACAGACCAAAGATATATTTTACGAGCGCTTAGAAGAAACATACGACCGTTGCCCTGCCCATGACATTAAAATCATTCTAGGCGATTTTAATGCCAAAATTGGAAAGGAGAATATCTTTGGCCCAACAGTCGGGAAATTCAGTCTCCACAGTGAAACATCTGACAATGGTATGAGGCTGATAGACTTTGCAGCTGCAAAAAAACATGGTAGTTAGCAGTACCAGCTTTAATCATCTCGATATTCATAAGGGCACCTGCCTGTCTCCAGATCAAAGAACAAGTAATCAAATTGATCATGTTGTAATAGATGGAAGACATTCATCCAGCGTGTTGGATGTACGATCGTTCCGAGGCGCAAACATTGATTCGGACCACTACCTTGTTGCAGCAAAGGTACGTACCCGTCTAAACGTTGCAAATAAAGCATGAACAGACACAACGCGGAAGTTGGACATCGATAGGCTGCAAACACAACAGATAGCCACAGCATATTCCACTCAACTAGCCCAATTGCTTAACGCGAGCACTCCTTGTCCCGATAACATAACAGCACAATGGCAACATATTGCCCACTCCATGCAAACAGCCGCAAAATCCATACTTGGATTCCAGAGACCTCCACAAAGGAATTCATGGTATGACCAGGAGTGTCGTGCTGCTACCGAAGAGAAAAATGCGGCATATAGAGCTACTTTACAATCAGTAGCAACGCGTAGCGCACGAGAGAGATATCGGGAGAAAAGGAGAGAAGAGAAACGTCTTTTCCGCAAGAAAAAGAGAGAAATGGAAAAGCGGGAGTGTGAAAAAATCGAGATGTACAGGAGCCAGAATGAAGTCCGAAAATTCTACCAAAGAGTGAAACATCAAACAGATGGCTTTGGTACCGGCACATCCTCCTGTAGAGACCAGCAAGGTAATCTGGTAACAGATACAGACAGCGTGCTCAGGATATGGAAGGAACATTTCTCCAATCTGCTGGTATCCAATAGTAGCGAAGACGATGATACCACAGATCCAATCCCAGAAGATGGTATAGAATGTATACCGCCCGGCCAAGATGAGGTAAAAACAGCAATCAACCGGCTGAAGAATAATAAAGCAGCAGGAGCCGATGGCTTACCAGCCGAGCTGTTTAAAACCGGAGGCGACGCGCTGATAAGGTGTATGCATCAGCTAGTTAGCACCATCTGGCAGGAAGAACGCGTACCCGACGATTGGAACCTGAGCATCCTATGTCCCGTCCACAAGAAAGGAGATAAGACTGTATGCTCCAACTATAGGGGCATAAGTCTTCTCCCTATTGCCTATAAGATAGTGTCAGGGATATTGTGCGAACGACTAAAGCCAATGGTCAACGAAATAATTGGACCATACCAATGTGGCTTTAGACCTGGCAAGTCCACCATTGACCAGATATTTACCCTGCGGCAAATCCTAGAGAAGACCCAAGAGATGCAGATCGACACATTTCACCTTTTTGTCGATTATAAAGCAGCATTCGACAGTCCCCTCCGATCAAAGGTATTCCAAACCATGTCTGAATTTGGTATCCCCGCAAAGCTCATCCGGCTTTGTAAGATGACTTTAACTGATACTAGGTCCTCAGTTAAAATTGGAAAGAACCTCTCCGAAGAATTTTGTACCAAAAGAGGTTTCAGACAAGGAGACAGCCTTTCGTGTGACCTATTCAACATTTTGCTGGAAAAGGTAATACGAGATGCAAATGTCAAAAGAAATGGCACAATTTACACCAATAGCCACATGTTACTTGCCTATGCTGATGACATAGACATCATTGGACGGTCAGTAAAGGAAGTAACTGATACCTTTAGGAAGGTCGAAGCAGAATCTGCGAAAGTGGGTCTGGCGGTAAACGGCGAAAAGACCAAATTGATGGTGTCGACGCGCAAAGCGTCCATAGAGCTCGGGCCAACTGTGGAAGTTGGTACCTACAATTTTGAGGTAGTTAAAGACTTCGTCTACCTTGGCACTGCCATAAACACAACAAACAACATCAGTTGTGAAATAAGAAGAAGAATTGTATTGGCCAACAGATGCTACTATGGTCTAAGTAAGCAATTTAAAAACAAAGCCACATCTCGTCAAACAAAAATAACACTATACAAAACGCTGATACTACCCGTGCTAATGTATGGCTCCGAAGCATGGGTACTTGCGCAAGCAGATAAGGCAGTGCTTAGTGTGTTTGAGAGGAAAATTCTTCGAAAGATCTACGGGCCGATTTGCGTTGACGGTGAATATCGACGTCGTATGAACCACGAGCTATATCAGCTATACGAAGACATGCATATAGTTAAACGTATCGAGATGCAACGATTGCGTTGGCTAGGCCATATCATGAGAATGAGCGATGATGAACCCGCTAAAAAGGCGTATGAATACATGCCACATGGCGGTGCACGCAGAATCGGTAGGCCTAAGCTTCGATGGAGCATACAAGTGGATGAAGAAATGGAAAGGCGCGGTATTCCAAAAAGTCAAGCGAAAAACAGAGAGGAATGGAGATCTTTTCTTAGTTCGGTCTATGGAACAAATGTTCTGTAATGGGCCAACTAAATAAGTAAGTAATATTTCACTTGAAATTGTTTGAAAGGATTGATCCAAATTGTAATCGTGTAAATTTCCTATTATAACTTTTTGTGAGAATTTATCAAATTTGTAAGCACATTCCGCCAAGTGAGTTATATTTGGAAGATGATCTGTCGATCTTTCCATTGCTGCTAATTATGTTAATGTACGTGGTCAGATAACAGAGTTACGGCCTAGTATATACAGGGATCCAACAGTTTTATTTGTGTGTATTGTAACCATAACCACTCGCTGTTATAGTTTAGCACTGACAAATTTTTGCACGGGGTACGAGTTTGACCAAGATGCCCATAATTTTGGATAATGATGCAAATTACCTTTTGCTCCAAAGTAATGTAATAACTTGAAATATTCATTTTTCCATTAGTTGATTTGGTAAAAATCAGCGAAAGTTATTTCTAAAGGTCTTTTAATATTGCTTTCTTAATAATATATAGCAAAACAGGTCCGATTGTCCATCATAAAATAAGGCATATAACACCTTACGTTTCCAGGTATATCGCTGTTATGTTATTGTGTATATCAACTTGTGTATGTACTACCAGACGGTTAAAGTATGTCGCAATCATACAAAAGAAATTCCGTGGAAAATTAGTGCCCACGGGTAGTGGACTAGGGTATCACATGTATGACTATAACAGTCTCTTACTTGATTACTTGATTTTTAATTCGCGTTCTTTTTTGACATTTAATTTCGCAAACTGTTAAATTTATTCCAAATAAAAATTTTCGTGACACGTTTACCATGTGTGTTTGTCTAAATACTTATATTATTTGATTTCATTTGCCATTTATAAAACCACAATCATAAGTAATGACCCTCCAACAAAAGATTGTGGTTCACATATACATAATTCATTAATTAACCAAATATAACCCATACTACTAACCAACAAGATTTGAACAATTGTGACTGTGTGAATGTCCGATAATCCTACATATATTGATTTATATTTAAAGTACTTATATTAACACACACAAACATACGTACGTCGAGATTATTAATGTGATAGGCAACGAATGACAACGTCTCACCACTACATTGGTAAATATTTAATTTTAATTAGAAATTAAATTTTAAACCTAATTTGTCTTCTAGTTCACATATTTCCTCTATCACTGACAGTATTTATGAAGTACTAGCTGACCCGGGTCCGCGTTGCTGGCCATCCACCAACATATACTGAGGGGTATTTTGCCACCGTTGAAAATTGTTTGATGTTGCTTGGCTGGGGAGTCAAACCCACGAGGTGTGCATACCATTGCACCACTGTGGCACGCTTTTTAGCTACATTATTCAACCGAAACTGCTATAATTTGGTATTTAATCTCCATTAGAGGCATAAACATTCCTGCAGTCTTCAAGTCTACAAATCAAAAATCCAAAACTATAGAGCCGCATTCTGTTTTGGTGACAATGTTTATTCACGTTACTGGGGAAAATTAGTTTTAGTCAATTTTTTACGGACAGTGGCGCGAAAAGTTTATTTTTATAAATTTGATAGCATTCATAGTAGGTATTAAAATTAGGCTGGAACTTGTAATTTGTAAATAGAACATTAATAGAATTTTAAACATATGTTCTTTGAAGACACAGTAATTTCCTCGTTCATTTGTGTTGTTTTTATTTTTAGTTGTTTATATCCTTTCATTAGTCATATCAACAACTACAAATTTGTAGGAATTTATTTTCATCGCAAAGTTGTAATAATATAGACACAACAAAAAAACGTAGTTAACGAAAATCAAGTTTTTATTTTCTTAGTGTTATTCGTAGAACGAGTGTTCTTCACCCTTTCAGGATATGAAATAGATATGTGGGTCTAGTACGTGGCCCAACCTTAGTTTAAGAATATTTTTCAGTTTAGCTGTTTCACTAAGACGATTCGAATTCTAATTCGTTCGAAATACTACCAAACGTCTATTTTTGTAAAGAATTTTTCTTTGGTTGAAAGCAAAAATGAATCAAATATTTAAAAAAAAAAAACAGAAGTTTGGTAGTAGTTCGAACGAATTTGTATCCGATCGTCGTAGTGAAGCAGGCCATGAAAGTTTATTTTTCTAGTTAATAGCCTGATTACTTAAAAATACTTAAAACTAGGCCAGCAAGTTCCCGTACGTTTTTAGTAGATGTCTCTATTCCGCTCAGCTAGTTTTTCCATCTTCTTCTTAATTAATGTACTGTATACATATTTTTGTTCAGAAAACAAGAACAATCCCTAACTATATTTATTTATTCTACACTTTTAGTCTCCCTTTTTTACTTTATACCGACTGATATGTATAATTTATACATACATACGTATTTGTTTTGCTGATGCTGACAGTAAGTAATCAGTGTACGCTTTAATTTCACACACATACACACACCAAGGCTTGGTGGCGTATTATTGATATCCATTCAATTAATCCATTTACATCAATCATACGCTTCAATTACAATTCTCCACTTAAATTAACGAAGAGTTACAAAATGTGTTTTCATTCAACTTCCTAAATATTTGCATATTTAATATAATAAATATGCATATTATTCATGAATTTCATGTGTAAATATTTAAGTGTGAAGTAAGTAGTTTATAGTTGTTATAAAAAGTGAATCTACATCATGGCCCATAAATATTTATTCATTCAAAAATTGTATAAATCATTCAAATAAATAAAATGGACATAAATATTGTGTGTAAATGAATTTCAAATGATCCTAATCGAAATAATACAGATTGGATTGCGTAGCCGGTTTTTGGACACACCCCAGAAGTGAAAATCTTAAGCCCCGGCCGAAGGCCGGCAGTCTAGAAAGACTTTAAAATATAGGAAAACCTTGGTTATTTTTAATGATTTAAAATCTATATATATATAAAATTCTCCTGTCACAGTGTTCGGCTTTGAACTCCTCCGAAACGGCTGGACCGAATTTGATGAAATTTTGTATGTGGAGTTTGTAGGTCTGAGAATAGGTTTTTAACTACTTTTTATAGTGGTCAGTGGAGTGACCAGGGTACCTCTCACACAATTTTTTTTAACAAAACGTAAAATCGAAGATATTTTTCAACCTATTGTTAAAAAATTTTTTGCAATGCTATGGTAATTATTGCCCTGACACAAAATGTATAATTGCAGATAATATCCTTAAAGTTAGTACGCGTGTCTTTAAAAGCGCTAAAAACACTGGCTTCAATAAGCTAGACAGTGCGGTTGACTTCACAATTTTCACAGTAAAATTCCGATAATTTGAAATGGCACTTGACCAAAATTCCAAAACAGTCGATTGGGAAATCAGCCAAAGTTCTTCAAAATATCGAAATAACAGCTTTCAATGCAAATTCTCATAGTATAACGGGAAGCAGTGGTCTCGGGTGACCTCCCCCACAGCTGTTTTGACCAAAACGTGAAATTTCAGATATTATTATTAGTAAACATGACATTGGTAATTGTGGTCTACATCATTAGTTGGTGTGTTGGTAGTAGAAATCCGTTGTAGAAAAAAGTTGTTATTGTAAATGTTTATACCGGGACCTCAAAAACGGGCCAGCAAAGCGGACCGGGTCAGCTAGTTTTTTATAAAATAACCGGTTCTAAAAACGGGTTTTTTATATATCTGTCGAACCGGTTATATGACAGGTATGAACCCGTGTACCACTTTTATACGCTTTCATATGATACCTATATCAAGTAAGTCGGTTCATACTAACCGGTTCTACGGTGGGTTTTTATTCAAACTTACGGATCAAATAACCGGATAATCGGGTACGTCCCAGCCAAAAAATATACACTCCCGTAATCAGGAAGACAATATCTATCGAAAGAATTGTTTTTCAAAAAATCCGAGGTTTCAGCGTAAAGTAAAGTTGTTCCCCCTTTGATACGATGAAAATGTGCCTCATCGAAATAATGGTTTTAGACTCCAAGTACGAGTATGATTGGAAGAAATGTGTTTCAGACAATTTGGAGTCGATCTAGCCATGTCCGTCCGTCTGTCTGTCCTGCTGGCTGGTGTAACGTGGTTTTGTCGTAGGCTGGGGTAGACTTAGTCATGTCCAGGGTCGCCATAAGGGCCCACTAAACCTTACGGAATAATAAGACGAGTAATCTCCCTTTCCTGGGGGGTTAAATCGGATATTTATTGATGTAAAACTAATTTATAATCTACTGATGTTTAAATACGATAAGAAGGATAATTGGCTGGGGAGTCGGCTACTTGGATTCAGTAAATGATTTGATGATGATCGGGAACTCGGTGATTCGCTGTTCGGTTGTAGGCGATTTGAAAATAATCGGGAACTCGGTGATTCGTGTTGTAGATGTTCGGCTACTCGGGGTTCGTATGTCTTCGGTCACTCGGTGATTCGTGTTGTAGATGTTCGGCTACTCGGGGTTCGTATGTGTTCGGTGATTCGGTGTTCGGCCACTCGGTGATTCGTTGTTCAGGGTTCGGCCACTCGGTGATTCGTGTTGTGGATGTTCGGCCACTCGGAGTTCGTATGTCTTCGGTCACTCGGTGATTCTTATTATAGATGTTCGGCCACTCGGGGTTCGTATGTCTTCGGTCACTCGGTGATTCGTGTTGTAGATGTTCGGCTACTCGGGGTTCGTATGTGTTCGGTGATTCGGTGTTTGGCAACTCGGTGATTCTGCCACTCGGGCTTCGTATGTGATTCGTGTTGTAGCTGTTCGGCCACTCGGTGTTCGTATGGTTGCTCGGGTCCTCGACTCTCGTGTTGTAGGGGTTCGGCCACTCGGTGATTCAGCACACGGTTCGGTTGTTCGGGTCGCGGTTAGTTAGTGTTAGTTCTAAATTAACCTCTACAGTATGCTACGAGTACTGACCAGTGGAACAACACCCGAAGGTGGAGTGGAACAACACCCGAAGGTGGAGTGGAACAACACCCGAAGGTGGAGTGGAACAACACCCGAAGGTGGAGTGGAACAGCACCCGAAGGTGGAGTGGAACAACACCCGAAGGTGGAGTGGAACAACACCCGAAGGTGGAGTGGAACAACACCCGGAGGTGGAGTGAATTTATTAGCCACCGCGAAAAGGGGTAGCTCTCAAAAATACTTCCCAACCTCTCTACATTCCCGTGTCGGTTGGCACACAACAAACACACAACTGTACTCAAGCCCGTATGGCTGGCTCCCTGCAGTAGCAAGCCTAACCGTCCGACCACAAACTGAAATACTTAAATGAACGGTCGCACAAAGCAATTGAGAATTACTCCGCTGTTCTCATGTTACTGATTAATCAAAATGCATTGTACCGCACCGTCCCCATAATAGTGAATGTGTACTGGTTGTATAGGTATGGATTTTAACATTGTGGATGGCATTGCGTTGTTAGGTGGTGGGCCGTAATGTTGTTGCTAATATGTACGTGATCATTTTGTCACGTTACACTGGAGCGCACGATAACTCTCGAATGGATGAAACGATTCGGTTCAAATTTTGGATTTCATAACATTTTGCCCAAACTTAGCTTAAGTTCGAAGATGAGCTACATCGGTCCACTCCTTCCGGTACCTTCCCCACAAAAGTTCGAAAATGTTCGGAAAGTTTGTGCGCACGATAACTCTTGAAGGGAGTGACCAATTTGGTCCTTACTTTGTATAGCGTAAACTTTCTACCAGAGTAATATGAGGTTCAAATATTGACTCAATCGGTCCATCCCTTCGGGTACCTCCCACACAAAATTTCGAAAAAGTTCAGTTCAGGACCTGCTCTCGAATCGCTTTGATTTTTGTTGTAACTTGTCTTCACTGCCCCCCATACGACGGTAGAAGTTTCGTCAGGGGAAAGCCCACACTTCCTGAGAAAATAGCATGAAAGCTGCAAAAAAACCCTATGACACCGTGTGTAGTGGTTGGAGCGCAAGATAACTCTCGAACGGATTTACTGAGTCGGTCCAAAATATGGTCTTCGTAATATTTTGCGCAAATTTAAGTTCGAAGATAAGCCATATCGGTCCACTCCTTCAGGTACCTTCCCCACAAAAGCTCAAAAATGTTCGGAAAAATTGTGCGCACGATAACTCTGGATGTGAGTGAGCGATTTGATCCATACATTACACATCCTAATATATTTACCAGATATAGATCAGGTTCGAATATGGACTATATTTGTTTTGTTCAGTCCTTCGGGTACCTCCCACACAAAATTTTGGTAAAAATCTCTTTAAGACCTGTTCTCGAATCACTTTGATCTTTGTTGGCGCATCTTGCATTCTCTGCCTCAATTACGACAGTAAACGTTTCTTCAGGGGCAAGTCCATACTTCTTGAGAAAACAGCCCGAAAGTTGTAAAAGAAACCCCCTATGGCACCATATATAGTGGCTATAGAGTTCGAACCGAATACTGCGTTCGTCCACACTTTGGATATCGTAATATTTCTTCGAATATTAGATGAAATTCGATGGTAGTGCTTATAGGTCCACTGCTTCCGGTACCTCTCACACAAATGTTTGAAAATATTTGCTAAAATGATAAGCGCAATATCTCACAAACGTAGCAACCGATTTGGTCCAAATTTTCGATCTCGAAATTTTTTGTCCAAGCTTAGTTTATGTTCAAATTTAGGCCCAATCGGTCCAATACTTGGGGTACCACTCATACAAATGTTCAACACATTTTTGTAGTTGAGGGTCTGTTCGAGGATCCTTCGGACATTTTTAGTGAAGGTTTCCCTAGTGGCCCGATATTATGCTTTTCGTAGGCTGGTATGGTACAAAAGCCCTATCTATCGATATCCCCCGCAAATTGTTGAGCTTTAATCCAATCGATATTTCTGTCGGTTCATACGCCCATAAATTTCTTATTTTGAAAAAAAAAAATATTTCAATCCACACAGGCTGAGGGTATATCTCTGTCTGCAAAGCCGACCGATATTTTATACTTGTTTTTAGAATTCTTGGTATGAATTTCAGTACAGTTTATTATAGGGAAATCATACCTGTGAAATCATACATCTGACATAAAATATGATCATTAGCAAAACTAGCATTAAATGAAAATTGTGACTAGAAGCTTCAAAATGCAGAAAATCGGGTGGTTGGTTGTCTACATTTAAAATGTGGATCTTTACCCACAATGTTTTGCAAGAATTATTTACTCCCCTAGCGGAGCATAAATACTTCGGTTGTATAATGCGGCTAAAACCTTCGAAATACCGAAAATCTGACGGCACCGTCCTATGGGAGCTATATAAAAACGTGAACCAACATCATAGGATTAATATAATTTCCTGAAAAATAATATGCCTTTTTCTTAAATATTGCGAGCTCTTGATTCCTACAGACAGACGGATGGGCAGATGCATATCGTTATATAGCCATAGAATTTTAGGCATGTGTTACAAACAGAAGGACAAAGTTTTATCCACTGACTGATTCAATCACTAATAAAGTCCATTATCTTTGTGAAACTTTCGGATCATTATTGATATGAAAATATGGAGAATAAAATTATGTCGGTATAATATATACATCACGGGCAACCTGCAGTAAAAACAGGGATTTAGTAGCATATTTTTGCAGGAGCTATATTGTCACATTTGTGTGGCATATCTTGGGAAATATTGGCTGATTGTAACAGTACTACCTCTATAAAAATTTTAATACGATCCGAGATGTGGCCTTTGATTGAATCTGATCTGGGATTGATCTGATTTTGGGAGTCACTTCTGTCGGTAATTATAGCAACCAACACCTATTTGAGTTCGTCACCGTAGACATTTTAAGATGGGGAAATACCAGAATAGTTTGTACTAGTGAAAAATTCAAAACGCTTCTAGCAAAGCCTTTAACTTGCCACTAGCGAAATTTTTGAATTTTTGAATGAAATGTTCAAATGTGCATAGGATAGACCAATGTCAATTTCGTGTCCAAGGGCCGTTGTAGTTGATCGTCGTAGGATCACCTTCGGTAAAAAAACGTTTCTCGAAGAATAATTGCTCTTAACATACAATTTTTCTGTGTGGAACAAATGGACTTATGTAATCGATATGGTTTGAAAGATATATTACGATGTATAAAATTTGGACCAACTCAGTTACTCCCCAGATCGACTGAAAATTATCTGAATATATGTGGGGTCCTAAACTATTCTATCAATGGGAAGGGTTTTTTGATATCAAAGTATTAACCACTTCTTAACCATATGGCTGAGGATGTTAAAATTGATATACAAAATTCCGTTACTAAATTGTGCAAAATTGTAAATTCCATCAAACATTAGCAAATGTCACTTGAACCACAATTTGGTCATAATTAAATATTGCATCAAGAAAAAACACATAACGATTTGTCGTCGGGTTGGAAAAACTTATGTACATATGTTCATAACTGAATATGTATGTCGGCATTACTAACTTGCTTGTTAAGCATGGTGTTCAGGTTCAAAAAAGTGATGTATTTTTACCGTGATGTTGTGGTAATAATAATTTTGACACAAACATGCAATAAAAATTCAACAAAAAGTTGTAAACTTTTTAGGGTTACTTTGTGCAATTTATTTTTTTCCGAAAATATTTGAAACATTATTTAGTTGATGCGGAAACAAATTTGGAGTAACATTTGAAACTGGTTGCTAAAATGTCAACATTTTTTCCACCGGTCACCTGCCTATCTCTCCACCGCCCTGATAACGTCTAAAAATAAAAAATAATTAAACTACACCAAAAAAGCCTTTGGGTATGTAAAACAATTTCTATAATAGAAAAGTTGAAAGCAAAGAATTTGAAATGTCAATAAAAAGTTAAAATAAACACATAAACGGAAGGATATCAATAAGAATTTATTTTTTAAATGAAATTTATTTGCTGGTAATGTTTGCAGTATATAATTTATGGAACTTTAAACATGTTCAAAAGAATTAGTTTTTATATTTTGCAACAAAATAAAGTCACACAAATTTATATAATCTAAAACTATGCCACATAATTAGTTATCAAATTTTGGGACAAATAGTCACACAATATTTAAGTTCTAAAAAAAGTAAGTCTACTTCATAGCTAGTTTATCAGATATCTGTATAATTACTCATTAGGGTGAGTCGATTAATATGGAAGGACAAAAATCTTAACGGACGTTTCGCGTTTCTATTTCTTGGGAAAGTACTTAGTTAAAAAACGTCTGAACCGAAAATCGAGCTACCACATTTTGATTTGTAGTTTTTTTATTTTTGTGAAAATTTGAAAATCTTCTTGGGCTTATATTTCATGTACTATTCGAAATTTTGCCTTATTTTCAAAAAAACAGTTGAAGCTATTGTTTCAGACTACAATCTCTCTGAACATATTACTTAGAAAAACTTTGTTTTCATGGTCAAAATGTCGAACGCTTCTTCAGGCAGTTTTGGCCTTGTGAAAGTGCAATTTTCTTGTGAAAATATTGATAAATTAGCTGATGGCCTAAGTTGCTAATGCTATTCTCCCAATTTATCTTATAATTATAAGGTAAATTATATAAATAAATAAATAAATATTGATAAAATACCAAATATAAGTAGTATGTTCGGAGAATTTACAGCCCGAACATTTCAAATAGTTCCCGAGCTATGAGCCCAAGGAAATAACCAAATTTTCCAAAAAAAAAGTCTTGTAGACTTGTACAATCCCAAAAATCAGAAACGCGAAGTGCCCCTTATGATGTTCGAAGTGAATATTAGATTCATTCATCTAAATACATAGTATTGAGTGAACTACATGTGTAGGACACTATACAAATTGAATACGAAATTATGCAATTTTGCATTTTTAATGTATTTAAATACATGCTGAGATATGTTGTATGTAACTATTTCAAAGAACTTACATAAATGTATTGCGATATGTTTTATTAAGCATTTATGTCTATAAACCCTTACTTATGCAATGACAACTGATCATTCTTAAAATTATATATGTATGTAACTGTTGTGAATCATTTCATAAAAGGATATAATACGCCATAAATGTCCTTATAAGAGAGTAGGAACTGAAGTTTAATATTCATGTGTATATTTAAATACATGTAAGCACATGTTAAATGTTCTACTAGGGTTCCTACAATAAAAATAAACGATAAAATATTATTTCTTATATGTAGCTAACTAAAATGTTATGAGTTTATATAACCTTAATTTGTGTTTTTAATCCTATATGCATATACTCAGATATTCTTTAAGGAATAATAGGTAAACATTTACAAAATTTTTAATTATTTTCTCGTTGGAATCGAGCTTAATGGCCAATGATGCAAGTGAAAAAGGAAAGCCAAACCCACACTACCACCACTATGTGTCATGCATGTTACGCCTTTGACAGAGCCTCTTCAGGCATATCGGCTGTGGAGCGGCTTCTTTGTCATCGAATTTTTCTTCTTAACAAAATTTGTTAAATCTTCAAATTACCTGAATCCGTAATTGCAGTCATATGGGACCTACATAAACCACAATATGAAACAATATGGTCCATCTGGATGTATGATTGGCAGAATTCTTGCCGTGTGCAAATGTTGGACCAAAGTTGTTGTGAGAAAAACATTAAAGCAAATACAGATGGATTAAGCCTGAATACATAAAACCACATTTTAATATCTGCAAGAAAAGTGAAAATATTCAATATGACCTTAAAACTTAAAAAAGTACAAAGTCCATGGCTAAATTATGCAATAAAATGTCAAAGTAGTTTAAAATGATTTTCATGGAACATAAGCAAATGTTATTTCAACCACAATTTTACCATATCTAAATGATGCAACTAGAACTAATAGCACACATTTGAATCAACTAATGTGGTTTAACAAAAAAGTCATATGTTTTTACATAAATATTGTGGTTAAAATTTTTTGCTATAAATATGTGCAATAAAACTGCCACAACAAAATTTTAAACATTGTTACGGCAATTTTGTGGAATAATTTTAATGCTGAAAATATTCCTGTTTTAATGTTGAGTAGTAACACAAACTTAAAGCGAATGTAAATTGAATAAAATATTTCAATTCAACAAATATCAACCAACTATTCTTCTCTCAAATATCCATATCAAAAATGCTTGAGAAACATTTTAACAAAGAAGCGGAAAGATTTACCATGCAACCTCAATTTAACCAAATAGTTTATGAAAAAGATTTTCAACGGAGTGCTTAACAAGAACACAAATCATTTTGGAAGTAAGTTTCTTTGTAGAATAATCTACGACTTAATTAAATTTATATGGTTTTTCAGAAGGTTTGAGTGCTATGTATAATTTTGCGTTGGAGAGATAATACAATGTTGGTTTACTCTTAAATGTGATTATGTTATTTCTTGTTTTAACCTTTATGCCACAGCACCCTTTTAATATTTTTCGTTTTGATGTTTCAAGCTTATGAAACGAATAGAAATACTTGTTTAGATTTTGAATGACCACTTCTAAGACTTGTTGAAGACAACATTGTCTTATACGTGCTTCGGTTTGTTAAACACACCCGCCTGGCATCGATACAGGCCAGACATCCCACTTGCAACAGTAAAATAAATACCCATCGACTTAATGTTTGTAAGAAACGCCGTTTGTACTCGGACATAAAATGTAGGTCCCACACACAAAAAGCCTTGGTATAAAAAGAATTTCAATAATTGGGAAGTTAAAAGGAAATTTTTTAGGATTCCAGTAAAACTATTATAAACACAAACAAATGAACCCGAATGATGTTATCTGTAGTGTTTTTAAGAAAATGTATATTGTAATTGAATAAATAAATAAAATTGGTTATGAAATTTTGCAACAGAAGTTAACTTAAAATGTTTGAGCTCTTCAAATATACAATAATATCCAAATTAAATATTTTCTTTTATATCCCAGCAAAATAAATTGGAAGTAGTGCAATGTAGACTAGTTCTTTCACGACATGTTTTGATGCAGTTCAAACGGAGTCGTGAAATAGGCACTCCACTCCTTACATTTTAACCGCATTCGGATGCGATCCAATGAATGACATCCTTTCCTCACATTTTAACAGCATCTGGATGCAGTTCAATCGGACTCGTGAAAAAGGCACTCCAATTCCTTACATTTTAACAACATTTGGATGTGATTCAACGATTGACATCCATTTCACACATTTAAATTGCATCCGGATGCAGTTTAAGAGAGTCGTGAAAAATGCACTCGGTTCGATATATTTTTCAAGCAGTTGCTTAGTGATCCCTAGCAAGCAAGACAATTTGTAGATACCTACAACTACGGAATTTTTTTCAAATATAGAAAAAGTGTGCATCAATTTCTAAAATTTGTATATAAAGAAAAAAATAAAAGCAAAAGTTGTGAACATTTTTACGATAACTAACGAGAAGAAAATTTCCTAATGAAGTGCTGTTGGAGTTGGTTGGTTGGTTTACGCGGTGGCTATAATCTTCATAGCCTCAATTAGTATGTTAAAATATACCGTTTTGAAAACCACACCACTCGGGTAGAAATTGTTATTCCGTTATAATATGTTGGTAAATTATATCCAGCCTGATAAATTGAGAAACCTCAGAAGGTCCCCCAGACCTAGTTCGGTTGTCTCAGCAAGATCGTGTAGGAACGGTCGTCCAAGAGTTTTAAATCTTCTTTGCAATTGTGCAGGGCAGGAACAGAGGAGGTGTTCAACCGTTTCTTCCTCTTCTTCGTTTCCGCAGCTGCGACAGTAGTCATTGTGTGGAATATGTAAGCGCTTTGCATGGTTACCAATGGCCCAATGACCCAATGGCCGGTTAGCACCGCAATTAGTCTTGCCAGGTTCCGTCGATTTTGGCTAATCAGGAACTTTGTACGTTTGATGTTGTAGTGTGGCCATGTAGATTTTGATATTTTGCAGGTTTCAGTCTTGTCCCATCTGATCTCTGCTTGTGAAAGATAGTATTTGAAGATATCCCCTTTAACTACTCCCATTGGTGTTGCGACTAACGCCCTTGGAAGTTCGTTAGAGGCAGATCCCGCTCTAGCTAGTTCGTCTGCTTTTTCGTTTCCAACAAGACCCTTATGACCTGGGATCCAAGTAAGAACTACTCTGGTCAGAAGCCCTAGCTTAGCAAGTTCTTCTTTACATTCCTTCACCATCTTTGATGAGACAATGTTTGACTTCAATGCTAGGAGCGCCGCTTGACTGTCGACAAAAATTCCTATTGAGTTTGGTGAGGGGTGCTGTAGAAGTATATTACAAGCCTCCTTTATAGCCAGTATCTCCGCCTGAAAAACACTGCAATCTTCAGGTAGCTTTGTGGATTTAGATATGTTTGATTCTTCCGAGTAGACACCAGAGCCGGCTCCACAATTCATCTTAGAGCCGTCCATGTATACAATGATGTCGTACCCCGTCAGTGGAGTTCTATTGTTCTATTTGTCCATTCTATCCTGCTTGGAAATTTAACTTTAAAAGGCTGATCAGTTTGAGAAGCACACAGGCATGCCCGTAAGCTCTGTCTCTCCACGTTCCTAGAGCACGTAGCCTTGCAGCATTGCAGGCCGCAGTTGCTTTGATGTGTAGATCTATTGGCAGTATATGCATCATTGTATTGAGGGCTTCAGCCGGACAAGTTCTCATTGCCCCTGTCACCCCGATGCATGCCGATCTTTGTATGCTGTATAGTTTTCTCTGAATTGTTTTCTTTCCCACTGTTGGCCACCAAACTAGTGCTCCATATGTGAGTATTGGTCTTATTATGCTGGTGTACATCCATAACACCATTTTGGGTTTGAGACCTCAGCGGCTCCCAAACATTTTGCGACATGTGTAGTATGCAACGGTTGCTTTATGAGCACGATGTTCCATGTTACGTTTCCATGACAGTTTTGAATCTAGGATAACGCCTAGGTATTTGGCGTGATCTGATAGTGGTATTTCTTGACTTCGTAGTCGAGGAAGATTGGTGATTGCATATTTGGTTTTTGTAGTAAATAGCACCATCTCAGTCTTCCCTGGATTCACCCCCAGACCACTACTTGTGGCCCAAGTATCCAGTGATTTCAGGGCTCCGCTCATGATGTCACTCAGCACGAACCAGAGACGAGCATTACCACATCGTCCGCATAAGCAACCACCTTAATCCCCATATGGTCAAGTTTGCTTAGGATTTCATTAATCACAAGGAGCCAAAGCAGTGGCGAGATCACCCCTCCCTGTGGGGTTCCTCGATTTACGTGCTTCGACAGCATGCTATTTCCCAGTGTGGCATTAATGACTCTACTCTGCAGCATGGTGGTAATCCAACCACTGATGAATGGTTCCACGCCGAAGTTATATAGAGCTTGTTCTATTGCTGAGGTGCTAACGTTGTTGAAAGCGCCTTCTATATCCAAGAAAGCGGCTAAGGTGTATTTATTTGTGCTCCAAGGACATCAAAATAGTCCTAACGACTTCATGTAGGGCTGTGTCTGTCGAGCGTCCTTTAAGGTAAGCGTGTTGACTTGAAGATATATTATTTGAGTTCTCCATCTTTTCTCGAATATACACGTCGATGAGCCTTTCGAGTGTTTTAAGCAGAAATGATGAGAGACTTATGGGTCTAAAGTCTTTAGCATTTTCGTGACTACGTTTTCCAGCTTTGGGTATGAAAACAACCTTTACCTGTCTCCAACTCATAGCGACGTAGTTTAGGGATAGACATCTACTGTAGATGTGTACTAACCAAGGGTTAATTATTGTTGCTGTTGGAGTACTTGCAATACAATAAAGAACCCCTTTAGCAGATGAAGCAAAAACATTTCAGCTTGGATTAAATGGAGAGCGGACGAAACAAACTCAGTTGCGGTTGAATTTAATGACGAAATTTCATAATCTGTGTTAATGTAATAAAGTTCTTATTATTCTTGTTTTACACAAACAATAAATTATTTTTATTATTTTGGGATAGTTTTCAATGGCTTGCATTTTTTTCATCTTTGATCTGCATAAAAACGCACTCCGAGGAGTGCCTTTAAATTCAATCCAAAGCACTGCATAAAAACACGTACTTTGGATGCAAATTGGACTGCATCCTATTCTACCCTAAAGGGTTAGTTAAAATTCGATTCCAAAGGGATAGTTAAAATGCAGTGGCAGAAGGGTTAGTTAAAATGCAGTGCTAATGGAGTGCATCTTTTTGTAGTCACGCTGTGAGTGAAAATGCATAATTTGAAGCACTTCCAGATCACTTGTACATATGATTTAACTGCATCTTTGGGATAAAGAATAAAGACATTAAGGTGACCTCCCATCAGAATTATTATACCCTCCACCATAGTATGGAGGGTATATTAAGTTTGTTTTTCCGTTTGTAACGCATTGAAATACTCATTTGCGACCATATAAAGTATATATATTCTTGATCAGGGTAAAATTCTGAGTCGATCTGTGCACGTCCGTCCGTCCGTCCGTCCGTCCGTCTGTGGTAATCACTCTAGCATCCACAAAAATGGAGATAGGACGCTGAAATTTTGGGAAAATGCGTCTTTCGTTTGCAGGCAGGTCAAGTTGGATGATGGGCTATATCGGTCCACGTTTTGGTATAGCCCCCATATAACGGTACCCCCCGATTTAGGATATTTTGACGTTTTTAGCTACATTTTCAGACCGATTTAGCTATAATTTGACCATAGTATGGAGGGTATATTAAGTTTGTTTTTCCGTTTGTAACGCATTGAAATACTCATTTGCGACCATATAAAGTATATATATTCTTGATCAGGGTAAAATTCTGAGTCGATCTGTGCACGTCCGTCCGTCCGTCCGTCTGTGGTAATCACTCTAGCATCCACAAAAATGGAGATAGGATGCTGAAATTTTGGGAAAATGCGTCTTTCGTTTGCAGGCAGGTCAAGTTGGATGATGGGCTATATCGGTCCACGTTTTGGTATAGCCCCCATATAACGGTACCCCCCTATTTAGGGTATTTTGACGTTTTTAGCTACATTTTCAGACCGATTTAGCTATAATTTGAAATTTAGGGTTCCTAAGTGTCAATAAACTTATATTAACAATCTTGTGGACATAGGTCCACGTTTTGGTATAGCCCCCATATAACGGTACCCCCCGATTTACGGTATTTTGACGTTTTTAGCTACATTTTAAGACCGATATAGCTATAATTTGACATTTAGGGTTCTTAAGTGTCAATAAACTTATATAACAAAAGTTGTGGACTAGGTCCACGTTTTGGTATAGCCCCCATATAACGGTACCCCCCGATTTACGGTATTTTGACGCTTTTAGCAACATTTTCAGACCGATGTTGCTATTAATTTACATTTAGGGTTCCTAAGTGTCAATAAACTTATATAACAAAAGTTGTGGACATAGGTCCACGTTTTGGTGTAGCCCCATATATCGGTACCCCCCGATTTACGGTATTTTGCCGTTTTTAGCTACATTTTCAGACCGATTTAGCTATACTTTGACAATTAGGGTTCTTAAGTGTCACTAAACTTATATAACAAAAGTTGTGGACATAGGTCCACGTTTTGGTATAGCCCCCATACAATGGTACCCCCGATTTACGGTATTTTGACGTTTTTAGCTACATTTTCAGACCGATTTAGCTCTAATTTGACATTTAGGGCTCTTAAGCGTCACTAAACTTATATAACAAAAGTTGTGGACATAGGTCCACGTTTTGGTATAGCCCCCATATAACGGTACCCCCCTATTTACGGTATTTTGACGTTTTTAGCTACATTTTCAGACCGATTTATCTATAATGTGACATTTAGGGTTATTAAGTGTCAATAAACTTATAAAACGGTTTTAGCTACATTTTCGGACCGATTTAGCCATAAATTGACATTTAGGGTTCCTAAGTGTCAATAAACTTATATACCAAAACTAGTGGACATAGATCAATGTTTTCGAATAGCCCCCATATAACGTTACCACCCGATTACAGGTATTTTGACGATTTAAGTCGCATTTCTAAACCGAATTAGCTATAATTTGATATTTAGGGCTCTTAGTGACCAAAAAACTTATATTCAAAAAAATTATGAACATAGGAACATGTTTTGGTATAGCTTCATATAACGGTACCTCCTGATTTTCGGTATTTTGAGACTTTTACCTACAAGTTTTAACCGAATTAGCTGTAATTTGAACATTTGACATTTGAAGTTCTTAGTGGTCACCGCACCTCTCCACCGAAATTGTGTGAAATTTTGGGAAAATGTGTTTTTTGGCAGGTCAAGTTCGATGATGGGCTATATCGGTCCATGTTTTGGAATAGTCCCTATATAACGTTACCGCCCGATTTCAGGTATTTTGACGTTTAAATTCACATTTCTAGACCGAATTAGCTATAATTTGATATTTAGGGTTCTTACTGACCAAAAAACTTATATTCGAAATAATTATGAACGTAGGTCCATGTTTTGGTATAGCCCCATATAACGGTATCTCGGTATAACGGATTTCGGTATCCCCATATAAGGGATTTTCGGTATTTTGAGAATTTTACCTACAAGTTTTAACCGAATTATCTGTAATTTGAACATTTGACATTTTAAATTCTTAGTGGTCACCACACCTCTCCAACAAAAATTGTCAAAAAAGGTCGATGTACTGATAAAGCTCCCATATAAAAGTTCCTCCCGATTTTCAGTAATTTGATGATTTTAACTACAATATTAAACCGAACTAGCAGTAATTTGACATTTGAAGTTCTTAGTGGTCACAACATCTCTCCATAAAAAATTGTCAATATAGGTCCATGTTCTGATATAGCTCCCATGTAACGGTACCTCCCAATTTTCAGTAATTTTGCAATTTTAGCTACAAATTTTAACCGAACTAACTGTAATTTGACATTTGAAGGTTGTAGTGGTCACCACACATCTGCATCAACAATTTTCAACATAGCCCCAATATAACAATACTTCCCGATTTTCGGTACTTTGAGGATTTTATTTAAAATGTTTAACCGAACGTAGGTCCATGTTTTTGTATAGCCCCAAAACAAACCTCCCGATTTTCCGTACCTTAGCTTTATTTTTGGACGAACTTTCTGTAATTTGAAATTTAAAATTCAACAAAAATTCTGCAACAAAAATTGTTCATTTAAGTACCTCCGAACTAGCTGTTAATGACATTTGAAGTTCCCACGTTACGTACCGATTTTCGATATTTTGAGGATTCTAGCTAAATTTTTTAACCGAATTAGGAGGTTATTTGACATTAAAGGCTCCCATCAAAAACTGTCAACATAGGCCCATGTTTTATTATAACCCCTATATAACAGTACCTCCCAATTTCTAGCCCACCAAAAATTGTCAACAGTTAGATATAGGCACCATAAAAAAGGGCCTCCCGAATGAAGCATTTTATGTGCATTATCTGACATTTTAACGTACTCACTTAAAGTTGGAGACAGGAATGAATATTTTATGGTGGAGGGTATGAAAAGTTCGGCCCGGCCGAACTTAATGCTTTTTTACTTGTTCTGTTTAAAATTGTCTTCAGACAGCTAAATAAAATAGAGAAATGTATAATCACATCCACAACTTTCAAAATACCGAAAATCGGGAGTTATGGTTCTATGGGGGCTATATGAAGGCCTGAACCTACCCCGACAAATTATAGGTGGAAAGTTTTTTACCCCCAAGGAAGACTCAATACGAAATTTCAGCCATTTCGGAGGGATATTGAGGGCACAACCTTCAAAATACCAGAAATCCGGAGGTACCGTTCTATGGGGGCTATATGAAGACGTGGATCTATACCGAAAAATGTCAGGTGGACAGTTTTATACCCACAACGAAGACAAAATACCAAATTTCAGTCATTTCGGTTTGATATTGAGGCCACAACCTTCAAAATACCGAAAATCGGGAGGTACCTATGACGATAAATTTCAGGTGGAAAGTTTTACACCACCAACGAAGGCTTAATACGAAATCTCAGCCATTTCGGAGGGATATTGAGGGCAAAGCCTTCAAAATAACAGAAATCTGGAGGTACCGTTCTATGGGGGCTTTATGAAGACGTGGACCTACACCGACAAATTTCAGGTGGAAAGTTTTATACCCACAACGAAGACAAAATGCCAAATTTCATTCACTTTGGTGGGATATTGCGGTCACAACCTTCAAAATACCGAAAATCGGGAGATACCATTCTATGGGGGCTATATGAAGACGTGGACCTATACCGACAAACTTCAGGTGGAATGTTTTATACACCTAACGAAGACTAAATACCAAATTTCAGCCATTTCGGTGGGATATTTAGACCACAAATCCTTGAATATATTTTTGCATATGCTCATTTTATGCAGATATGTCAAAATATGTCGAAATATGCACAATATGCAAAATATGCAAAAATTTCTGGGCCTAATTCGTTCTATTTTGTAATAAAACGAGTTTCTTTCTAATCATATTTACTCTACGGACCATCCTAACCATATATGCATTTGCATAGGATTCCGCAGTCTAATCATAAGATAATCGGGACCTTTGTTCATCATTTTGTATTAACCGCCTGAAACAAATTTTGCCGTATACCCCCTCCAGGGGAGAAAGGGGGGAGAATGATACGCTCGTGGTTTGTTAAAACACTCTTCGCAGCAGCACAAAGCTGTAACCGGCGCATTGTCTTGATTTTTATACTCTAAATATTTTGGCCACTTTTTCCATGCAAGTGGATCCACTGTCCATTGGTGGCGTTTTATTGGGATAGCCGTTACAATTTTTTTTAACATAGTCTGGCTTAATCCCATTGTTGTTGTTTTAATATTTTAAAACAATTAATTTATTAGTGGAAAAAGTTTAGCATTGTTCGCCAAGACTAGTTTCGATCTCGCCACAGAATCTCATCAGTTCCCTTGTTTCTGTCGATATTCCCCACCGAATACAATTCCGAAAGGATAGACATTTTGGGACAAATAAAAGAATAAGTGAACAAGTATGCAAGTAAGAATGACGTTCTGCGCTGGCCAAATTTTAATACCCTCGTTTATGAATTGCATTAAAATGAAAGAAATGAACGAACTTGGCGGCAAAAATGTAGGTCCTTTACCATTGAAGTAACATGAAGCATTAATATTAACAAAGTCTCCCTTGACCAGTCATTCCATTAGGACAAATTACAGATAATTTAGTTGGAAACATTTTGTGAGGCTATATCAAAATGTGGACGTGTGTCAACATTTTTTCGTGAAGAAGTTTTCTAACGACTGCGAACATTAAATATCTAATAACATCTTATTCAGTTGGATAATGTGGCTGAAACTTTAAAAGCATCTTAAATTGTAACGGAGATATATACCAAAATCTGGACCGATATAATCAGTTTTCAATGACAAATATCCTATCCTAATCTGTACCAAATGTTATGGTTCTATAATAAATATTAGGAGCTCTATTCTGATTTTAGTAGGCAGAGGAATGGACGAAGTTTATATTTTATATTCAAGAACATATTTCATTTGTGAGGCCTCCGATAAATATTTAGATGTGTTACAAAGGGAATGACAATGTTAGTATAGCCTCCATCATGTGACGGAGGGTAAAATATTAACCCCCCTTTTTGGTCTACGGCTTAACACCCTGAGTCTGCGACTGTACAAAAAATTTAAGACGTCCAAAAACTTATAACGAAATATAATTTTCGTCGGTAAACTTTTGAAGGATAGGTAGCAAAAACGTGATTCAAATTATTACACTGACATACTCAATCAACACGAAATAGAGACCACAAATACTACCTGTAGAAAAATATATGATTTAATGCACTTTGGTATGGGATGTGTATGAGGTAATGGGTCATAATCAAAAGAACTACCCACTGTAAATTTTTCAAGACAATCAATAACAGTGTTTTATAACAAAAGTGTTGCATTTTGTGGCGGTGGTACGTTAAGTGGGCGGACGTAGTTCATGTTAGAACTGGAACTATGTTCGTCATCGAAGGGATTTTTGAGCTTATATCAAGAGATATTATCCTGCACCCGAAACACAGGGACAACATTCGATAAAAAATCCACATCGTCCGTTAACAACTCTTCAAATGCATTCGAATGTAACGGATTTGGTCATAACATATATGGGGTCTAAAAGTAATAAATTCGGTGCTTTAAGTTTTTTCAACTTTATTGAATGAATGACATTTTACGACTAAATTAAATTTATGTGTTTTGACATAATGTTGGTCAAAAATGCATATTTAGCACTTTGATCTTCTCTTTATTAATTGACCTTTAGTCTTTGTTTGGTTCGTTTCTCATTATTTTGGTCTGCAATATTGTTGCAGGTTTGAGTTACTTTTTTTTAGTTCCTTATTGTGGCTAAAGTTCACCGATTACAGCGGGCACTGTAACTTCTTAAATC